>NC_092349.1:15133839-15488611 GCF_963676685.1 Mytilus edulis
AATTTGTATTTTGACTTTGTACAAATTGTAATTTGTACAAAAAGTGCTTGTACAAATTACAATTTGTACAAAATAAGGCTTTATTTTACCTATAACTTGTACAACAATTTATCATATGGATATTGTCATAAAAATGTATTGATACCCTCTATAAAAACTGTTCAATGCTATTTTTAAAGTCATGTTGATTCGTTTATATTGCCTTGAGGTTATAATTTGAACTCCTGTTCACTGGTCTTTCACAAAAGAATAAGTTAAGGTGTTAAAAAAAATGGCTAGTATTGTTGATCAGCAGGATAAATTTCATCAAGAAGTTCAGCAATTTGCTGAGAATATTACATCTAAGCACAACCATCTGTATACTAGGGACAAATTAAATGAGTTAATTTCTAAAGTTAAAAATGCAAAAGAGGCATCGAAGAAAAGTGACCAAGACAGACATTTGCTAAAGAAATATGATGTTATTGAAGTTGAAGATATTGAAAAGCTCATCAAACTAGAGGCTCTAAAGAGCCTGTGTCGCTCACCTTGGTCTATGTGAATACTTAACAAAGGACACAGATGGATTCAAGGCAAAATTGTGGTTTGGTGATGGTGATGTGTTTGTAGATCTTACTTTACTGAACATTCTTGCTGCTTACAATTATCTCTATCTATAATGAACTTGACCCAGTAGTTACAGTGGAAAATATTCGTAAAATTTTACAAATTTTGTGAAACTTGTTAAAAAAAATGACTATATAAAGGGCAAGTAACTCCTTAGGCGTCAATTTACCATTTTGGTCATGTTGACTTCTTTTTAGGTCTTACTTTGCTGTACATTATTGCTGTTTACAGTTTATTTCTATCTATAATAATATTCAAGATAATAACCAAAAACAGCAAAATTTCCTTAAAATTACCAATTCAGGGGCAGCAACCAAACAACAGGTTGTCTGATTCATTTGAAAATTTCAGGGCAGATAGATCTTGACCCGATAAAATTTTTTACCCATGTCAGATTTGCTCTAAATGCTTTGGTTTTTGAGTTTTAAGCCAAAAACTGCATTTTACCCCTATGTTCTATTTTTAGGCGTGGCGGCCATCTTTGTTATTTGGACGGGTCACCGGACACATTTTTTAAACTAGATACCCCAATGATGATTGTGGCCAAGTCTGGATTAATTTGGCACAGTAGTTTCAGAGGAGAAGATTTTTGTAAAAGATTACTAAGATTTACGAAAAATGGTTAAAAATTGACTATAAAGGGCAATAACTCCTAAAGGGGTCAACTGACCATTTCGATCATGTTGACTTATTTGTAAATCTTACTTTGCTGAACATTATTGCTGTTTACAGTTTATCTCTATATATAATAATATTCAAGATAATAACCAAAAACAGTAAAATTTCCTAAAATTACCAATTCAGGGGCAGCAACCCAACAACAGGTTGTCCGATTCATCTGAAAAGTTCAGGGCAGATAGACTTTGACCTGATCAACAATTTTACCCCATTTCAGATTTGCTCTAAATGCTTTGGTTTTTGAGTTATAAGCCAACAACTGCATTTTACCCCCATGTTCTATTTTTAGCCATGGCGGCCATCTTGGTTGGTTGACCGGGTCACCGGACACATTTTTAAAACTAGAAACCCCAATGATGATTGTGGCCATGTTTAGTGTAATTTGGCCCAGTAATTTCAGAGGAGAAGATTTTTCTAAAAGATGACTTAGATTTACGAAAAATGGTTAAAAAAAAAAAAAAGAGGGACGAAAGATACCAAAGGGACAGTCAAACTCATAAATCTAAAACAAACTGACAACGCCATGGCTAAAAATAAAAAAGACAAACAGAAAAACAATAGTACACACGACACAACATAGAACACTAAAGAATAAACAACACGAACCCCACCAAAAACTAGGGGTGATCTCAGGTGCTCCGGAAGGGTAAGCAGATCCTGCTCCACATGTGGCACCCGTCGTGTTGCTTAAGTGATTACAAATCCGGTAAATAGTCTAATTCGGTAGGTCATATTCAACATTAAACATTGACTATCAAGGGCAGAAACTCCTAAAGGGGTCAATTGACCATTTCGGTCATGTTGACTTATTTGTAAATCTTACTTTGCTGAACATTATTGCTCTTTACAGTTTATCTCTATCTATAATAATATTCAAGATAATAACCAAAAACAGTAAAATTTCCTTAAAATTACCAATTCAGAGGCAGCAACCCAACAACGGGTTCTCAGATTTATCTGAAAATTTCAGGGCAGATAGATCTTGACCTGATAAACAATTTTACTCCTGTCAGATTTGCTCTAAATGCTTTGGTTTTTGAGTCATAAGCCAAAAACCGCATTTTACCCTTATGTTCTATTTTTAGCCATGGCAGCCATCTTGGTTAGTTGACCGGGTCACCGGACACATTTTTTAACTAAATACCCCAATGATGATTGTGGCCAAGTCTGGATTAATTTGGCGCAGTAGTTTAAAAGGAGAAGATTTTTGTAAAAGATTACTAAGATTTACGAAAAATGGTTAAAAATTGACTATCAAGGGCAATAACTCCTAAAGGGGTCAACTGACCATTTCGGTCATGTTGACTTATTTGTAAATCTTACTTTGCTGAACATTATTGCTGTTTACAGTTTATCTCTATACACTACAAACCATTAAAGTCTGAAATGGCCTATATCTGTACTCGACTGTACTGATTTTTACTCGACCAGTCTGAATTGGTCTGACTTTTACTTGACATTACTCGACCCCAGTCTGAACCATACTCGACTGTACTGAATCGTACTTGACCTTTATCTTTTCCGTTGAAAATAGTCTGAACTATTACTCGACCAGTCTGAAACAGTCTTAACCCATTCTTGATCTGTACTCGACCTATTTTTCCAGTCTAAACCATACTTAACCAAAGGTCTGAACAATACACGACCAGTCTGAACCATACTAGACCAAATAACCTCTACTTTTTTAACTGTTAAAATAAATTTCTTTTTAACTGACATATATAACAACAGCCAACAAAATTTATAAATTGTTTAACCTTATATTAGAAATATATTTATTATTATATTTACTAATAGGATAAAAAAATAATATATTATATATAAAATGTATACCAAAAAGGAATAAAATTAAATAAATAAATAAAATTGTTTTTCTGAGTAGTGGTGAAATATGAAGTATAACCTCTGCTTGGGGCAAACTCATAAATAAGATCACACCTGATCAGAGGTATCAAATTCTAAATAACATTTATTCAAAATTGCAACATTCTTTTTTACTTAAAAAACAAGGCCTTTCGAATATACAAGATCAGTAATACACGAATTTGAGAAAATAGGGCTTTCTTTTTACCCACAGGTAAAACACACATGTACTGAGGCAATTAGACCATATTAAATTGCTTAATGAATGCCATGTCTTTAAATTGACAAAAAATACTTAAATCTATTAAAATAAATTTTTACTGTTAATTTGGACCACATTTCCTTTTTTAAAAAGGTTATCAAGGATCGATATTGAAATTCTATTATCAAGATTATATTAAATTCTTGGTTGAATAAAACAAAACAAATGAGGTCTCATTTTTTTTTAAATATATTAAGTTGTTTTATATACTATTTTATATAAATATTAATTAAAAAAAACATTCACTGCATTATTAACTAAAGTCAACTGACAACATAAATCTATACTAGGCTTAAGTTAA
Source organism: Mytilus edulis (assembly GCF_963676685.1). NCBI lineage: Eukaryota > Metazoa > Mollusca > Bivalvia > Mytilida > Mytilidae > Mytilus > Mytilus edulis. The sequence goes on from NC_092349.1 coordinate 15,137,550, forward strand.
TGGTGAAAATAATCCAGTTAGCATAAAATACTTCAGAAATATTCATAAAATTTTGAATAATATTAAAAATATTAGTCACAATTCATTGTTTAGATTATTTGATCAGCTTGTTTTTTTTTTTTTTGTATTTTAAGGTTGATATATATTATTATGTAAGTGTTGATTAATATTGTGTTGAAGTTATATTATGATTGATTATTGTGAAATTTTAATTCAAAACTATACATTTTTTATTCATACATTTTTAATATCAAGTTGTTGTTCAAATTTCATTTTTATTAAGAATATTTCCTAAATTGATAAAATTCAGTTGATAAGATACAAAGAATATGTCTAGGTTGGTTAAGACTGGTCGAGTATGGTTCAGACTTGGTCGAGTATGGTTCAGACTAGGTCGAGTACGGTTCAGACTAGGTCGAGTATGGTTAAGACTAGGTCGAGCATGGTTCAGACTCGTATAAAATGGTCAAGTACAAATTAAGACTGTTAAGTAAGGTTCAGACTACAATCGAGTATTATCAAGTAAATTTCAGACCAATTCAGACTGGTCGAGTAAAAATCAGTACAGTCTAGTACAGATATAGGCCATTTCAGACTTTTACTGGTTTGTAGTGATATATAATAATATTCAAGATAATAACCATAAACAGTAAAATTTCCTTAAAATTACCAATTCAGGGGCAGCAACCCAACAACAGGTTGTCCGATTCATCTGAAAATTTCAGGGTAGATACACTTTGACCTGTTCAACAATTTTACCACATTTCAGATTTGCTCTAAATGCTTTGGTTTTTGAGTTATAAGCCAACAACTGCATTTTACCCCCATGTTTTATTTTTAGCCATGGCGGCCATCTTGGTTGGTTGACCGGGTCACCGGACACTTTTTTAAAACTAGAAACCCCAATGATGATTGTGGCCATGTTTGGTGTAATTTGGCCCAGTAGTTTCAGAGGAGAAGATCTTTCTAAAAGATGACTAAGATTTACGAAAAATGGTTAAAAATTGACTATAAAGGGCAATAACTCCTAAAGGGGTCAATTGACCATTTCGGTCATGTTGACTTATGTGTGAATCTTACTTTGTTGAACATTATTGCTGTTTACAGTTTATCTCTATCTATAATAATATTCAAGATAATAGCCAAAAACAGTAAAATTTCCTTAAAATTACCAATTCAGAGGCAGCAACCCAACAAAGAGTTGTCCGATTCATCTGAAAATTTCAGGGCAGATAGATCTTGACCTGATGAACAATTTTACTCATGTCAGATTTGCTCTAAATGCTTTGGTTTTTGAGTTATAAGCCAAAAACTGCTCTTTACTCCTATGTTCTATTTTTAGCCATGGCGGCCATCTTGATTGATTGACCGGGTCACCGGACACATTTTTAAAACTAGATACCCCAATGATGATTGTGGCCAAGTGTGGTTAAATTTGGCCCAGTAGTTTCAGAGGAGAAGATTTTTGTAAAAGTTAACGCAGGACGACGACGGACGACGACGACGGACGACGGACGACGACGACGGACGACGACGACGGACGACGGACGCCGGAGGGCAAGTGATGAGAAAAGCTCACTTGGCATTTCGGCCAGGTGAGCTAAAAAGGAGGAAATGGTAAGTTTTGTTTTATATGACAAATACAGAACGGGGTCTGAAATCGAATGTAAACAAAAATCTGTCCCAAATCCTGGAATTTTAATTGATTGATTGAGTGTTGGTTGCTTAACGTTCAGTGGCAAATATTTCATGCATATTCATGACGATGTATAAAAATACTAAAACTAATATGCATTATTGCATACAGAAGATTGCAGTCACTTTGGTACATCAACCTACAAACGTAACTCTATATGATCACAGTAAATAAAGGTGTGTACACGTATTATTTAAGGAACTTTAGGTCACAAAACAGACGAACTAAAAAAAAACATTTTGCTAACATTAGCCGGGAAGCAATACGCATATTTACAACCAACTATGAACAATGTATCTTGAAAAGAAAACGTTCTGACATATCAATACTTGTTGTTAAACCTATAATGTCTGCTGACTTCAACTGTAGAGGGCAGCTTGAACTTGTAGACCTTCAATCTGTCCCCGACAAAGAATTTAAATGAATAATGCATTATCAAGATCATCTTACGAAATTTAGTGTGCTTAGAGCTCTGAAATCTAAGAGAGATACTGAAGTTGCGTATCAATTACTTGACATTTTTCTTCTCTTTAGTGCACCCCATATCCTCCAAAGCGATAATGTAGAGAGTTCACGGCACATATAATTTCTGAACTGAAATCGTTATGGTCAGAATTAGTAATAGTATATGGGCGACCAAGACATCCCCAAAGTCAAGGGTCTGTAGAAAGAGCAAATGCAGATTTTAGAGAAATGCTCATATCATGAATGAATAGCAATTACACACGACAGTGGTCTGAAGGTTTGCGCCTTCGTGCAATTTCAGAAAAATAGATCATGTCACAGAGTAATTGATTAATCGCCCTATCATGCTCTGTTTGGTTCTGACCCAAAGATAGGTTTATCTTTATCTTCTTTGCCCAAGAAACTTTGGCCAAATCTTGAAACTGAGGAAGATCTGGACAAAGTGTTTAAAGAGGTTTCAGAGGAGAACAGTGAAATTGAGATTGAGGTAACGGATGAAAACACAGATGCTGAATCGGTAGAATCAGAAAGAGAACTTAACGATTCTGGATCAGCAAGTACAACTATTGAAGTAGTATCAGAGGAAGTCGAAACTCCAATCATTTGTGCTAGAAAACCTGCATTGTCAACAAATCAAAGCAGATGTCCTTGCAAGAAATACAAAACAGAAACTGAGTGCGTTATCTGTTGGAGACAACGTTATTCTCTCAAAACCACAATATGACCGAGCACCGACTGATCCGAGGAATATACAAGGTGTTGTTGTAGAAGTAGGAAATTTTGGCTATCGTGTAGGGACAATAGCTGGTAATTTATCAGGAGTCTTCAGCATAAAGCAACTGGAATCAATTAGTGACTAATCTTTGTCCGTTACACAAATTCCAGACTTACAACTTTCCCTGAGGGAAGCTGCGAAAAAAATTTCAAAAACTGGTGGACAGGGTTGTCTCTCTTGCAAATGAGGTGTCATGGTTCGCTAACCTGGTCAAACAAATAAGAGCATTATATATTATTGTATAGTATTGTAAATAGAGTTATCAGTGTGTTTCATATTGATTCGTAATTAAGTCACCAAAACGGAGTTTTGGGGACTTATTGTTTTTGTATCGTTTCTTATTATTATGTCACCCGATCGACAATGTCGGGTGACATATTGCTTTTCCTCTGTTTCTTTTTCCCTATTATTATTATTTTTCTTCCACCTAATTTTGTCCAGCAGTTTTCTCAGAGCCAAAGGAACCAATCTGAATGATAGTGCACTATAACAAGGAACTCTGACTTTCGAGTTGCAGTGCAACTTTGGAACTAAAAAATGGCTGCCATTACCATGGAAACAGAACAATTGTGAAAAAATCCACTATTTGGTTTTAATGAATTATTTGGATATGCTTTAACTCAGAATCATTATATTTTAATACAATTTAGGTGCCCACTATATACTGCTTTGGGATGATTTTCGCAATCATTGGAACTGTTATGTTGCCATGGATACTACACCAAAAATTTCAAAAATATGGAAATGCTCCAAATTTTATAAAACTTCACAGTAACGATGAGCAAAATTGGTAGATGTGGAATTTGTCGTTGGAATTTCGAAAATGTCAGCCGTTACCATGGAAACAATGCAAAACAGGTCAAAATGGTCCAAAAACACCTAAAAGTGGCATTTACTTTCTTAAAATGGTAGGTCAAATTGATCGAAACTTTGATGGTATGGTCCCTCCCATGTACCAATGTGGTATATGCCATTAAATTTTGGCACTGGTCTCTGTTGCCATAGGAACCATTACAAATGTCAAAAATTTCAAAAAATTTCAAAATGCTCCAAAATTGATCAAACTTAATAGAATTGTAGACTGGCAAGTCTGGATGAGACTTTTGACGATGGAATTTCCGAAATGGCCACTGTTACCATGGAAACTGCAAAAAAGTCAAACATTTATTAAATGCTTTGAACTTTATGAAACTTGATATTATTGTTAACTGGCAAGTAAAGATGAGACTTTTCACTTTGAAATTTTCAAAATGGCTGCCGTTGCCATGGAAACAGCAAAAATGTGAAATTTTCTAAAATGCTCTGAATGTACTGAAAATTTACAGAAAGATGTATTGCCATGCATATATGTGCAGCACATATATTCTTTATAAGCACAAAAATGCCAGTATTCTCCTCAGAAACTAACAAAACCTTTAAATAGACTTATTAAAAGGGGATATAGTTACGATACTGTTGTTAGGTCATTAAAGATTGCATATTTTGGCTTTAACATTGATTCACTGATAGGGTCTTTGCATCGGAACTAAACACATTTATTTCTAAAAAAAACAGTTGTTGGCATACACGGGTTATGTTCTTCTCATATATTTTATGATAGTATGATACTAAACCCCTAACGGGAGGGATTGTACCTGATATTCATATGATGAAGACATAATCTTTCAATCAGTTTAATTGAGATCTGGAGCTGGCATGTCAGTTAACTGCTAGTAGTCTGTTGTTATTTATGTATTATTGTCATTTTATTTATTTTCTTTTGTTGCATCTTTTGACATCAGACTCGGACTTCTCTTGAACTGAATTTAAATGTGCGTATTGTTATTCTTTTACTTTTCTACATTGGCTAGAGGTATAGGGGGAGGGTTGAGATCTCATAAACATGTTTAACCCCGCCGCAATTTTGCGCCTGTCCCAAGTCAGGAGCCTCTGGCCTTTGTTAGTCTTGTATGATTTTAAATTTTAGTTTCTTGTGTATAATTCGGAGTTTAGTATGACGTCCATTATCACTGTACTATTATGCATATTTTAGGGGCCAGCTGAGGGACGCCTACGGGTGCGGGAATTCTCGCTACATTGAAGACCCATTGGTTGCCTTCGGCTGTTGTTTGCTCTGTGGTCGGGTGGTTGTCGCTTTGACATATTCACCATTTCCTTTCTCAATTTTATTCACTGTTAAACAATTTTGAAATGGCTGCCGCTTAGTGGCAAAAGGGGGAAGGGTGACATCCGCTATTGCTTGCAATAGCAATTCTAGTTATTATTCTTATTCTTCTCTTTCTGACCCCTTAAACTGTCCTACCATTTTTTTGGAAGCAGTAGGGGATGGAAACTTTATATTTTTTCTGGGTATGGGTCTGCATCATGGGGGTTGCAGAACCCAATGTCCGTGATACCAGGGTGTCATCTTGGCATAATTAGGGGGGCTCAAAGATGGGTGGGGTCAATTTTTTTTTACATTTCTTAAATTTTCTACTGTATGTAGAGTAGATGGAATAATGATTACTTCTATGAATATTAAGAGACACATGTCTGCTTCAACATGGAACTTTTTTTATTTCAGTAGGGGGTCTCCTGGCATAATTTTAGGGGATGAATTTTCATGGAACATTCCAGAACATCAAAGTTAAATTTATTCTAGACACATTTAATGGTAAATGATGGTATATAATTATGGAGAGAACAATTTGCAGCAGCACTTTGTCTTTGGAATATTCAAAATGGCCGCCGTTACCATGGAAACAGCAAAAATATGAAAAACTTCAAAATTCTTCAAATTTAATGAAACTTATAACTAATGTTGACTATCTTGTGTAGAATTGACTTTTGAGTTTTAAATTTTCAAAATGGCCGCCGTAACCATGGAAACAGCAAAAATATGAAAAAAATCAAAATGCTTCAAATTTAATGAAACTTATAACAAATGTTGCCTAACTTGTGTAGACTTTAATTTTGAGTTTGAAATTTTCAAAATGGCCGCCGTTGCCATGGAAACAGCAAAAATGTCCAAAATAAATAAAATTCTTCATATTGAATTAAACTTTACACACACATTATTTGGCATCAATGATACCGCAGAACAATGATGTGGGGTCCGTTTTGGTGACTTTTGTGTTAGCATCCTAACACAGGATTACTTGTTAAAATTGAATTTTTTTTTTATCATTTGATTAGAAACTTATTATATGTAAAATATTGTACTAAGTTATAAGTGAAAATTAGCCTTATTTTGTACAAATTATAATGTGTACAGGCACTTTTTGTACAAATTACAATTAGAACAAAGTCAAAATACAAATTATAATTTGTACAATTTTTTTGTACAAATTATAATTTATACAAAATGATAACTTGTACACAACACATATACCTACTGGCAATTTACATACACAAATATTCATTGAACATATAATGTATTTGAAGTTAACATGACGTTATATTACATGTATTGTCGAAATGCGCATCTGGTGCAAGAAAATTAGTACCGTTAATTTTATTACAATGAGGTCCAAGTAAAATTATTTTTATAAGAAAAACGGTACAAGGTGAAAAGGTCGATCGTCACATATTTTCTCAATGCAATTATCTTGAAAGTCGTTAACGGCAATGAAGAATGAAGATGCAAATTGAAGGGTGTTTATATCATATAGAATAATGAACAAAGACCACAGAATGGACACATAACGAGAGCTGTGGTGTAGTGGTTAGTGCATAGGACTACTAACACAAAGGTTCCTGGTTCGACCTGTTCAGGGACTGAATTTTCGGCTCTCCCTCGAAACCATTAGCGAGTATGGTCTTGAGGAAACGAAAGTAGTCCGTCGGAAGTAGACGATACATGGCTGACCCGTGTTAAGAGAGAGTCATATCTCTTGTTAAATTAAAGACACCCTTGTAGATTTATTAAAGGGGCAGGCTAATGCTGCTACAAGGCATCACTTGCACCCGCAAAGTCGATTAATATAAGTTGTAAAACTTGTTTTCCAATCCACTATCAATAAATATGTTTAAACTAACTTAATTTTGGTTTGAAAAACCAGTTGTCTTTTCCTATTGATTGTGTTTCTATATGTATATAGGTTTTTATATGGTTGGAAAACTATCTATAACTTACAAACACCACTACAGTTGGTATAGTCTTGAGTTTCACCCCTTTAAGTACTGATCCATATGTTAGTATATAAACCAGCTCAAGACAGTGAAAGGTCGTTACAACTTCTATTTCTTGTAAAAAGGCTGTCATCTTTATGTTGACCAATGAAGGATAAACTTCACGGATTTTCAAAATATGTATTGCCATATCTGATTGATTGTATTCTTCGCTAATCGATATTCAATGTCAATAAATATTAACTACCAATAAATTGCTGCATTTACACGTATTCATTTACATGAATAGGATGTTGATTGATTTTGAAACTTTCAAATACAAAGTAAAAGATGAATTTGGATCTGATTTGTAAGGTTCTTCTAACGACTCAATTTTCAAACAGTTAAACATTCTTCGCATCGACATTTTGTTCAACTCTAAATAGGTTAACTGCATAATGATATTTATCTAGATAGAAAATAATCCAATCAATCTACGTTGTCAAATTTCATTCATATGCATATTGATAAATCATATTGTATGTGATAACCCAACGACAAAGAAAACAACGCGACATATATAGAGCAACTCTAAGTCTACAATAATTGACAAAAGTAAAATCACAAAAATACTGAACTCCGAGGAAAATTCAATCGGAAAGTCCCTAATCACATGGCAAAATCTAATGACAAAACACATCAAACAAATGGACAACTGTCATATTCCTGACTTGGTACAGGCAGTTTCAAATGTAGAAAATGAGGGATTGAACCTGGTTTCATAGCGATAAACCTCTCACTTTTACGACAGTCTCATCAAATTCCGTTATATTTACAACGATGCGTGAACAAAACAGACATAAGAAATAAAATAGTCAAAATATTGGTACAGCAGTCATCACTGTGTTACAATCTCAAAACAAACAATTTAAAAAAAAAGCACACAAGCACCTATCAAATTAAAAAAACATTCTTCAAAATTATTAAAGAAGTAATGCCAATTGTTTTTAAGAGTATTATAATTTAGAATCTACGATATTTTTCAACAAATTTAGGAGTAAAACATATATACAAAACAAATTGGCATTATCTTTATAAATTATGATGATAATGCTGTTACACCACTGTTCCAGGTTAGGAGCGGGTAAAGGGTTCACAAATATGTTACACCACCCAAAATGTTTTAAGTGCCTGTAGTCAAGTGGTTTTCCTTGGTTTTATTTGTATTTCGGATTTTTTGGTTATAAATTAGTTTTTTTTAGTTCCAAATGTTTTACATGTTTCATGCCGTAGCCTTTATCTGACAACTTTATCATTGTTTAAGGACGTACGTTTGCCTACCAATTGCTTACATTTACTTCATTTGAACTCTGTTTTTCTATAAGCTCTTAAATTACATAATATTTGTTATCACAACCTGTAAACATCCAGAAATAAATTTTGAAATTTTTTTTTTTTTATATATTTTATATGTCACATATACCATTGTATACTATGTTTTGGTTGCAAAAATATTGACCTAGAACTGTCTTTATTTCTCTCTTTGACTATCCAAGATTCTGTTCTGATAAACCTATTTCGGTCCCCATTTCGGCAGTTTTGTTAATTTGTTTTTGATATTTCCGTAAAATACGGCATGTCGGCCCAAAATTTCTCGGCGTTTGGATCTTCCCATAGGCCCATACAAAGGACGTCGATTAGAGAAGCTAAAATTGAACGTCGATTAGAGGGACATAAATGGCTTGTCGATTTGGAATCTTATTGTATTGGGACGTCAGCTTTGGTCGTCGATTGTTTATGTAATGTATAGGGTATATAATTATGCTGTAATAAACTCATTTTGTCATTCTAAAAGAAGGACTTCGTCAATATTATAGACGTTGCATAGTTTAATTTATGTATTGTTAAGGTGACGACCTGAGTTTACTTGAGTTTAATGGGTTATATTGGTTAAGGTTTTTACTAGAGGGGTGGGGGGGGGGGGGGGGGTTGACCTCATGTACCCCTATAATGAAATAATAATAGATACAATGGTATGGTATATAATTGTTCTGTAACAAATTATTTTTTTCATTTTATATGTATAAATAAATGGACGCTGTATTGTTTATGTAATGTATTTGTTAAGATGACCTGAGGTAGCTTGACTTACATGGGTTATATTCATGGTTTTTTTGCGGGGTGAGGAAGCGGGGGGGGGGTCAGGTTCCCCTTTGATGTCAGAATAATAGATATATTGCTAGTGTATATAATTATGCTGTAATAAACTTATTTCTTTAATCTAAATATAGGATTTTATGGACATGATGGACATTGCATCATTATGTCAAATATTTGTGAAGGTGACTTTTGTTAACTTGAGTTAACATGGTTTTATCTTTTATTGGAGGGTGACCTCATGTACCCCTGTAATAAAAGATAAATAGATGAAATGCCATGGTATATAACTATGCTGCAATAAACTTATTTCCTCATTTTAAATGTAGGACTTCGTAGACGTAGTATTGTTTATGCAATGTACTTGTTAAGGTGACCTGAGTTAATTTGAGTTGAAATGGGTTAACAAAAAATGTTTGACCTCAATTATTAACTTATAAAGAAACAACTTCTGATAAACACTACTTTCGACATTCTGAAATTGCAAGACAAAAATATTTTTGTAAATAGATAGAGAAAAAAGAGAGAGAGAAAAAAAGAAAGAACATCGGATGACGAATAAAAACAAACGACAACCACTTAATTACAGGCTCGTGACTGTGGACAGGCACATACATAGCCAAAAAAATGAAAAAAATAAAATATGTGTAGATATACATAACATGCTTTCCATATTGGTTTGATATTCTCAAGTACCATATTTTTTTTTTACATAGTTCTTGTTCATTTATCATTATTTATTGTCTACAACACAAATTTGAACTTTGGGTTGATATTTGTCTCTTTGTCTCAATACCTCTCAACTGTTGGTTTTTTTAGGGGGGTTCGGGAAATATACGCTTCCTACGTATTTGGTTTTATTCTAAAAATACTCATATTTCCGGTTTGCTTGCAGAGTGTACACATACAACTTTTGATATTTACATCCATAGGTAATTCTTTTTTAGCTGGGGTCACACATTCACGATTTTTACTGCCGTCCTTGACAGGACCATTCACGATTAAAATTTGTCAAAAGTCTGATCAAGATCCTGTGAATCGTGGATGGAAATTCAAACTTTAATTAAAATTTGTAAAAAAAAATATTTAATCACGACAACAATCAGATATTGTTCAGGAAGCGTCGATATTCGACCGTTTCGAAGCGAATTTTTCCCGATAATCCCGTTCTCAATCCAATTCTAAACCGATTTGTATCTTTCGCATGGTAAAATGCGACCGAGTCAGTCACGACTGCGTCCTGATTCTATCGAATTAAATCCGACAGAGATCAGACAGTGACCAGACAGTGAACCGACGCTGACGGAAGTAATCCGTTTGAAAACTGTCGGCATATTCGGAATGATCAGGTACTGTCGGAAGGCAATCCTATCACGGTCTGCTCTGTCGCATTGCAAACGGCTTTGTCTGGTCTCAGTCGTATTGAATTCTGTAATTGTTGGGACTCTGACGGGGGTATTATTGACGAGTTTCGTATTAATAACGGGACTGTTCCGGAACGGTTTCGGCAAAAACGGTTCGCAATCGACAAGATCTGGATGCAATCTGGACTCAATCGGCAGAAAAACAGCAATGAAAAATTTCTCCAGATCATTCCCGTTCCACAGGACACCGTCCAGAATACACAGAACATTTTTAGGATTTTGATCCGATACAGCAGAATCTGTCACGACATAGGCACGATTGTAATCCGACTAGACAAAAGCGGCTGAGTTTCCCCGAATGTTACGGGACGCACCTAACTGTCGGGCTGCTTCGCCGAACTATTCGGATCCTTCCCGACCCGTAGGAATCTGTTACGACTGCGTTCAGACAATGATAGGACATTCCAGATAATTGAGGATAGTAATTCGAGATTTTCACTTTTCGTGTCGTATCGCTGTCTGATCTCAAACGGGAGCAATAATCGGCAATGTGTGAACCCCGCATTGCATTTGATTTGTACACACAAACGACTGACAAATGGTTGCACTAGTAAAGGACGTCACATACATCTATCCTTCTAAATATAGTATTACCAAAATCTTAAATATCGACAATCTAAATGTGTTTTTCACTTCTGCACTTGTAAATTAAACTATAGTCAAGTTTATCCTACTTTTGCTTATTTATTTTGCATTTGTTTTTTTTTTTTTTATATTTTACATTACAATTTCTACCACACATCTTGGTAACTCTAAAACAAAGATTTATTGCATGAACACAGACCTTGCTCGTTTTTTAAATAGTTTTCAAGTATCAAAAGATGAGTGATAATTGATACTGTTAAAATCTGTGATTTATCAATGTTTTCCTTTTGTATATATGTTATGTACATGTATGTTTTGTTTTGTACTTTATCTCGTCTAGTTTTGATTGTCCTCTTTGTCAATGAAAATCTCAGCTTTGGTTCCAAAGATCTGTTCAAAGTGCACATCATGTGCTTATATATATTCACTATAAGTTTTGATAGTTTTGACTTATCAATGTTTTTAACATTAATCTGTAAATTTGTATGCTATAATATATATTACAGCATAATCATTCCTATAATCATAAAAAACGTTTTTATCCTCAGTAGTATTATACTGTTTTGTTACTGATTGCTGGATTTGAAAAATCCAGTACCAGATCAGAGTAAGAAAAATAATTTGAAAATAGTACACAATAATGTGTGTAGTTTACTTCCCAATTTAGATCTCATTAACAATGAACTATGAAGTATGACATTATTTGTATATCAGAATCTCATCTTGACAAGTCAATTACTGATGACCAAATTAAATCAAAACGGTTTCATAAACCTATTAGGTTAGATAGAAATAGACACGGTGGAGGTGTGACCATTTATGTGAAAGACAATAACAATCAAAACCAAGGAGTAAACAAAGACTCACAAATCCAAAAGACATTTACATCAACAGTTATAAATAATAAATAAGAAACAACTAGAACTCCACTAAAAACCGGGAGTGAAACCAGGTGCTCCGGAAGGGTAAGCATTTCCTGCACCATATACGGCACCCGTTGTGTTATTTCTTTGTTCAGTTCGGTAATGATGGAAGGTTATTATGAATGAGGAAGACTATCAGATATGATTTTTGACAAAAATAGTCTACATCTTATTATACGGAATGACATATCTGTGAGCAATCTTGAATTCCTTTGGGTTGAAGTGAGACATTGTAGTAAAGAAAAAAAATAGTTGGTGTTTTATACCGGCCTCTCAACTCAAATTCTAATATACGGGACTTATTTTGTAAGTCAGTAGATACAGATTTCGATTTTAATTTACAAATTTTTATTTGTGGTGATTTTAATTGCGATATGATGTCAAACACAAGTAACTCTTTTAAAAAGTTACTTAAAGGGGCACTAGCTACGAGATGTGTAAAAAATTTAATAACTTTTTTTATTTGCTCAATCAATAATGAAATGCAAATAGTTAAACAATTATGAGATCTTACACTTCAAATCATTAAAGTCTGAAATGGCCTATATCTGTACTCAACTGTACTGATTTTTACTCGACCAGTCTGAATTAGTCTGACTTTTATTTGACATTACTCGACCCCAGTCTGAACCATACTTGACTGTACTGAATCGTACTTGACCCTTATCTTTGCCGTTGTAAAGAGTCTGAACTATTACTCGACCAGTCTGAAACAGTCTTAACCCATTTTCGACATGTACTCGACCTATTTTTCCAGTCTAAACCATACTTAACCAAAGGTCTGAACAAAACTCGACCAGTCTGAACCATACTAGACCAAAAAACCTATACTTTCTTAACTGTTAAAATAAATTTCTTTTTAACTGACATATATAACAACAGCCAACAAAATTTATAAAAGATTTTAACCTTATAAAGAAATATATCTCTGATTATATTTAGGATAAAAAAAGATATATTATATATAACTTATATCAAAAAGGGATAAAATTAATATAAAAAATATAAATGTATGTTTTTTTTAATTATTGCATAAAATATAAAGTATAACCTCTGCTTGGGGGCAAACTCATAAATAAGATCACACCTGGTCAGAGGTATTAAATTCTAAATAACATTGATTCAAAATTGCAACATCCTATTTTAATAACAAGGCCTTTCGAATATACATGTATGTACTAGATAAGTAATACACGAATTTAAAAAAATAGGGCTTTCTTTTTACCTGTAAAACACACATGTACTGAGGTAATTAGAACATATTAAAGTGCTTTATGTATGCCATGTTAATTTGACAAAAAAATACTTAAATTAATTGAAAAAAATGTTTACTGTTACTTTGGAATACATTTTCTTTTCTAAAAAGGTTATCAAGGATTGCTATTGAAATTCTATTATAATAATTATATTAAATTCTTGGTTTAATAAAACAAAACAATTAAGCTCTCATTTTTTTTTTTATTTATTAGGTTGTTTTATATACTATTTTATATATATCTTAATAAAAAAAACATTCACTGCATTATTACCTGAACTTAACTGACACCGTACATCTATATTAGGTTTAAGTTACTTAAGTTACTTAAAATGGTCCAGTTACCATACAATACTTCCGAAATATTAATAAAATTTTGAATAATATTGAAAATATTAGTCACAATTCATTTTTTTAGATTATTTGATCAGTTTGTTTTATTTATATTTTAAAACTTGACATATATTCTTATGTAAGTGTTGATTAATATTGAGTTGAAGTTATATTATGATTGATTATTGTGAAATTTTAATTTCAATACTGTTTTGAATACATTTTTAATTTCAAGTTGTTCAAATTTCATTTTTATTTAAAAAATTCCTAAATTGATAAAATTCAGTTGATAGATACAAAGAATAGGTCTGGTTTGGTTAAGACTTGGTCGAGTATGGTTCAGACAAGGTCGAGTATGGTTCAGACTAGGTCGAGTACGGTTCAGACTATGTCAAGTACAGTTCAGACTAGGTCGAGTACGGTTCAGATTCGTATAAAACGGTTAAGTACTGGTCAAGTACACATTCAGACTGTTAAGTATGGTTCAGACTACAGTCGAGTATTATCAAGTAAATCTCAGACAAATTCACACTGGTCGAGTAAAAATCAGTACAGTCGAGTACAGATATAGGCCATTTCAGACTTTTAATGGTTTGTAGTGTTAGCAGCTAGTATGGTCTAACTATGTCAAAATAAACTATAAAACATTAATTTTGAATTATTCACTTGTAAGTGAATAAACTCGACCTCATTGAATCCGTATTCATGTGAACTTCAATTTAACCCCTTAGCTTGGAATGGATATAACACGTGAATTATATGTGTAAAGTTATTTAAAGGAAAATAGTGTCAACTTTGAAAGTGAAACAGAGGTAAATCAATTGATTGACTGATTCGATGCACAAAATTTCATTCTTATATATACCGCTGTTCAAAACTCATAAATACATGGACAAAAAACTAAATCGGGGTAACAAACTAAAACCGAGGGAAACACATTAAAAAACGATGATAAACATTCAATTTTCATCAATAAAATGAAATTAAATAGACCTATAATAATCCAACCTCATGAGTTTGCTTAATATATATATATCTTTGTTTATGTTTACATCGCTTATATGGTCATTGCATGACTTAAGAGATCAACTCGATAATTAATTAGATGGCGTATAGACTAAAATACTACGAATTTACATTTTTTCATGCTTGTGCCCTGTTTATTATATATTTCAGACTTTTGATAGTTTGGATAAATGTTTTACATTGTTATAAAAGAATTAAATCGGTGAACATGAATTTGACAGCTAGTGCCCCTTTAACCGTTTAAACTTAGATAATGTTGGTTGGGAGTCTACTAACTTTACAACCCAAACTGGAACTTGTATTGATTTATAAAGGCAACAGTAGTATACCGCTGTTCAAACTCATAAATCCATGGACAAAAAACAAAATCGGGGTAACAAACTAAAACTGAGGGAAACGCATAAATATAAGAGGAGAACAACGACACAACGCTACAATGTAACTAACACACACAGAAACGGACCAAGCATCAGACAAAATCCCACGAGAATAACAAATATAACATCAAAACCAAATACATGAATTTTGGATAGACAAGTACCGTGACACGTCTTATCGCAATGTCAATGTACATTCAAAAATAAGAGAAAACAAACGACGCAACGTTAAATTGTAACACACACAGAAACGAACTATAATATAACAATGGCCATATTCCTGACTTGGTACAGGACATTCTTAAAAATAAAAGGGAAAAAATGGTGGATTGAACCTGGTTTTGTGGCATGCCAAACCTCGCACTTTAATGGCAATGTTAAATATAACATTGAAATGACAACATAATATTACAGGACTACAATACAAATAAATAGGAAAACGTATTAGACAAAGAAACACATGATTAATGAATAACAAAAAGAATCAGGTTTAGAATTTAATACGCCAAAAACGTGCCTCGTCCACAGAAGATTCACCAGTGACGCCCAGGTATAAAAGATCGAAAGCGAAAAAAAGTACAAAGTTGTACAGCACTGAAGATCAAAAGTTGAAAAGGTTGTGTCAAATACGGCTAAGTTTTTATGCTTGGGATAAGAACATCCTTATTATTTAGAACAATTAGTGCTTATTGCAAACAGTAAATTTTATCAAATGAATATAACAGATATACATAATGAAACTGAAGTATTAACTCATTACATAAAACAAACACGAATACATAATGAATGACCAACACAGAATAGACACACCCGACTCAGTCCAGGCCTCAACGCAGTAGATTATGAAAATGACGTCACATACGATGGTGAAAAGGCATTAAAAATTACGTCACATTTGAATATATGAAATTTCTGAAACAGCAGAAAAATTACGTCACATATGAAAAACTACATCTCAAAAGTAAGATAGAATTAGGATTGATTAAAGATTAAAATAGAACTAAATACTGATATTGCGTTTAAACACAATGCATATAGCAATACTTATTAATAGCAATTAACTATAATATATATATATATGTGCAGTTTGTTATGAATCCAACTTCAAACGTAAATTATCGTACAGATTATGTTGACCAAAATTAAATCTAATAAATGACGGCGGTGATTAATTTTTGTTTCCATAACACATAAATATAATAGAAAAGACGTCAACACATTTGACAAAATCCGATGACAATTACAAATATAACATTAAATATTTAAACAAAATACATGAATTTGGGATAGACAAGTACCGTAACACGTCTGATAGTATTGCGAATTCACACTCAGCAAAACAGTCACAATCGGGAATAAGTCACGTTTGGTAATTAAAAGTTAGACGACATAATGACAAACCACAAACTACCATGTGGTAAAAATGTCCTTAGCTAGTTTGGTTAAACACACATCGTATGGATCCACCAATTCGTGATGGTGTCCATAACATTTACGGAGTGTCAATTTTAATCTGTCCTCCTCATAACTTTGTTGGAGAAGTTTCTGCGTAAGTAGCACACTCCTGTATATGAAGTCCGTCTAGTGTGAACAAGCACGTGAACAACGTATCAATTGTGATATGTAAACACCATACGAAGGGGCAGATGGTATGTTACTGCTGAGAAATGGGAAATTGATAATTGGGAAGTTGAAATAGTCCCGTTTGTCATAGATTTTCGTGTGAAGTCGTCCATCTACGTCAATATTGAGGAAAAGATCAAGGTATGAAGCAGTCCTTCTAGTATCAGTAGTATCTTTAATTTCAAGTTCACTGGGATATATGAGATGTAAGTATTGGCTGAAGTATGGGTTATTTCAATGATAGAACATCATCAATATATCGGAAAGTAAAATTAAAGAATTTCGCAAGGTGCTTTTCTTTTCTTGTCTTTTAGAAGGTTTTGAAGGAATCTTGCTTCATACGAGCACAAAAACAAATCAGCCAGCAGGGGTGCACAATTAGTACCCATTGGAATACCGATTGTCTGTTAAAATATAAATGCTCCAAACTCAACAAATATATTGTCGACCAAAAAGTCCAGCATTTTGATAATATCATCTTCAGTATATTTTCTGGAAGATTCAGTGTGATTCTTCACAAAATATGAATTATTGTAACCCAAAACAAGAAATTTGTATCTACGATTCCCATTTTTATAGAAAAAGCTCTGTTTTATGAGATGGTGAAGTCGATCTTTCAACTGAGCATGGGGAATAGTAGTATATAGCGTAGAAAAATCAAAAGTTTTTATGTTGCTGCAAAATTGCAAAGATTATGATCGAAGGTTAAGCAGTAGATCTTTGAAATTTTTGAGAATCCACATCTGGTTAATATCACTGGTAGAATATATCTCCTCACAATATTCTTGAAGCCCATCTTTAACTGTAGAAAGAATAGTAGTCAGTACTTTAGAAAGATGTTTAGTCGAACATTTTGAGGACCAGCTATGTATCGTTATTTATATGGAGTTTTGTGTAATTTAGGTATCCAGTATAATGAGGGCAAGTTTTCTTCGTTTTCTTTGATGTTGATACCAAAAGAAAGAAAGACAGATTTATGATTTTGTAAAATTTCGTCCTTGGTAAATGATGTTAAAGAATATGTAGGATTACCAGTAGTTTTATCAATTCCAAGCTCTGTAGTGAGGCATTGCAAATAATGTTTTTTACATATGAAGACAATATTATTGGAGGCTTTATCTGCTGGAACAACGACATATTTGTCAAGCAAAGAGGATAAAGCATCCACAACCTACGGATTCTTGAAAGGGTTAGAAACTGTAGTACTCATATTACATCGTGGTTTATGTATGCGCCTCTGAATGCATGATCGAATAGCTTTGATCCATTCAGAAAAAGTGTCCAGTTCTGATTCGTCTGGTTCGCGCTTTACCCATTTTCTTGCATAGTCCTCAACTGCATCCATCAGTAACTTGAAATTCTTTTTCCAGTTGATGGACTGGGGAATTCTATATTTTGGTCCCTTGGCTAACAACTCTCTTAGTTGTTCATTGGTAACGATGCCAAGGTCACCAGTAATGATATGACCAGCTGGACTGTAATTGTATTGTGACGATGTACATGAGCAATCCGGAGGCTTGGATTTTGTATCTTTGAGGTTAAAAGCCTCTAAAACTCTCTTGTGGTTGAAAATCTTGGATGCAATAGACTTGGTGTAAGTATAAGAAATAACAGGTGTAGCTTTATTTTTGAAGTAATCAGGTATAGTTTTTTGTACAGATTTTTGATGGAAAATATTGCTAATATTTACAGCATCTAAACCTTTATTGGCGAATTCTACCTTAAAAAAATAACGTTTTTCCTCACTGTTGGATGTAGTGGATACGGGTTTGAATAGTCTATGGTTAGCAATGTCCATGATAATAGCAACTAATCTATACAAAACAGAACGAGAATCAGTAACGGAAGTATTTTTGGCATCTTGAAATAGTAAAGAAAGTTTTGACAATGGAATGAAGTATAATTTAGTTCTAATGTGATGAATTCCTAAAGGTTTTTGAACAGACGTTAATAGACTATCAATTGTCACGGTGTGTACAGCAGGTGGTATATATTTTCTGTGACCATGACTTCTATTTCGTCGAGCAGAAGTATTAAATAATTGTAATGTATTGACGGTACTACACCTGGGACTAGACAAAATACCTACACCATCAATTTTGTCATTACATCCATAGGGAATGGCTGTTCTCAACTCTCTTATCCAAAAGTCTTCTCTTTGTAAACGATATGGTGTACTCAATATGGGGTCATTTGTTGGATGATATATTTTCTCTATAATCCGGACTTTCATTGAAACAATAGAATGGTCAGGCTGATTGAAATGTTTATAGAGAAATTTGTTGTTATTAGGATCATTAACATTAGACCGATGATCATTCATCCTCAAGTTGAGTCTTTGTCGAGTTTCCTCGACGTAGATCAATCCACAAAGAGTACATTCAATACCGTATACAATATTGGAAGCAGTGCAATTCAAATCCTCATGACTATGTGTATTGTAATTTTTGGTGGTTAAATTACTTTGAAAGTGGGTATCAGTTATTAGTATATCACAGGTTTTACAATTTTTAGGGTTACATTTGGAAATAGAGCAATATTGATGGTTGTCATTGAAATCTAAAATATCTGAAAGTTGAACAGTACACGGCCGAATATATTCAAACTTGTCTGAATTTTTATAGTACAATGAGGATTCAGAAGACTGCACATGTGTCATTTTCATAACATCATTTAAGATGATCCTGGGGACACCTGATAAAATCGGTGTTGTTGTGTCCTTGACAACAGCCGATTGACACCTTTTTATCCTGGGCGTCGTATCATCCAGTATAATATTGTTTGTTATACTAGTTTTCATGCTGTTAGGCTACCGGACTGGTAGAATCCTCGGGGACAGATTGTCCACCAGCAGAGATTCCGGTCCGGTGGTGATAAATAAAGGCAACAGTAGTATACCGCTGTTCAAACTCATAAATCCATGGACAAAAAACAAAATCGGGGTAACAAACTAAAACTGAGGGAAACGCATAAATATAAGAGGAGAACAACGACACAACGCTACAATGTAACTAACACACACAGAAACGGATTAAGCATCAGACAAAATCCCACGAGAATAACAAATATAACATCAAAACCAAATACATGAATTTGGGATAGACAAGTACCGTGACACGTCTTATCGCAATGTCAATTTACACTCAAAAATAAGAGAAAACAAACGACGCAACGTTACTTTGTAACACACACAGAAACGAACTATAATATAACAATGGCCATATTCCTGACTTGGTACAGGACATATTTAAAGAGGGAAAATGGTTTTGTGGCATGCCAAACCTCGCACTTTAATGGCAATGTTAAATATAACATAGAAATGACAACATAATATTACAGGACTACAATACAAGTGACTAATCGCAAATACTTACTTAAATCAGTAAATGCACTTACACCGATATGCAGTTCTCATTCTCCTGCTTCGGTCGAATTTTCCTTTTAAACTTTTAAACAACACTCGTTTAAAAGACAAATTCGTGATTATAAGCGTGCAGATTAAGAAGGTCTTAAAAACCAATTGTATGATACTGACTTGGATGATTTTGTTTTTAGTTCAACTGATACATATGATGTTTAAATGAACTTTGTTAAACAATTTGAAAGTACTGTTAATAGATATATCCCTACTACATGTACTAACACTATTACAGTTAGACCAAATGATTAACCATTTATGAACAACGTGATTAGAAACAAGATAAATCATTGTTATAGATAGAATTCACCACAAAGCGAAAACTTCACACACGGAAAAAAAAGTTATATTGATTTTTTGTTAGATGAGACACTATACTTTTTGAGCTAATATCCAAAGAATGAAAGGACCTACATTGCATACCTTATTTACTTTGTTTGGATCTATATCTGTTCTTTCTAATAATAATTTGACTATAGCGATATCTCCACCTTGAGCAGCTGAGTGCAAAAGAGAGTTACCTTTCTGAAAGAAAACAAACGTTGCAATAATAACAGTATTATGCGAAGGTATGTATATAGGAAAGACCTTCTAAAATAAATAAACCATTCAAACAAATTTAACGAAGCCATATTGTTCAGAGGAAGTACGTTTAAAAAAGCGGTCGCTTAATTGATATTTCAATGAAAATGTAATTTAATATCAATTTAAATACTTGTGTATTTTTGTACATGTTATAACCTGTACAAAATCGCAACTTGTACACGACATATATAAAACAAGGGTTGATCATAATTTTCTTTTTAAATGCGTTGAAATGCATGAATATAGATGGTATATTGTTGAAAGTCACAGTATGACAAATGGTAATTTCTATAAATTATTTTGTAGCTAACGTATAAATTATCCAAAATACTAAGGATTTTGCTATCACAGGCATATATCCATAAATAGTATTTGGCACATTTTTTTTTTTTGAATTTTTGGTCCTCAACGATCTTCAACTTTATACTTGTTTTTCATTCTAACTATGTTTCATTCCAGAGAGTATCACCAGCCCAGTAGTCCGGACTTCTGTGTTGACATGAATATCGATTTAAGGACCATTTTTATAAATTAACTGTTTGCAAAAGTATGAATTATTCGAAACATTAAGGATTTTCTTATCCGAAGCATAGATTACCTTAGTCATATTTTCTGGCGTACTAAATCATTATCCTGGTACCTTTGATAACTATTTTCACAACTTTTTGAAATGTCGTGTCCTCAATGCTCTTCAACTTTATACTTGTTTGGCTTCATAACTATTTTGATCTGAGCGTCACTAATGAGTCTTATTAAGACGAAACATGCGTCTGGCGTATCAAAATATACGTCTGGTACCTTTGATAACTATTTAACTAGCAGTATATACATGCTAGTAGTTCATGTATATTTGATTATATATGAATTTAATCTGATGAAGCTGAAAATACATATAAGACTCATATATTTTGACTTTGACTCCCTTGAAATATCCGGTTTTAGAGGAAATGTTATATTACTTACAAGTTGAAATTATTTATTTTTTAGTTTAGTTAGTCATAGAACCTTTTGATAGCTGAGTGATAATGAACTAACTTCACGTATGTTTTCAGTTGGGTTTTTTGTTAGCAGCAGGCACGCCTTTTCACTTTGAAATTTAAAAAAAAAGTAAATGTCAAAGGATTGTGATAGGATTACACGCATTTTGTTAGCATAGTTTTACGGTCATTGATTTTTAAGGTGGACTTTGATTACAAAAGATTAACAGTCTTGATAAGAACTACATACCTCATTTACTTTATTTGTATTTATGTCTTGTATGTTTAATAACAATTGAATTATGTTGAGATGTCCACCTTTAACAGCAAAGTGTAAGGTAGTGTAACCGAACTGAAAAAGAAGGATTGCAATTTTCATAGTACATATATAAAGGTTAAATAACAGAGTAAGATCGAATGCATGCATGTTGCACTTTATAATATTTTAAGAAGCTTCTATCATGATATTAGACAAACGGCAATACCAGATGACCATCATCATGCTTTGTATTGCACTTATTTATTAATCTGTATTAGAATCGAACAGGAAACCGGGATTTAACGGGGTAATACTATCAAATCATAGCACCCAACATACGGTTTAATTCGACAAATGGTCGAAAATATTATTCTCCTTCAATTTGACAGTTGTATGGACTTACCCTGCATTTCATTGCTAACCAAATGTCGCACTTGTATGGCGATGTTAAATATAACACTAATTTGACACCATTACATGACAGGAATACAGTATAAATAAATGCAACAGGTCCGAGAATTACGCAAGTATACAATCCAATATTGTACATTTCGACAACGAAACAATAGAAACAATAAACTGAACAAAAAATAAACGACAGAGCAACACACACAGAAACAAAATATACAATCACAATTGCCATTTCCTTGATTTGGTTCAGGACATTCTTTTAGAAAAAATGATCGGTTGAACCTAGTTTTCATTGAGTATATAATTATGCTGTAATAAACTAGTTTCGGCATTCTAAAGAAAGACTTCGTCAACATGATGGACATTGCATAGTTTAGTTCATGTAGTGTTAAGGTGACCCGAGTTAACTTGAGTAAATTGGGTATATTTGGGTTTTTGTGGGGGGAAGTGAGCTCAGGTACCCCTGTAATGAAAGAATAATAAATACAATGCTTGGGTATATAACTATGCTGTAATACTCTTATTTCTTCAATTGAAATGTAGGACTTCATGGACATTGTATTGTTTATGTAATTCATTTGTTAAGGTGACCCGAGGTAGCTTGACTTAAATGGGTTATATTCATTTTTGCGGGGGGGGGGGGGTCAGGTTCCCCTTTGATGTCAGAATAATAGATACATTGGTAGTGTATATAAGTATGCTGTAATAAACTTATTCCTTTATTCTTAATGTAGGATTTTATGGACATGATGGACATTGAATCATTATGTCAAATAGTTGTTAGGTTGACTTGTGTTAACTTGGGTTAAACATGTTGAAATAGTTTTATCTTTTATTGCAGGAAGACCTCATGTACCCCTGTAGTAAAAGATAAATAGATGCAATGCCGTGGTATATAAATATGCTGCAATAAACTAATTTCTTCATTTTAAATGTAGGACTTTGTAGACGTAGTATTGTTTATGCAATGTACTTGTTAAGTTGACCTGAGTTAATTTGAGTTAAAATGGGTTAAAAAACAAATTGTGACCTCTTTTTTCAACTTATAAAGAAACAACTTCTGATAAACAGATTAATGTTTTGTTACTAGTTGCTGGATTTGAAAAATTCAGGTTCAGATCAGAGTAACAAAAAGAATTTGAAAATAGTACACAATAATGATTGTAGTTTACTTTCTAAGTTATATCTCATTAAAAATGAACTACATAAGTATGACAAGTCAATTACTGATGACCAAATTAAATCAAACCGGTTTCATAAACCTATTAGGTTGGATAGAAATAGACATGATGCAGGTGTGACCATTTATGTGAAAGACAAAAACAATCAAATCCAAGGGGTAAACAAAGACTCACAAATCCAAAAGACATTTACATCAACAATTATAAATAATAAATAGGAAACAATACGAACTCCACTAAAAACCAGGAGTTCTTTGTTCAATTCGGTAATGATGGAAGGTTATTATGAATGAGGAAGAATATCAGATATGATTTCTGACAAAAATAGTCTACATTTTATTATACGAAATGACATATCTGTGAGCAATCTTGAATTACTTTGGGTTGAAGTGAGGCATTGTAGTAAGGACAAAAATTTAGTTTTCTACCGGCCTTTAAACTCAAGTTCTAATACAAGTTACTTATTTAGTGAGTCAGTAGATACAGCTTTTGATTGTAATTCACCAATTTTCCTTGTGGTGATTTTAATTGCGATATGATAATGATGATGTCAAACACAAGTAACTCTTTTAACAAGTATCTTAACCGTTTAAACTTAGATATTGTTGTTTGGGAGTCTACTAACTTTACAACCAAAACCAAAACGTGTTTTGATTTATAAGTACATGTAACTAATCGCAAATACTTAATTAAATCAGTAACTGACCTTACACCGATATGCAGTTCTCGTTCTCCTGTTTCAGTCGAAATTTTATTTTAAACTTTTAAACAACTCTCGTTTAAAAGACAAATTCGTGATTTTAAGCGTGCAGATTAAGAAGGTCTTAAAACCAATCTAATGATACTGACTGGGATGATGTTGTTTGTAATTCAGCTTATATACATGATATTTATACAAACTTTTTTAAACCATTTGAAAGTAATGTCAATAGATATATACCTACTAAACCTATTACAGTAGGACCAAATGATTAGCAATTTATGAACAACTTGATTAGAAACAAGATAAATCATTGTAATAGAATTTACCACGAATCAAAAACTTCACACTTTTTATTATATTGATTTTTTGTAAGATGAAACACTATACTTTTTGAACTAATATCAAAAGATTGATGGGACCTACATGCCATACCTTATTTACTTTGTTTGGATCTATATCTGTTCTTTCTAATAATAATTTGACTATAGCGATATCTCCACCTTGAGCAGCTGAGTGCAAAAGAGAGTTACCTTTCTGAAAAAAAACAAACGTTACAATTTTGCGAAGGTATATATACATATATAGAAAGACCTTCTTAAATAAATAACCCATTCAAACAAAATTAACGAAGCCATATTGTATAGAGGAAGGATGATTAAAAAAACGGTCGTTTAATTAATATTTCAATGAAAATATAATTTAATATCAATTTAAATACTTGTGTATATAAAAATGTGCATTGCAAAGTCTATTTCGAGTCCCTTTTTTCCAGAACCCTGGGTAAGGTAACCTTCCAATGATAACGTTTTAGGGTTGAGTTGATCATAATTCTTTTTAAAAAAAAGAGCGTTGAAATGCATAGATAGAGATGGTATACTGTTAAAAGTCACAGAATGACTTATGGTCATTTTTTTAAATTTTATAATTGCTAAGGTATGAATTATTCGAGATACTAAGGATTTTGCTATCCCAGGCATATATTTCCCAAGCCGTATTTGGCACATTTGTTTTAGAATTTTGGGTCCTAAATGCTCTTTAACGTTATACTTGTTTGGCTTTCTAACTTTTTTTATCTGCGCGTCACTGATGAGTCTAGTTTAGTCAAAACGTGTGTCTGGCGTATCAAACTATTCGCCTGGTACCTTTGATATCTATTTAACAAACAAAACAGTAGATACATACTAGTTCGTGTATATTTGATTATATATGAATTTATTCTGATCAAGTGAAAAATACACATTAGACTCCTATATTGTCTTTGACTCCCTTGACATATCCGGTTTAAGAGGAAATAATAAATTACTTACAAGTTGATATTCTTTATTTTGTTAGATTCCTTAGTTATAATACCTTTTTCCAGCTGAGTGATAATGAACTCACTTCACGTATGTTTTCAGTCGGGTTTTTTGTAGTAGCAGGCGTGCCTTTTTACTTTGAAGTTTTAAGTAAATGTCAAAGGATTGTGACATGATTGCATGCATATTATTAGCATCATTTTACGGTCATTTATTTTAAGGTAGACTTTGAATACAAAAGATTAACAGTCTTGAAAAGAACTACATAACATACCTCATCTACTTCATTTGTATCTATGTCATGTATGTTTAATAATAATTGGACTATGTTGAGATGACCTCCTTTAACAGCACAGTGTAAGGTAGTGTAACCGAACTGAAAAGAAGGATTGCAATTTTCATAGTACATATATAAAGGTTAAATAACAGAGTAAGATCAAAGGCATGCATGTTGCACTTTATAATATTAAAAAGCTTTTATCACATTATCAGACAACCGGCAAACCCAGATGGCCATTATCATGCTTTGAATTGCACTTATTTATTAATCTGTATTAAAATCGAACAGGAAGTCGGGATCTTCAGAGGTAATACCACAAAATCAAAGTACCCCACATACGGTTTCATACAAAAAATGGTCGACAAAATTATTCCCTTCAATTTGACAGTTGTATGGACTCATAAAAAGATATCTTTGAGTCATAAACATAAAGCTTGAGTGATTCAAAGAACCATTCTTTTTGTTTTAAGATGATGTTAGTATAGAGAGTTTGGAAACTTGATGTTACATGGTTAATAAAGCTTGTACACAGGAACAAAAGGGAGATGAACATGCGATTGGTTAACTTCAAGCGGTGGTTATTTGCTTATATGTGATGTGAATTTTTGTCTGTAGTACTGGACAGGATAAAACTTAACTTATGCCAAGTATTTCTTAATTTGAAACAAAGATAAATTTTGCACAAGGTTTTGAAAAGTGTCAATTTAACAAAGACTAATAGGAGAAAATCAATGGTGGTAGTACTCCGAAAAGAATTTGCACGAGGCGGTATCCATATCTTTTATTGGCGTGCGACATATTTGAAAGGGTGTGTTTGGTATGTAGACCAACTTACTATCATTGTATATATGTAGTATTAATAAAAGATTGCATGAATAATTGCCCTCATAAACAATTATGTCATGGTTTTATTTCGGCTGTTCAGACCAAGATTTTTTTATATTGATTTGAGTTACGTTATACAGGGGAGGAAAACAACCGAGCCGTGCACAATACAGGTGAATGGCACTTATTTAGTGTTTTATTGATTTAAAATGTCTATCCAAGATATTCAGAATGTTTTTTCTAGATGTATCCAAAGAATAGGCTTGTCAAGTGCTGAGATAATCCTAGGTCTAGCTCAAATGAATAATTGCTATGACACAACTTCATCGAAATTTAAATAACGGATACGGGAACGTTAAAACATAGTCGCCATTCCTCTTTGCTAAGTAAAATTAATCATCAACCAAACGATGACAGTCTGGCAATTTAAGCTACTTTAAACAGAGATTGATAAATGGTGATAAATTTGTTCATGTATATGACCAGAATTGTTAAAATCCAAATAAGCCTCACACATTCCTGAAATTACCTCAAGCAAACATGCTTTAATTTTATTTCGGAAAAACGAACCAAAAACCAATAACGTTCAAATCTTTGCAATACACTTGTTAACATTATCAAAGAAAGTTAGATCGGGTCAGTCCTTTCGTATACTATCTATCAGACGGCAGCATGTATTTTTTGAGGTGGGCTGACGCAGGATTATCTCATAATGATGTTATGGGAGAAAAGCTTATTACTCTGCAAGCTTTCTAACAGCAGCTTTGATCAATCATTTTTTAAGAAAGAAAAAGAAAAACGTTTTGATCTAAGAACATGATAATATTGCATGAATAACAAAGCTGTATTCATGCAAATAGATTGTTATTAGCCACACAACGTATCCTATCAAGTCATTCAGCCAGGTTATTTTGCAAACAATTTAAGAGTAACACGTGGAAATTTTAAAATACTTGCCAAATAAATGAAGGTAAAAATATATGTCCATAATATTTTGGGTCGCAAAATTTATGAGACAAATGAATGATAAATGATGTTTAAAAATGGGGAAGTGTCGCCTTTTAAAGAAAATATATGCATATTGCATTAACAGTTATATTAAATCACGTTTATAATAAATACCACAAATTATAAATGTACGTTCTGCTACAATAAAAGACAATCTAGGAATAAAAATAAGAATATTCGCGCAAACCCAGGCTTAAGAAACAAATATCATGATAATGTGCAGCTCAAATACAAAGTATTTTATTTCAAAAGCACCATTGCATAAGTTTTCAATTTATCTATTACAAGATTAAGCAGAACAATAAGATATCAAGTCGACGACATGGTTATCTATCAACTTTGATGTAGAAAATGCATAACCTCCGATTTTGACTTTATCTTTATCACGGACAGAGAACATATCAATTTAAAAAAAAATTGGTAACAATTGTCTCGAAAAGAGAAAATCAAGTGCACCTTTTTATGTTAGGGTGTGTTTGAGTTGAATATTTTGTCTTGAAAACGTATAAAGCAAGAGTATTTGATACATCATCTGGCTTCATATTCTATCCTTTTTATATATTAAGGCTACAGGTTGACTTTATAACATCAAACATTCATAGTACTAAAAGATGAAATATATGGGTAAAGTAAAATACCTTTCTAATGAATCACAAAAACAGAGTAAAATGTATTATTTTTATAGTTTTTTTCTTATGTTGTTCTGTTATACCACTGTCCCAGGTTAGGGGGAGGGTTGGGACCCCGTTAACATGCTTAACCCCGCCACATTTTTTAAGTATGTGCCTGTCCCAAGTCAGGAGCCTGTAATTCAGTGGTTGTCGTTTGTTTATGTGTTACATATTTGTTTTTCGTTCATTTTTTTTTACATAAATAAGTTAATTTTCTCGTTTGAATTGTTTTACATTGTTTTATCGGGGCCTTTTATAGCTCACTATGCGGTATGGACTTTGCTCATTGTTGAAGGCCGTACGGTGACCTATAGTTGTTACTGTCTGTGTCATTTTGGTCTTTTATGGATAGTTGTCTCATTGCTAATCATACCACATCTTCTTTGTATCGGTGTGTTCGAATAGCTAAATTTTACAAAAAGAAATTGCCGACAGACTTTTAACATGAATGGTAAAAATGCATATCTTCGAAAAAAAATATTTTTGTGTGTGATAGTTGAATTGGGGTCTTCAACCACTGATTTCTGTTATTCTGCCCTTCCACGAAATATTAATTTGAAATATTTTAAAATTTTTATGAATTTTCGAAAATTCCACCTAAAAACCTATTAGACAATAGTTTTGAATTGACGCAATGCAGACAAGAACTTTGTAAAGGTGCTTTATGGATAAATTTATCGGTTTTCAAGATCTTAATTGACAGCGCGTCATCCATACAATGGCTTCCATTTCTACGATTTTTTTTAAATGAACTTGCATAATGGGGAGATAATTTTGACACAGTAGAATCCTGACTGCTTAGTGCAAATTAATGCAATTATCAAAATAGATCATTCTCGAAAACATTTTTGTAAATATCACTTATAAAACATTTCACTTAAAATGGGGTTGAATTATTGGCACAATAAAATCTTTACAAGAGGAAAGACATTTTTGTAAAGATGTTATATTTAAAACTTTATCTTCATAAACCAACTTGATACACCCAGTCTATGTTTTAGATTCAGCAGTGCCATCTTCTGGAAAACATTTTTTTTCTTATAAAAATGGCAATGTATGCAATCAATGGCGGAACTCGTAAGCTGCATTTATCGATAAAAGTTTTCGATAAACATTACATACAGATTGGTGCAGTCCTAACCTGTATAGCAAGTTAACTTGATAACCAGTCATTTGGACTGGGCAAAGTGAACCTGTGACCGGATTTAGGACTGCTCTGACCAATCTTAGGACAAAAATCTAGTTAACTTGAAAAGCGGACTTGATCCTAGGACTGTTTTTGTGTCTGCTAAAAAGTCAACTTGGAAACAGGTCCGCTATTGATATAAGTTAACTAGAAACCAGTCCTGTCATAAGTTAACAAAGGTTAACTTAGAATCCAGTCCTGCCGTAAAGTTAACATAAGTTAACTTCGAAACCAGTCCTGCCACAAAGTTAACATACGTTAACTTTTGCGTTGACAAATCCGATCAAAACCAGACCTGTTCCCAAGTTAACTTTTGACTGGTCTGCTCAACGCTGAGTTAACATGTAGTCAGGACCGCTCTACATCGACTTTTTAAAATATTTTTAATATCTTTGTTTCGTAGTATTAACATCGAAAATAAAGTAAAATTATAATACTTCCGTTATATAAACAGGATTAAATACAAATATTTGAAAATAAAGTACGCATAAAACGTTGCTTGTTTATACACAAATTAAATTATTTATCTGTGATCTGCCAATCTATAAATTAAAAAAAAGAACGATCTTGGTTACAATGATAACGGGCATTGAATACATATTCCACTACTTATTATATTCAACCATATTTGCACCTAATCTTATGTATATCTATGCAACGACGTATATTAGACGTTTGTTATACATGCATGACAATGGAAAATATGTATGTTGTATGTTTGTGTTTTATTTGCATTGTGAACTGTTGCAAACACAGTATCTTTGTCGAGATAGTCAGCTTGTATGTCTCGCCTCCTCTTATGTATCAACCAATCAGATTACGGAAGCATTCGAATATATGATTTCTTTACCAGTGTTGAAAGACAGGTTGGGGGAGTGTGAGTATGATGTTGTGATTTTTTGAACGTGTTAAACAGAAGTAACAGCCAACCCTTATATTTTTTAAAAACTTTTCCCTAAATTTTTATAGGCATTGAAAATTAGTAAAGGTCCTGCTTGGAGTTTATACTGTCTCCCTATACATACATTCTATAGTGTTATTAACTTGGTGTTTCTGTATTGGCACTGATAGAGATTCAAGGTTTGCTGTTTTGGCCCCGATACCAGTAGGATCAAGGGCCAATACAGGTGACCGAGAATCTATACCAGTGCCAATACAGAAGCAGCCAGTTCATAACACTTTTATCAAATGATTATAAGAAAATTAAAAACCGTAATCAATACAGGGCCATACGGCTTTTTCCCCGCTTTTTTTGTTTTTTTGTTTTGACCCTGTTTTTCTTTTAAAGCTATTCAGGGCCAATACGTTTTTTTCCGCCTTTTCCTGTATTAGCCCTGTTCGAAGAGAAATATTAAATCTTGATTTATATTGACAGTGAAACGTTTTCAGAATTGCACATGCAGATTTATCCGTTTTAGGGCGTATTTGTTCATATCATTTAATAATATAAATTATTGACTGCTTGAAAATTATTAATAGAATCTTGTTTTTTAGTTTGCAAGACAAAAGATATATATGTGAATCAGGGATGGGCACGATTACTGACAAATGTAATCGATTGATAATCGATTACATGAAGGATTTTTGTGCAATCGATTAATAATCGATTACTCAAATTTTAGTATGTAATCGATTACAATCGATTATTTTATCAAAAGTAATTACATTACTTTTCGATTACTGTCAATTACATACTTCAACATTTCAACAAAAAATAACAGGAGTAAAACACAATTATATTGTTCAACATTTGTATAGTGGAAATTAAGATCTTTACCAAATGCATCATTCAAAGCATTGTTTCTAAATTATAAGTTAATAGCTGGGTTTTTTTTATATCAAATCCTCTTGATGAAGATTAGAAATATTAAAAAAAGTCTTGAAATTTTATTTTCAACATAAATGAAAGATGTCATCGCATTGCAATACTCACTTATTCATAACTAATTATTTTTCAAAAATTTAGCTTTCTTACTGACTTAGGTTAGCTTTTATGTTTTTACCCTTTAAAATAAAATATTTTAGCATAGTTAATTATAATGTTTAAGGAAATATAAAAAAAAGTAGAATAATTAATTAGTTCAGCTAATTTTTAAGATCAAAATTTATTTTTATAATGACATGCATGATTTAAACCTTTTGTTTGGATAACCACCCTATTAAATTACAGATTATTTAACTGCCACTGGAGTACAATTTATAACCTGGGGCTAAATATTGTAAATTTTCTTTTTAATTAGACATAAGATAATTGAAATAAAAATAAAGTATGATTGTTATTGACTAGAAGACTTTGATCATCTCATTAGTAAAGGCAAGAATGTTGTTAAGATTTGTTAACTTCTTCAATCAAATTATATACAAAATATATTTATAGTGTCAAAGGGATACATCTATTTCTAAAAAGATTTGCTATGCATTGCCATTGGTTCATTATTAAAAGGATTTTGTGTTTTTTTAAAACTTAATTTATATACATGTATATCATAACATTTAAGAAATCAAATGTTTATCTATTCTAAGCTTTAATTTCAACTCATTTAAAAAATGTAGTACAGAACTTAACGAAAGCCAGACACATTTCTTATTTAAGATCGATTTTATTATTTCAAATCTATTTTCTTGTTTTAATATTAAAGCTCTTGAATTATTGACAAGCACATACATCCATTTGTTTCAAAAGCTAGATATAAAGTAAATTTAGGTAGGGATCTAGTTGCTCATAATGCAGCTTCAGACAATAGATAGATAAGGCAGTTGCTTAACTCTCAAGTATTGTTGATGCATAATATTTTATCTGTACTACAAAGTGATAACATACATATTTTCCCTTGAAATAGGTTATTTTTCATCAAACTATTTTACTAAAGTAATCGAAATGTAATCGAAAAGTAATCGATGATTACATCCAAATATTTACTGTAATCGATTAAATTACGATTACATGTAATCGAAAATGTCTTCGATTACAGATTACTGTCGATTACTTGAAAAAATGTAATCAATTACAATCGATTACGATTACAGATTACGATTACCCCATCCCTGATGTGAACAGTATTTTATAGTTTATAATAGCCTAATTTTATCACGAAGAACACATTTAAATGACACTAAAAAATAAACACTTTAAAAAAAGATTTACTAATTCATATTGGAAATTAATTGATTCACTCATAAAGAAAATATAAATGTGTGCATTTTTCGAAGAAAATTGTAGAAAGTAGTAAATCAAGAGCCCTCAAATTGTTTTAGCCTAAAATCATTATTAACCTTTTTCTCTAAAAAAAATATACGTATGCTTCTTATCTTAATAGATCAAGAGGCGGATGATTTAAAAAAAAAGGATATGATTTTCCAAAATGCTGGATTGTCTCTCTTGGAATAAGCACAATTAGAGGCATGTAAATCTGTTTATGGAAGTGTAAATTACATTTCAATACCTGTTGATTTAAAGAATAATAAACTGTTATCTCCTTGTCTTCGTTAATAATGAATTTAAGTATGCTGACATTGGTTGTCTTCATGGTACTACCCTGAATTTATCTAGAATTTTTAGAAAATAGTTCTTAGTAAAATATAGCATTTCCTTACTTAAATGTATGATAACCAGATGATCTTTTTTTTCTGTTGACCTTTTTCACAATATTGTATATGCAAATTAATTTTCAACCAAATCCGCTGATTTCAGTACGTCATATTCTCAAACGTTAAACCGTGAACAAATCTTGAAAAGTATAGAACTATTCCTTCGTTTATATAACTCGGAAAAGCCTCATAATCCTAATAGAAATAGTTCAGTTAATATATCGGAAAAGAAAAGTCGTTGAATGAATATTCTAGTTTGAAACCTACCAAAGATTATATTATCTTTATAGCGCCTTGTGTTAAGTCAAACGAGGGAATACACTATCTTTTATTAAAAACGTTTTAAAGAAAGATAAAGTCTTCTACGTAACATTTCATGCGAGAGTGAAAACAACATCTCTTTACGAGATATACGCAAAATTCAGTACTGTACATCGAAATTGAAATGTAATAGCTGGTTTCGGCTATACATGCATGAAAGTGCTGCTGACGATTTTTCAAACGTGATTATTTCATTCATTTTCCAAATTATATTTTAAGAACACATTTGTAGCTCACTAACTGATTTGAAATACTACCGTTTCCGAGGGTAGGACGTACATAAAGGCAACAGTAGTATACCGCCGTTCGAAATTAAACAATCGATTGAGAAAAAAATAAATCCGGGTAACAAACTTAAACTAAGGGAAACACATCAAATATTAGAGGAGAACAACAACACAAAAAAAAAACACAAAATTAAAATGCAAAACACATAGAAACGAACTATAATATAAAAATGGCAATTTTCCTGACTTGGTGCAGAACATTTTAAGAAAAAAATGGTGGGTTAAGCCTGGTTTTGCAGCTAGTCAAACCTCGCCCTTTAATGGAAATGTTTAATATAACACTAAACCGATAATACTACGTGACAGGAGTGCAATACAAATAAATGCAAGAACATTACGGAGAGAGAAATTTACAAATAGACATTTCAATAGGACATTTCGACATGTTAATAGTTATCAAAGGTACTAGGGTTGTAACTTTATACAGCATACGTACGTTTCGTCTACGTACAACTCATAAGTGACGCTCAGATTAAACAGTAGAGAAAGCCAAACAAGTACAAAAGAGCACTACTGAATCATACTATTATCTTTCAAAAACATCTGACACAATCTTGTGTGAGAATGCGAGAACATTTTCGTTCTTTACAACCTTTTTCGAATTTGTATCGAAATATAATTCTTTATATATTATTATACACACACGTACACTTGTTTTTATCTTTTTTTCAGATATAGTTTACCGTCGTTAATGTGCCAATGAATCTGTTATTAGTTATATGGCCAATATATATTTTTTTAACATGCTCTGTTTATCTTAGAATATGGTGATATAGATATCAGATACATGTATTCCCCGATATACAATGGGTATCAGTACACACTTTAAGCGACGAAAAATTTAAAATTTGCGAAAGCAGGAATAATGTTCAATGCAACACACGTTTCGAAACAAATAAATCAGGTTTTAAGAAATGCAGGTGATTGTTTAGAAATATTTTTTTATGAAGAGTTAAGTGTATTTTATTCCATTTTGAAATTTATTTTAGGAAATTTACCTTATGATCTTACAGATGGCTAATTCAATA
This sequence comes from Mytilus edulis, assembly GCF_963676685.1. Taxonomy (NCBI): domain Eukaryota; kingdom Metazoa; phylum Mollusca; class Bivalvia; order Mytilida; family Mytilidae; genus Mytilus; species Mytilus edulis. Next base: position 15,172,301 of record NC_092349.1, read on the forward strand.
ACAGATGGGGTCTTTAATGAACTTCTGCAACTAAATAACTATTTCACCATATTGCAACATATTTGTATCACTGTTTAAAATTTATATAAATGTTATTGTTGATCAGTAAATTTAATAGTATAGTTTTATATGCCATTTATTTTAAATACGTTTTTTTTTTTTGAATCTCATAACATGGGCTTTCATATTTTATTGTTCATACTTATATATGTGTATGAATATGTTGTAAAGCGCTTAGAGTAATTTTTGATATTATATAAAGCGCTGTTATAAATACTGTAAAATAATAATAAATATTAAAAATAAAACTATAACATCTTACGTGGTTTACTTAGTGGTTGACGTGGTCTATGGGTTATAGATATTAGGAAAGTACTGTAGGCGTTTGTAAAAAAATGTTACTTTAGTTCTCGGATGGTTTATAATTTATAATTTTGATTTTATTGTTGGATTACGCATGCTGATTTATATTACGACATGACCCATTTTGTATTAAAATGTTACACTACATAATAAATTCGTACATCTGTTATGAATATTGTTCATGATCTAGACATTACTATAGTATTAATGAATGGGTATTTTTATAATGGCCCTGTTATATGTCCATGGTCTGTAATAATGGTCGAGGAAGTCTGTAATGGCCCGAGGCAGCCGAGGGCCATTACAGACATCCGAGGCCATTATTACTGACCAAGGACATATAACAGGGCCATTATAAAAACACCCATTTCTTAATACATTTATTAACCAACTGAAAAAAAGTGTATGTGTTGCTGCCAACTTGATGTACTCTCTTACTCTTTTAATGACAGTTTAGTTTGAAAAAAAATAATTTGTACTTCACCATGATCAAGCTTTAAATATACCAAATATCCAAGATATTAAGTTGAAAGAAGTTATGTGTTGAAAAACAGGATGAACAGTGATCCCTTTATATGGTTCTTTAATGTTTGTTGCTGGTTACTAAATTAAATAAAATACAAAAAGGTATTATACTCTTTACAGCTTAATTGTATTAACTTTATTAAAAACCCTAACTGGGCATTAATACAGGGCCATTACAGAAAAACAGGGCCATTACAGAAATAACAGGGCCATTACAGAAAAACAGGGCTATTACAGAAAAACAGGGCCATTACAGAAAAAAACAGGGCCATTACAGAAAATATGTTATTTTTAATAACCAGTCATTTTTGGCAATAATGTACTTAGTTGGTTAATAAAACTGGATATTTTACAGGAATGAAGTAGAGTATAATTTCGAGGAAAATAACTCCGTTTAAAATAATCAAAGATGCTCTTCCACTTCAATTTTCTTATATAGGAATTATATGCCCAAACGGCAATTTGAATTCGCAAACAATTTTATAATCAAGGGTTGGCGTTAAAATAAAATGTCCGAATGATACAATGCAATTTTCATATATATATATTCCAAAATATAAATGTTGTGTTAAGGCATAATCATCTGAATTCACCGATTTATATCTAATTTTGTTTTTTGATAATTTGAGTGATGTTTAAAATATGTTGAATTAAAATGTATTTGTCCTGAAACTGTTTTATTATTCCTAGTAGTATGTATTACACAGAATGTGGTTTATTTTAACTACTAGATAATCGTTTTGATCAAGACCTTCTGAACGTTCTGTTGTTATATTCCTCGTAGTTGGAATCACTTGTAAAATCCATATGTGTTCCTACTCATATTGTTGTCTGTATTCATGCATGTTGCACGCGCACATTCATCATTGCCATGTATATGTACGTTAACTATCAATAATTTCCAATTCACGCTAGTTGATTCATTATTATGTGAACAACATCTCCGACCTGAATTGATTGTTCGTTTTTCTCCTCAAATGCTTGTGAAATTTACATCATGGAGCTACGCACTCACAATTCTTTCTATTCTATTGTATTCAAACAAGTCTCTCTGCATGTCTTAGTTTTTTCATAATTTTTTTTAGTTTCCCTAATCATGCATTTAACGTAAGATCAGTTTCTCGTGTAAACATTTCTACGAATGTTAGCTATGTTTCGATAACACTTCTTTGTGCACTGCTCTAGTATACACACTCACATATACGCCTTGTAAAATTTCTCATGTTAGTCTCTTTATGTCTGGTCTGGAATGCTATAGTTGGAAATTATCCCGTTACAAATGCGTCTATGAAAGTTTCTCATTGTCATACTAGAATAACGTTGTATGTGAATATATTGTACTACTCGAAGACTCGATATTAGTCGATTTATCTTAGTTGTCACCTGCATCTACCAGTGATGTCAAAACGGTGTTTCTTTGGCTGTTAATTTCTTGTTATTTTGTCATGTTCATCAACCAATTTCGCGTTCTGTTGCTGAAGAATACTATGCTAACATATTTGTATATTTGTGCTCTTTAAGAGATCTGTTGTATTGTGATCAGTGTGACTATATCGTCATCAGTTTCGATGTAACGGGCTTGTGGTTTCCCCTTTACCCGTTAACAATCGATGTCTTCAAGTGAAGTACAATATTGTTTTATATATATGTACCTAAAGTACGACTTTCGAATAACTAAATATACTAAATAAAGGCAACCTTAGTATACCGATGTACAAATTCATCGATCGATTGAGAAAAAACACATCCGGGTTACAAACTAAAACTGAAGGAAACACATCAAATATAAGAGGAGAACAACGACACAACAGAAACACTAAAATGCAACACACACAGAAACGAACTATAATGTAACAATGGCCATTTTTCTGACTTGCAACAGGACATTTTAAGAAAAAATGGTGGGTTGAACTTGTTTGTGTGACTACCCAAATCTCCCACTTTTATGACAATGTTAAATATAACATTAAAATGACAACATCGAATGACAGGACTACAATACAAATAAACAAAAGAAAATAAAGGTAACAGAGAAAAACACAAACAATAGCTATCAAAAGGTACTAGGCTTATAATTTAATACGTCAGACGCGCGTCTCCTATACATAAAATTTATCAGTGACGCTCAGATAAAGTTTAAAAAGCTTAAACAAGTACAAACTTGAAGAGCATTGAGGACCACAAATTCCAAAAAGTTGTGCCAAATACGGCTACGGTTATCTGCCTGAAATACGAAATCATTAGTATTTAGAATAATTCATTCTTTTGCAAACAGTAAATTTATTAAAAATGACTATATAATAGATATACATGTTAAACCCTAAGTGGCGACTAACTTCAGAATGAAAAAAGTACGTAAAACAACCTAAATCAGCACATAAAAAAGCACAGCCGAATACTTTATTATATGTTGTCAAAAAACATCGACGCACAAAAGTGACGTCACATTGTTATATTATAGTTCATTCTTGTACGTGTTGCATTTTAGTGATTCTGTTGTGTCGTTGTTCTCCTCTTATATTTAATGCGTTTCCGTCAGTTTTATTTTGTAACCCGGAATTGTTTGTTTTTTTTCTCAATCGATTTATAAATTTTTACATCGGAATATACAATGGGATATTCCTTTTGTTTGATATAAAACTTTTTTGAAAGAAATATTCAAGTTGCTTTTTATAATTATGAGAAATACAAATGTTCTAATCTGTTTTGATTACAGAATGCATGAAATCATCCTATGGTATGTACAAAAATATTTTTTTTCATATTTAATCAGTCACTTTAGTCTTAATTTTAAATCCGTAAGTTTTATAGACAGTGCCTATAAACATTAAGCCACTAACCCCTACGATTTCTTTCATAATTGTATTACATATAAATAAAAAGCCATTTTTTTCAAATATTATAAAATCCTCACTATTTGTTTATATGTTTTACAGAAAAAAGATGCCAATGTAACATGCTTGCCAAAACTAAAGAGAATTAGTTATAACCAAATTTTCATTTGATTGTTTCTCAAAAACATAGACACTGATCTTCATATGTTTCTTCTTTTTAATTTGTTTAGTTATATGTTTCTACTTTTTCAGTTCTTTTATCTATATATAATCAAAAAGCTTGTTATTTTGAAAAAGAGAAGCGAACATCCTTAACAAACTTAATTTTTACTTATAAAATCGTAATTGCTATGAGAAGAATGGATACAGCTGTTATTGAAGATATTTTGTGATGTTAATGGTTATCTGAGACTATTTCATTCTATTAACTGACACAGCATGCACAGTGCAAGGTGAGAATCCATTGACACATTAAATATAGTTTACCATATTCTTTTGATTTAGATCTATATTGGATAATTCTAGTAACATTTGGATCATTTCGAACTCTCCTTTGCCAGCAGTTTTGTGTAAAACAGTGTTCCCATCCTGAAAGATAAGGGTTGAAATATTCACAGTATTTTTGCAAAAATGTAAAAATGCTGGAGTCTTAGAAATATTCTATGAAAGACCAACATTCTGCTAGAGGTTGGAAACATGTACATTTTTGTTGAATTAGATTTTTTTTAAATGCCATTATATATAAAGTTGAATAAATTATGTTGGACTTTGTAGACGTTAAGTGCAATCACTGTAGAAAGAAGTTGATTCCGAATGACCCGAATTTTTAATTGGATGTTATTTTATTAAACCGTCATAACCTAAACGTTTCTGAGGGAAACAAATTGGACAATTTGACCGTCCTCGCATCCTTCTTGGTTACTAGACGTTTGTGTTCCCTGTCCTTTTAAGTTTATTTCTAAGAAAGGGTCTCATTTCAATGTTAGAGTATATAGTTAGATGGTTTTCTGAGCCATTTAAGCAACAGTTGAAAATATTCCCAAGTAGTACATGACTCACCAAATATACTTTTGTTGGATCAACAGTTGTTCTTGCTAATAACAATTTGACTATTTCGAATTGTTCATTTTCTGCAGCTAAGTCAAACGGAGTGTCACCACTCTAAAAAAAGAATCATTACGCTGTTCATACATAAAGCACACACATATACGAATCTTGTACAATAAAATGTTTTAGACAAAACATCATCTTAATATTTTGATAACAAAAGGCAAATCTAACAATCAATATATTCAGAATATTTCATGAAATTCAAAAATAACAAATCTTTGCTTTGATAAATGAAGTCTTGTACAATCCGTATTGTATAATGCATAACAAACTTTTGAGAGTTACTATTGGAATTTTTTCGTTTATAGAAATTGAAATGAAATTATATTGGGAGGATAGCATAGGTTATATTGACAATACAATAAGGGATGAAACTAAGAGGATGTGGTATAATTGCCAAAATAACAACTCTCAAGCAGGCAGAGACCAACTGACATAGACGTTAACACATTTAGGTCATCGTACGACCTTCCACAATGAGCAAATCACATGCTACATAGTCAGCTATAAAAGGCTCCGAAATTACAAAAGGTCAAACCTTTCCAACGAAAAAAACCGCCCTGATTTATGTACAAAATAATGCACGAATACAAACATGATATACAGCAACAAACGATAACCATTGAATCACATGCTCCTGCCTTGAGACGGGCTTATAGAGATTGTATAACATGGGAACAAACTATAAAAATCAGTTACTGACATACAAAGGTTTACTTCAGGTGAAATACTAAACAAAGCAAATAGCAAATGTTGACAAATTCTACATCCCATACCTGATTTTTTTCAGCTGGATTTATCTGTGTTCTATCTAAAACCAATTGTACTATTTCAATATTTTCTCCATTTACAGCTGAGTGTAAAAGAGTGTCACCATCCTGAAATTGAAATGTTGATTTATCATTATTCTTGCATTAATCTCAAAATGTTCGAACAAAACTCATTTCTTAAAATCTTTGCTTCTAATATTCATACAACATTAGTTTCTCGTAAATGGATAATTGTGAATATGAGTAATAAATCAGCCTTTTTCAGTCATAATTCGATAAGAAAAAGCAGATTTCATTAAGATTTTAATGATCTTCAAATCTTATTTATTCATTAAAAACACAAATCTAGATGAAAACAAAAATTATTTGAGACATTTTGGACATAGTCAATACAATTTCAGGTAACATGGAACAAAAAGATTTCAACGGAAACCTCTTGATACTCTAATTTCCAAAACTATCATTAACGGTACCAATTTTTTCTGCACCAGATGCAAATTTCGACACTAAATGTCTCTTCATTGATGATCGAGGTCGAAATATTGGACATCCAATGCTTATCTCAAGATGCAGAAAGAACAAACATGTATAGTCAATGCCAGACAAGGAATCAGGGATTTTCATGAGGGAGATCTATTCCTTAATTAAAAAAACTCTAAAATTTTATAACATCAAATTAGAAGAACAAAACAATCTGTATTTTCATGCCAGTACCAAAATACTGGCTACTGTTCTGGTGATTCCCGCGGGGACTAACAGTCCATAGCCGAAACATCGACCCAGTGGTAGTAATAACATTAACGATTTTTCTGCACTAGATGCGCATTTCGACAACAAATGTCTTTCCAGTGAAGAGTGAGGTCTAAATATTTTATGATCCAAAGCTTATTAAAACGACGAAGAGTTCTAATTCAAATAAGGACAAAGAAGATAGTCAATGACGGGCAAAGAATCATAGTTTTGCATAAAGGAGATATATTCTTTAATGTAAGATAATCACATTTTATAAAAGCAAATTTAAATAGCAAAACAATCCGTAACAAAAGAAATCTTACACAAAATGAACCGATTAAACGGAAATGTGACTTTTGTATTGTTAAGGTAACACGATACCGAATGACGTAACGACACGAGTTATCGTTCCTGACGTTATCGAATAACATTCACACATACAAGCCAATGCAGCAGGTTCTGCAATCACAAAGAGAATTTTTTTTTTTTAACTATGTGACATTTTTAACGGTAACATGAAATTTTATTTTGAAAGTAGAAATCTAATCTATAGAAACTTAGGACGATGTGTGAAAAAACAGGGAATTGTACAACTATTATTTCATGTTAAAATAGTCGTCAAAAACACTGCTCGGACAAAAAGGAAAAAAAGGAAATTTTCTAGATAAGAATACGGATAGACGTAGGCGACAAAGCACAATACAAGCAGACTTTGAAACTTACACAGAAAATAGTTTGTTTGTATGGAATGTAAAAAAAGTGGTTTAACTTGTTTTTTTGCCGAATAACTTTCCCTGTGTTCCAAGTTTAAACAGTCTATAAAATTCATTAGTCTGTACAGAGTAAAATCGGGAACATTTTAAAAATAAAGTGCTAGCTTTGTAATCCTTTAGACCAATTCTACACAGGACAGACAACAACATCGGAATGAGGCCTGAGAAAGTTAACGTAGGCTGAAAATACATGGGAACTTGATTCGGCAAAAATAAAAAATAAAATTTAGGTCCCGTTACAGTCTGATTAAAGCCAGCCCGAAGTATTCACTTGCGTCTACAAACGCAAGTTGATAGTTGGGACTGGCTCTAGTCAGACTGGGTCCGTTGCACATTTTTTTCTCGAAATTTACAACTAAACAACTGACTAACTATTATTAAAACGGCAGAAAGGGACAGAAATAGCTAGATCTTGAAATCATTTAGATTTTATATTCGTGTTAATTTACGCTTGCATGGATATTTGGTGGTAGTGTGTTTTTGTTGTGTGATTTGAGTCTGAAATAATGTACATGTACAAGTTCGGAGACGAAACGACTGAAAGAAAATTAACATAGTTGCCTTTTTAGGCCCTGAGGGGTATATTGCTCACATATATACTAGGCGTCGGGAAAAGCCCGAGGAGTTTCACAGACTTAAAAGGAGTTTTTAGAACAAGTATACAAGTAGATATACATGTAAAAAAAGAAGTGTATGTATTTCTTTGTGTTGATAAATATACTATATATATGTACATTGTAAAATAAAATGTATGTGTACGATCTTTAGAAACACGATGAAAAGCGAGACTCTCCGAGCTTTCCACTTGTGTCGTAGTGAGTACAAATACATTTTATTTTACAATGTACATATCTATACTTATATGTAGTACTAATTATTTAGGACTACATTCTTTTTGCTTCAGGTTTAAATGATGCACCTGGTGTTACTACTCATATTGAAGGTGCGCATATCGTCTGGATTTTCTTTATTTTTTGTTCATGACAGGTTGCTGGATAAGGCATTTTGATAAAATATAAAAGGTACAGACTCCGGCTTACATCTCTTACGTGTGGAATTTCAAGCTGGAACTTTTATATTTCGCAGTTTGTTTTACTTATAAAGAATACATATATGATCTCAAGATTTGTTTTGTAAATAATTTTCCACAAATGACAGACTGTTGAACTTTGTGAAATTTTGCATACAGTTTGCAAGGTTTGTCCGACTTGCTGAGCAACCAACTCACACATTTACACCACGCAGAGTACACTATACACTCATAATTTTCACAACTTTTGGCCCCAAAATATAGCAGTTTTACAAAATTGTTAAAATGTAAACCTTTAGTTATTTATTGCACAGTAGAGTGCTTCTGCTACATAAATATGGGCTGTTTTTGACAATACAATGCACATATATCCGGTACTAGCACCATTAAGTAATGCTAAATTACTGAAATCCTCATAATTCTAGCATTTTAGTTAAATTTTAGACGGTTTTCGTGTAAAACGAAAGTGGCCGCATTCGTGTTCATCCTTAATATTGAAATGTAAGTTGTATTTTATGATAATACATAACATATATAAAGGTTGAGAATGAACACGGATGCGGCCACTTTCATTTTTACCAAAAACCATCTGAAAAGTGACATTTTTCGGCATATTAGGTAGATTTTTGATATTTGAGCTTGATTCGGATCGTTTTTATGACTAAATCTGTTAAAATCTTTCACATAAACTAATTAATTCAAATAAAATAGACACTTAAGTGTTTAGAAAGTGGTCAAAATCTTTCGTCAGATGAACCTGAAATTTGAGGCCAAAATCGGTCCTTACCGGACCTACTCCTTTCCATGTGCAGGACGAAATAAATTATATCAGTAGAATTTCATATTGCATTACTAAGAAATTTACGAAACCCGACAGCGGAAATGAAAATAAAAATAAACACCATTCAGATTCCGACACATATTTTGTTTTCCATATCTCCGAGTAGTACTAACGTTATATTCTGTATACTATAACGTCAGACGTTTTCGGTCAAATTCTAAGGGTATCAATCAACTTTGATGCAATTTATCTCAAAAACAAGGAAGGTGACATATTAGTTTCTATACATGTATGGATTCAGTATACAATCCTGGATATTATGTTAGTTTTTTGTTTTTCTCCGTATATAAGAATACAGCCATCCATGGCAAAATCTAAAAAAGTAAGCCGAAAAAAAGGCATTTCCCCTATATATCTATGTAAATTTGTCGCCAAAATTTACGTTTTCCTATGAAAATACCAAGAAAGCAAAAATGGTGACCCCCATTTTTTATTTCATATTCCGATGTAACTCGATTCAATGAACAAGTGTGCCAAAAAGTTTGGAAATCGGGAGATATGCCATTCGGTATCGTTTTACCTTAAAGAATAACTACAACAACACATGTTTGTACACTGTTAACAGATGGAAGTATTGTAAATACAAAATTGCATAGATGTTTGAAAATCAAGAGATCTTTAATTTCTGGTCAACATGGACAAAGTACTACAAACAAAATCATTGTTTTTGTCTTGACTACAAAATGAAAAATATAGTTTCCAGAAATATATAAAAAACCTTAAAATTAAGTATATAAGTTTTGAATTTAAACGGGAAAACAATTACAGTCACTGTTTACCGAAGAAAGGGGGGATTATAAATGCAAAAGACTTCCTAAACTCAAAACAGGTGAGAAGCATGTACAGTAAAATACAGGTATTACCAAATTACAGAAGGATACAAAATAATTGCAAAATCTAAGGAAACAGTACAGTTTACACATTTACACATATATAACGGAATTTGATGAGACTGTCATCACAGTGAGAGGGTTAGCGCTATAAAAGAGGGAAGAAAGACACCAAAGGGACAGTCAAACTCATAAATCTAAAATAAACTGACAACGCCATGGCTAAAAATGAAAAAGACAAACTGACAAACAATAGTACACATGACACAACATAGAAAACTAAAGAATAAACAACACGAACCCCACCAAAAACTAGGGATGATCTCAGGTGCTCCGGAAGGGTAAGCATATCCTGCTCAACATGTGGCAACCGTCATAAAACCAGGTTTAATCCACCATTTTCTACATTTGAAAATGCCTGTACCGTCAGGAATATGTCAGTTCTTGTCCATTCGTTTTTGATGCGTTTTGTTAATTGATTTTGCCATGTGATCATGAACTTTCCGAATTGATTTTCCTCTAAGTTCAGTTTTTTTGTGATTTTACTTTTTACATAGAAAACGTAACACTCAGTAACACGAACCCATTCAATAACCTGTTAGTAACCTCAAGTGCTCTGGAAGGGTACTTAGATCCACATACGCTACCATTATATATTCATTTGTTAGAAAATGTCACGTTTACCGCTGAAATTGTGAGCAATTCTAACAGGACGTTCTTCAAACACATTGAGTACATACCCGTGGTATTATATGAATAGATAATTTGGACTGTTCCGATCGTTTTCCCGCGTCATATGATTTTGTATGGATGAGCTATTCGACGTCATGGAATGATGACGTAAGAATATAACCGTTTTACGGGAAAGTACACGCCTGTGAAAGCGAAAATCATCAAGTAACCTAATCAAACGATGCTAAAATGTGTTATAAAGCCATTTTTGTATACACATAAGACATATAACGTCGCTGGGCTTCTAAAATGTTTTCAATTTAAAAAATATCTCACAAACAGGCTTTGAAAATTTTGGCAAAATGCATGCTTCCAAAATGTCGTATGTGAACTTGAACATTTTTGTAAATAGCAGTGAAATAAAAGCTTTGACATTTCTGGATTATCCATAAACTATTTTCACAGAAATAAAGAAATGTACAATTATATTTTTCCTAAAGCCATTCTACAACGATTTTCAAGTTTTTAAACAACATTTTTAAGGCAAACTTTACAAACAACTGACATTGGCAATTTTGTAATATGTCTTATTTAACACATTTTGATTGGTCTAACTGCATGCTATTTTGTAATACCAAAGATTTCCTCCCGCCCAGACCATTTGTGTCAAAAAGTATTTTTAGCCAAAAAAGTCATATACGACAGTTTAGAAGCCCAGCGACGATAAGTACAATTATCATTGATTTATCAAAACTTATCTTAATATTTTATTGTTAATAGTTTAAGCATGTCAATTTTCTACGATCTTAAACGTCCGTTAATAGTGCTTTATTTATCGGAACGGCAAATAATGCCTTCACGTGGAGCCCTTCGATCTAAAACAACTGATGTTTTTGTCGTATTAGAATCGAAATAATACATAGGGGGCTTGAATATATCGTGATATTTTGTGACAATTATTTTAACCTGAGCGATAGTGAGGGGTAACATATCGACCTGTGGTAAAATCACGATATATTCAAGACCCCATGAATTATTTCTTAATTAGTATTATTGAAAATATTTTGTGATATTAATTGTTAGCTGAGATGATTTCATTATTATATTATATTGTAAGTTGACAACCCATTGACATGCCTCATCTCTCTTTATACCTTATTCTTTTGATTTGGATCTTTATGTGACATTTTTAGCAACAATTGTACCATTTCCAGTTCTCCCCATCTGGCAGCTTTGTGTAAAACAGTGTTCCCATCCTGAAATATACATTTGAAATGTTTAGACTTACACAAAAGTAAAAAAAAGTAGGAACTTAAATATATTATGTTAAAGACCACACATTAACTACAGGTATGTGACAGATAAAAAAATAAAATACAGTTGTATTTTAAAGTTTGGAGTATATAATAAAGGTATATATATTAAGTGTGAACACTTTGTGGGCATTAAGATTCACGGTTGCCAATTGAAAGTGACTTCACCTTACTTGAATTGCAATTGAAATTTATTCATCTTTATAAAACCACAAATGTCTTCCAGAAATCGCCTTTTAAAGTATCATGCAATGAGGATGCCTTTGCATTCTTTTTGGTGACTTTACGTCCTTTTCCCTTTGAGGTTGTAAGTTTATTTGTAAGATTTGTACATTTTGTACGTGTTAAGATATGGAGTTTTATAGTTGTCTTTGCTGGTTAAGCAACGCTTGAAAATTCTCTTAAGTAGAATATTACATACGTTGTATACTCTTCTTCGGTCTATATTAGTTTTTTCTAATAACAATTTGACTATTTTGGATCGTTCTGCGTCGGCAGCTAAGTCAAGTGGAGTATTCATCTCCTACAAAAAAGAAAAGTCACGATGTGGAAAAAACTAATAGAACAAGCACAAACATGTACAATCTTATGAAATAATTTTGTAGATAACACATCATTTTAATATTTGATATGAGATAGAAAAAAAAGAATGCATGGCACACAACCATTGCACCCACAAATACCAAAATCAGGCATATAAGAAATATAATTAAAAACAAAACGATCTTTGTGTTTGGATAATTAATATGAATTATACAAGTATAACTAAAAGGAATAATTGAAAGTGTACCTGTTATAAACGGATTGGAAGTTAATATGACACTTATCGTGTCAAAAATATTGAAAAGGGTAACTTGGAAGAATAAGTTCCGCATACCTGGGGAACATAAGGGGGTTACAAAACACCGAGCGAAAGATGAAAGAAAATAAGATTTAAAAATCATAATTGAGATTATACGAAACGTTAATTTCAGGACTACTCCTGAATAACGGATAACATACCACATTGCCTTTTTAACTTTTTTGAATTCGAGCGTCACTGATGAGTCTTTTGTAGACGAAACGCGCGTCTGACGTAAATACAAAGTTTAATCCTGATATCTATAACGAGTTTATTATTCCAGGCATAGATTATCTTAGCCATATTTGGTAAAACTTTTTTGGAATTTTGGATCCTCAATGCTCTTCAACTGTGTACTTGTTTTGGCTTTTTAATATTTCGATTTGAGCGTCATTGTTGAGTCTTATGTAGACGAAACGCGCGTCTGGTGTGCTAAATTATAATCCTGGTACTATTGATAACCATTTAAACTACTGGGCCGATGCCACTGCTGTGGGACGTTTCGTCCCCGAGGTTATCACCAGCCCAGTAGTCAACATTTTGATGTTGACATGAATATCAATCCTGTGGTCATTTTTTATAAATTTCTTGTTTACAAAACTTTGAATTTTTCGAAAACTAAGAATTTTCTTATTCCAGTCATAGATTACCTTAGCCATATTTGGCACCACTTTTTGGAATTTTGGATCCTCAATGCTCTTCAACTTTGTACTTGATTGGCTTATAAACATTTCGATTTGAGCGTCACTGATGAGTCTCCTGTAGACAAAACGCGCGTCTGTCGTACTTAATTATAATACTGGTACTTTTGATAACCATTATGTATTTACAACATCCAGATGATTAAAGTATTTTTGATAGAGGTTTGCTGCTTACAAGGATGCTATTAAACAAAGAGTTCCAAATGGTGTAGTTGAAATCATCCCTTTGTAAATTTTACGGATGCCATCATGAGTTTGTTGCCCGTAATGGAATATCAGTATCACAAATAATAGCGGATAAGTTCCTAATATACATGTTGTTCCCTTTTCACAAATGTGATCTACGGAAATACACTATTAAGCGTGTTTGTACTAACATGAGCATCACAAGTGGCCCGTGTCATCACTGGGTCGATACCTCTGCTGGTGGACTATCAGTCCCCGAGGGTATCATCAGCTCAGTAGTCAGTGCTTCGGTACTGACATGATTAAACAAACTTTACTAAAATTGTCCGTTTATAAATTTTGAAATTATTATGAAACTAAGGTTTCAACTCCCTCAGGCAAAGTTGGCTTTAGATGAATTTGGCTATTTATTTTAGGTATTTTTAACATATAGCTCTTCAACGATTTTCGGTACTTATACATCTTCGGATTCCAAATGTTTGGCTTTGAGCGTTCCTGATGAAGGTAAATCCAGAAAAGCGCTTCGGACGCAATAAATTATTAAACGCGTTGTTTTATATTTTTACATCACTGGGTCGATACCTCTGCTGGTGGACTATCAGTCCCCGAGGGTATCATCAGCTCAGTAGTCAGTGCTTCGGATTGTTTGACATGAAATTGATTGAATTTAAGTTTCAGATTGCTATATTTGTTGTCACCATCTATGAAAGATGCCAATATTGTCCCTTTTTATTGACTTTTCTGTGCTGGTTTCACAGTTTATCTCTTTTGTTATCCGTAAATTGACAGTTTTTACCAAATGTCTGAGCTCTATCATTGTATGGTTATTTCGGCATATATGGTACAGAGATTACAATCATTTAAATATAACAGGTCATAAAAACAAGCATGGCCAACGAGCTTGGACCCAACACACAAAAAGTTGGGGACAAACGCATGGTACTGTCCAAAATACGAAAATGAACATAAGGGAACGAAACATTTTTTACTTTTTGTTATATATTTTAGTATGGAGCATCCCGTGTGAAAATGAAATACCTCAATCTATGACAAGACAATCATCAAGGCTACTGAAGGTTTTGTTGAATCAATAATTAACAGTTGTACGGACCCATACGGACTGTGTTCATAACATGAGAGTCAAAACAATACATGTACATTTCTAACAGTGAAAGGGAGCAGCTGAAGTCCGAGAGTATCTTACTAATTAATTTCATGTACATATTGGTTCCCAGTTATGATCTATATGTTTTGTGTCATAGAGACATAACTTGGGAATGTAAGTAAATATACATTTCAAGGTAGGGGTAGTTAAGAAATTTTTTGTTAGTTTAAACTCTTAGAAATTCGGAGCATATAAACGTTTAACATATACCGCACAGCCCTATGTTTTGACACTTGAAAAAAAAACTGGTAGTGCATATGAACTTTCCATTTTAGGATATTATATTTTTCAAAACTTCATAGTAAAAGTGGTATAGTTATAGCCGTAATAGGACTTCCTATGGGTAATTGCATTCTCAATATTTACAGAAATGCAACCCTAATTGGATGAAAAAAGAGAATTTAGAAATGAGATTGTATCACACTCCTTGTGAATATCATACAATTTACACATGGTTGTTCGACCAAGTTTGTTTAAAATCTACTATTGTTTTGAAATATTAACAAGATAACAAGATATCACACAGTTTTTGACATCAAAATGTCCTTATCTGACGAGTAGAGCAAAATATATGACAAAATATTAACAGAATCAATTAAATTCTTGGTCCGTTTTGCAAAACATTTCAACCTCCTTAATGAAAAATGATACTACGCCTTACACTACTATTCCCAATGTTTTATTTAAAGAAAGACAACACCATCTCCCGTCCCGTTTATCATAAAATTGAGAATGGAAATGGGGAATGTGTCAAGGAAACAACAACAGCCTATTGCCAGCAATGGGTCTTCTATGCAGCGAGAAACTCCTCCAATCGGGAGGAGTCCTTCAGCTGGCCGCTAAACAAATATGTTACTAGTTCAGTGATAATGGACGTCATACTCAGGAGGCTCGCGGGTACAAAAATATCAGCCAAAAAATAAACATAATTTTTTTTAATACAAATTCTATTTATTACACTATTAGCATGATTAGTTATTACCTTATGATATGGTACAAAGATCAACTAAAAAGATCGATTCAGTTTGGCCCCAGATGACTTTTAAAATGTTTATATCATCGACAAACCTCCAAATTATCTCCCTTTGAGCAAAAATGCCATTTAAATTGAAAAAATGTTTTAACTCATCGGTGACCTATACTTTTTATTATTGTTTTCAAATAAGCTGTACATAAACTAAATAATGGCATAATTTATGCGATTTATGTAATTTAGTTTTTATTTTATTTCGTTATTACCCCTTTTTTTCTATAAGTTCAACAGAAAAAAAAGACATTAACAAAAATATATGCTTCATTCGGAGGCAGATTGTTAGATTAAATGAACGGTGACCCCATTTTTGTATTTCATTTTTCTATTAGGTATATGATAAACTTCATTTATAGAAAAATAGAGCAAAATCCTATATAAAAAAAAAATATTGATTTATACCCGCGAGCCCCCTTAACTCCGAATTAAACACAAGAAACTAAAATTAAAAATCATTCAAGATTCACAAAGGCTCCTGACTTGAGACAGGCGCAAAAAAGTGGCGGGGTTAAACATGTTTTTAAAATCTCAACCACCCCCATCCTCCTATACCTCTAGCCATTGTAGAAAAAACAAACGCATAACAGTACGCATAGTAAAACTAAGTTTAAGAGAAGTCCAAGTCCGACGTCACAATAGGTAACAATAAAACCTAATCAAAATGTCAATAATACATAAATTAATAAAGGATTACTAGCAGTTAGTGACATCAATTAAACTGATTGAAAGATTATGTTTTCATCATATTAAAGGTTTTGTTAGCTTTTGAGGTGTATACTGACATTTTTGTGTTTTGTAAAGAATGTTACCATAAAAGATTGGATGTGAAATACCTGAACGTGTAAGATGTCTAAATGTTGAGTTATATTTACGAATGATGATAATGATCATCTCTTTTATTATAAATATTTGTATTAACCTTCCCGTTAATGATAAAGATATCAAGATCGAGGAAAGGGCAGTGGTCATTGTTAGTATTACCTTTATGTAAAGTTAGTTCAACAGGATTTCTTTACTATTCATGCTGAAGTGATCATTATCGTGAGCAAATATATCATCCAAATATCTTAAAATTATTGTTATTTTTTTTGTATCAAATGTGGTTTCGATGGGTCTTTGCGGATTTTAGTCATTAAGTGTAACTCATAACAATACAAAAACAGGTCCGTTTACATGTTTTCTCAAAAGATTTAATTTAGTTGCAATTATTGATAAAATATCAAATTGTTTCGAATTATGATACATTCCCTTGACTTGATTCGTTAGAGTGTTATAATACAGGGACCCATAAGTTGCTTACCCCGAACTTGCGGATTTAGGTAACAGACGGTTATTAATAAATTTTCCCCGGGAGGTTTGGGGGGTACTGACTATCCTTTCGGGTATAACTGTGCCAACAGGACTTGCCAAATCATACCCTGTTCTAACCAGAAAACATTGAAAAACATACCCTGTTCTAAACAGGAATATCGAAAAACATACCCTGGTCTAGACACGCTCAGAAAATGTATACCCTGTTCTAGACCGTATAAAATAGATGCTGGTCTATACCTGGGTTCTAGACTGTATCTTAAACAGTTAAATAAGTTCTAGACAAATACTTTGTTTAAAAAAATACCTTGTTTTTTACCAGCAGGGCATGAAACAGTGACCCTGTTCTAACCAGCAGACATGAAAATGGGACCCTGTGCTAACCAGCATGGTATGCAAAGGGGACCCTTTTGTGCGGCACACTCATACCACTAAATATTTAGAAAGTAACCCCCCGGGAAATTTTCAAATAGCACTTTTGAAAAAACAAACGATACAAAAGGGACAACCAATATCATATGAAAATCAACAATACAATGGAAAAATCTTGTAATAAAAAAATAGCTTAGAAAACATAAAATAGGAACTTAACTTATTAGCACTAAACTCTTCAAAAAGAAGCTGTAACTCTAAGAGCTGCAGAAGGAAAAATAAATCCATGGACAAACTTAATACCTTTTACCTTATTCTTTTGGTTTGGGTCTATATTTGATACTTTTAGTAACAATTTGACCATTTCAAGCTCTCCACTTCTAGAAGTTTTGTGCAAAACAGTGTTCCCATCCTGAAAATTAAGTTTGAAATATTCACAGTACTTATTCAAAAGAGTATAAAATACATGAACACTACAGGCATTCATGGAGGAGAATCTTTTTTTTAAGTATTATAGTGTGCAAATATTTTTTGTATTATATTATTAAGGTGTACGTGTTATGTTGGACTTTGTGGACGTTAAGTTTGTTAGTGTAGTTTAAAGATGAGTCCACCAGAATTTTCAATTGTATCTTTAGTTTGTCTTGATAATACAACCAGTGCCTACCATCAACTGGGTTTTAAATCACAATGTGCATGCTTTTGCATTTTCTTACTGTACCTTTTTTTTTTCTTAGGTTTTATTTTAAAGTGTATATGTCAGGTAGATATAACTGTTCATGTGTCAACATTGAGTTTGATTTTTTCTAAGCCGATTCAGTAACAATAGATTGTCCTCTCAAGTTCTACATTACAGACCTCATATACTCTTGTTGGATCTATACATGTTCTTTCTAATAGCAAGTGGACTATTTTGAATCGTTCTTCGTCTGCAGCTAAGTCAAATGGAGTGTTCCCGTTCTTAAATAGAAATGTTGAGAGTTTCTTATAGAAAAGGTACAAAAACATATGCCTACATTTAATAACTGTTTTTGACAAAACTTTGCATAAAAATTCATTTCCTCCATCATTTGTCCATGGTTTTGATATAAAAATAAGAGATATCTCAGTTTATATTTGAATCAAGATGTCCTTGTCCGACACCAGAGGTAAAGACCAAAGAAATGTAGAAATAATGGAGAGTCTTTCGAGATACTGGACCGTTTGCACAATAATTCAACTCCGAAAAAGGAAAGGATATAACGCTTTTTACTACTTTTTCCAGTGTAGATACTAAATACCGTTTACCTTATTCTTTTGATTTGGATTAATATTTGATATTCCTAGTAACAATTGGACCATTTCGAGCTCTCCCCTTCTAACAGTTTTGTGCAGAACAGTGTTGCCATCCTGAAATATAAAGTTGTAAAATATTCTCAGTAGTTACTTAATAGTGTATAAAACAATGAAAATAACAGATAATCTACGAAACGTTCTTTTTTTTTTAAAATAACATTTTTTTTATTAAGGTGTATATTTTATGTTCGACTTTACGGACGTTAAGTTTTGATAGTGTAGTTTTAAAGGGACCCCATCTAAATTTTCAATTGGGTCTTATTTTGTCTACTAATACAACTATTGCCTAGCTACTATCAACTGAGTTTGAAAGAATCAGACAATGTGGATGCTTTTGCATTTTAATTGGTAATTGGTCAATTTACTTTTTTTCTTATGTTGTAAGTGTATTCATCATACAAGATAGAGTTTGGTGGATGCTTTTGTAAAATAAGCACCGATTGATAATCCTCTGAAGTTGTACATTACATACCTTATACACTCTCGTTGGATCTATACATGATTTTCC
Organism: Mytilus edulis; assembly: GCF_963676685.1. NCBI lineage: Eukaryota > Metazoa > Mollusca > Bivalvia > Mytilida > Mytilidae > Mytilus > Mytilus edulis. The sequence continues at coordinate 15,191,543 of NC_092349.1, forward strand.
TAATAACAGTTTGAATATTTTGAATCCTTCGTCTTCTGCAGCTAAGTCAAATGGAGTATCCCCATGCTAGAATAAACATTATCATAATTATATAGCAAACAAATGAACAAATCTTATACAAAATGTTGTAAACCACAAATCATTCTAATATTTTGAAAACAAAAGGCAAATCACACTGTAATTTCAATTCTAAATAGTAAATGAAATTAAAATAGCATCATTTCATAAAGTAACTCTTATTCAAACAGTAATGTGCAATGCATCGTAAACTATTGAAATACATGAAGATAAGCCGATGGGATAATGTATTCTTTTATTGAAATGGTAATGGAAGTAAATTAGGAAGGCCGGTACTCATTATATTGACAATGTTATGTAGACATTCAGTTTAATGGTTCTTTTATGTAAATCATGCCTTGAACAACACCCTATACCTCATTTTGTTCATCTGGATCTATATTCGTTTTTTCTAATACAAGATTGACTATTTCTATATTTTTTCCGGAAACTGCTAAATGTAAAAGAGTGTCACCGTCCTGAAAGAGAAAAGTTGAATTACTCAAAATTCTAACACTAATCATAGAATATCCGCACAGAAATAAATAAAAATACCAAGTAACACGGAACACAAATTATTTCTTGCTGAAACTTCAAATGACCCTAGTTTTCTGAATACGCAAAATAATAAATACAAGTGACACATCAGTATAATGACGATAAAATAATTCAATCTTCCATATATGTAGTTTTAATCAACTTCTTTTTTGAAAGGTTTAAATCATTCGACTACAACTATAATGTTTTAACATTTCACTTGTTCTTGTTGTTTTACGCCTTTATCCCTTTAAAGATAAAAGGCAAATTTTTACTATATATTTCGCAATAAAGGATTTGTTTTTGACATGAAAATATTGATATGAACAAGTTATGCAAGCAATGTACTCTGCTTCAAAACATTGTAGACAGAACAATCTATCTATAGAGTATCAGTAATATAGTTTATGATAAAGCCGTAGTATCGGCCTCAGAAAGTAGGGGTTTTGTACATTTTGATCTATTGGAACGTGTCAATTTCAAATTTTTTAAGTTTTGAAGGTAGAACAATCTATCTATAGAGAATCAGTAAGATATTTCTTTTTTAATGTAGTGCCAGTTCTTAGTTAGAAATTAGATATTTTGTATATTTTGATCTTTTAGAACGTGTCCATTTCAGATTTTGATGGAGCATGAATACTGCTAATACTACACTGTTTCCAAATTATTATAGATAGAGAACAATACATTGGTTATTTTTCAATGAGATTTCGAATCTATGGTCTAAGAACATTTTGTGTTGCCCTATTATAACATTTAAATCCTGGTATCATTGATAAGTTTTTGTATAGCCAAATTGACCATATCTTAAATGTAAGGTATCATAGTCTCTAGTTGAAGGAGTATTATTGTCTATACTGACGTCCGATGTTACTAACATAACATCAATAAAAGAAAAAGAAATCTAATAACTGTGTTATTAGAGAGCCTACGGATTAATATGTGGTTCTATATTATGAAAATCTAAAAGTATTAAGTTTTAAATGATAGCGACATTTAATATACCAAAAGAGTTAACACAACACCTTAGTTGATATGATTAATTCTCTAAACTGCCGTTCATGTTAATCGATATACTGGGTTACTATATATATATATGATGGCAAATTGTTGGATTTATACACGTACATTTATAAAGTGGGCTGAAAAAAAATTATATCACCCCTTAAGAATTTCATACAATTAACTATTTGCTACTTTACAAAGTTTGCATAATTATTCATTTCTACCATTGTTTTCAAATATAGACAAGAGATCTCGGAGATTTTATAACATCAAGATGTCCTTCTCTTGCACAAAAAGTATAGAGCAAACAAATGTCAAAATAGTTACAGAATCTTTTGAAATCCTCGACCGTTTTTGTAGACAATTTTATAATCATAAACAATAGAGAATATTACGCTTTTCACTATTCCCCATATTCATTAGAAGAGCGACTACATCGGCACTACATTGTAAGTAATAAGCAGCACGATTACCTTCAACAGGTCGCTGTTATCCAAAGAACTGATGAAGTGTAAGAGCATCTATGGAAATACTAACTACTTTTTACCTTATTCTTTTGATTTTGATTTATATTTGATATTTCTAATAACAATTTGACCATTTCGAGATTTCCGCTTCTAGCAGCTTTGTGTAAGACAGTGTTTCCATCCTGAAATATAAAGTTTAAAATATTCGCAGTACTAACTCTTGTGTGCATATTCTTGTTTTTTAAACATTTTATGTAAAAAAGAAATTATATAGGTGTATGTGTTTTCCCTTTAGTTCAGTGTATTTTTCAGGAAGGTACACCTGCTGATGTGTCAACATTGAGTTTGATGGATGTCTTTGTCGATAAAGCAACGGTTGGTAATCCTCTGAAGTTGGACATGACATACCTTATATACTCTTGTTGGATCTACACATGTTTTTCCTAATAACAATTTGACTATTTTGAATCGTTCTTCTTCTGCAGCTAAGTCAAATGGAGTATTCCCAAGCTAGAATATATATTATAGAGCATACAATGGAACAAATGTAACTCGAAAAAATTTTCGAACATGAATCATTGCAAAATTTTGAAAATTAAAGCCAATCACAATGTTATTTAAGTTTTGAATATCTAATGAAATTTAAAATAGCATAGTTTATAAATTAAATCTTATTCAATCAGTAATGTATAATGCTTTAAAAACTATCAAAACATACTACGTAAACCTTTGTGATTATTTGTTTTTATTGAAATGGAAATGGAAATATACTGGTAAAGCAGGTACTGATTATATTGACTGTTTTATGTAGACATTCAGTTTAATGGTTCTGTTAGGCAAATCAATGCCGTAAACAACACCATATACCTCATTTTGTTCATCTGGATCTATATTCGTATTTTCTAATAACAGTTCGACTATTTCGATATTTTCTCCGTAAACAGCTGAATGTAAAAGAGTGTCACCGTCCTGAAATAGAAAGGTTGAATTACCCAAAGTTCTAACACTAATGATACAATATACGCACATAAGTAACCTTTTAAACTTTGATCTCTAAAATTTATAATAGCCTGAGTTTCTCAAATACGAATTATCAAACACACAAGTAATACAGGCATTACGGGTCCATAGGCCGTTGAATAACCAACAAAATACTACGAGGAAAACTAAATACCGAGCAACACAAAACTACAATTATTTCCTTCTGAAACTTCAAATGACTATTGCTTTCTAAAGACGTGAAATAATAAATTATTAGTAATATATGGATCGCCCGAAATGTCATATAGTGTATCTATTTAATGTGTTTTGTCGCTTTGCCCTTATGTCCTGTCATTTCTTTTTTTATGTTATGTGCAGGTGCATTTATTTCCAGAAACTGCATATCTTTGTTATGTCAAATTTAGTATGTGTTTGGTCGAACAATTGTATGATATGTCATTGCTAAACTTTGTTGTGTGCAAATGGCATTACATTTTGCTGTAACTACTATATATTCTGTGAATACATATGTACCTCCAAACTTTATGATAAACCACCTTTACATTCTTTCATATTTTCTCTATGCTGTTTCTATTCCGCCTTCACGTAGTTCAGTTAATAATTGTGCCCTGTTTCAAATGTGATTGTTATGCTAAATGTTCTAAACGTTTTGTTTTTATACATCTTTGTTCTAGGAAAAAGTTTGAGCAAAAAAATGTCTAAATAGTTAAAGAATCTTTTGAAGTCCTGGACCGTTTTGTAGAATTTTTTAACTTCTAAACAATAGAGGATATTACGCTTTTCACTATTCCCTATATTCATTAGAAGAGCGACTACATCGGCACTTAGTAAAAAGCAGCACGAATACCTTCAACAGACCGCTGTTATCCAAAGAACTGATGAAGTGTAAGAGCATCTATGGAGATACTAAATACTTTTTACCTTATTCTTTTGAGTTTCATTTATATTTGATATTTCTAATAACAATTTGACCATTTCGAGATTTCCGCTTCTAGCAGCTTTGTGTAAGACAGTGTTTCCATCCTGAAATATAAAATTTAAAATATTCGCAGTACTACCTCACGTATGCATACTCTTGGGTTTTTTTTAAACATTTTATGTAAAAAATAAATTATTCAGATGTATTTGTTATTGGACTTGAAAAACGTTAAGTTTGATAGTGTACTTTAAGGATGAGCCCATCTGAATTTTAAATTAGATCTTTATTTTGTCTTAATAATACAGCCATTGCCTACCATCAACTGAGTTTAAAGAATCAAACAATGTGAATGCTTTTGTATTTTAAGGGGGTACCCAACACTATACCCCAAAAATATCCTGTCGTTTAATTTTTCTTATTTTTTTTTCATTGATAAACTAGGCCAACCTAAACATCTTGTAAAATTTTTAAAAGATTTGAACCATAGGTTTAAAAGATTTGGCAACTCAAACATGGCATCTTTTACATACCAGTATCGGCCAAAATTGGAAGTTTCTGAAATATGGGTATAGAGTTAAATATTTTAATTTTTTTTAAATTAAATCCTAAATTGACAATAGCATAGCTTATAATGATAGCTGAGGTGAATATTTAGTCATTTATACCCTTTTCTTGTAAGTTTTTATTCCGGATTTAAAATTTTGCCCGAATTTTAAAAGGGGGTATCAGAATCAGCCCCGAAAAGTGAATGCTGTGCTTCTAGTACTTGAAGAAGAAATTTTTTTTGAAAAAAAATGTGTCGTTTAATTTTTTTAAAAAACTAATCATTTGGAGTGCTATACTAGTCGGTCGTTCTTGCAAAATCTTTTTAAAATTTATCCGTTAGATTTTTTGGTATTTAAGTTTAAAATACGCCCACCCTTAAATTGATTCTTTAAATAAGAGCAAAATCTATTCAAAAAGTGCATAATGGCCATATTTTTTTTTTCGTCTTTTGAACTAGGCCTTATATGTTTTGCATGTGGATGTATCATCACGGGGTTGAGTGTCTTGCATCATGATGACCTTTTTGTGACCTTCAAATGTGACCTCAAGGTCAACTTTATATTGTTTTTTTTTCGTGAAAAACGCAACCATGTAGGCCATAACTTCTTCGCCTTTTGACCTAGGCCTTACATCTTTGGCATGTGGATGTATCATAATGAGGTGGTGTGCCTTCTTAAAATTTTGACCTTCATGTGACCTTGAACTTTGACCTCGGGGATGATAATTGTGTTTTTTGATAAGAAACACTTGTACGGGCCATGACTTTTATGTAGTTATGAATTCATGTTTATTTTAAAAAATCATATTACACAAGCTTCAATTGACCATACAACAATATAGTTACATTTTATGACATGTCAACCCATTCCATGCACAGGGAATACATAATGGACATGTAGTCACATAAAATTGTTTGAAAAAGGAATAGTTTCTTTTGAAGCGCAATGTACATACTTAACTACTCAACAGACAGCAAAGTGAAACTTCCTAGGAATCAAACAGAAGGAGGAGTTATGCCGAATAACTATATACCAATAATGGGACGGACGGAAGGACAGACGGACAGGGGTAAAACAATACCCCCACCCCCAAAAAATAGGATGTAACTGATTTTTGATTTGAGATACGAGCTGTTGAAATTAAAAGCATGACACGCTAAAAATACATATGATACATAGGGAGAAGCTTTAAAGTTGGCAGTTGCTTTACATGATCAAGATTTTCACTTTATTGGTCCACAGATTCAAAAATATACCACTCAAACATTAAGAACAAAACTATTCGTGCAAAGAACCACGGTTCATAAGAGATGAAATAGAGCTGACTGTGCGAAATCCTTATACTGTGAAATTTAGTTCGTTAAACATAGAACTTTTTTAGTATTTCTGCAGAGGTTATGAAAATTAAATACAACTGTTTGTAGCAAAAAAAAAAAGCACGGCAGTAACAAGTTTCACATAATTTTTTGGGCCCTTATTATTATAGAGAATAATTACTATATTCAGTAATAATTTTGAACTGAAACTTGAGAAGAAACATTTTCACTTCTCACTTGCAAAAACACCACACTTTCTTTTTTATACTTATTTCAAAATTGCATTTGATTTAAAAATTCGGAAAGATACACAAACATGACAAAAGCACAACAAAAGAAAAATAACAAATTTTGCTATCCCTTCGAAATTTAAATTTGATAAAGCAAAAATAACATGTTCTATTTATATCATACATGTGTAGTTTCAGTTTTAACCATGATTCTAAATATAGACTTTATTTTCCCTGAAATTGCGGAAGGAATAGAAGACACCCGTCTATTTTCTACACCTGTCAGGATAAAGGTTGAAAAAAAGATACTAGAAAGATGTAGTATTTTTTTTTATTCAGATGAAAGTGAGAGTGCATAAAAATGTGTAGTGTTTTGTGGACTGGATCGGATGTTTTTTTCTCTTCTTTTAGTCGTTGTTCCATGACATGTAATTAATGTACTGGTGGTTGATTACCCCTCTCGGTATCTTCTAACTTTTTACATGAATATAAATCATGTAATAAAATATTCAATTGCACTTTTTTAAAAATATGCGAGAAATTTTAAAATTAAAAATTATTCATAACCTATTTTACATTACTACGTGTATTAGTGTATTTCATTAAAAACTACAGGTATGGTTAAAAATAAGTATTGTGGAGTCAATTCAGTTTTGATTTTAATCAATTTGGTACGAAGCCCGAGGTACGAAGATCTACGAACAGAAACATTGTATAATTGTCCATGGTTTATTTATTTATTTTGTTAAAATTGTATTGTCAGCACTGAATGTCAGAGGGAACTACCATTTGAGGAGGGGGGCTTGGATGAAATTTGAAAAAAGGCAAGACAGCTAGGCTTTTGAGGAAACAAAGGCAGGAACAGTAATTTGGCATAACAAGCAGATTACAACTTATTTTAACAATATCAGGATAAACTAATGAAAATTGAAGGTCCCTAGAGAATGAAAAATAAAAATGCAGGAAAATGATGTCAGATAAGGGAGGGTAGGAGGGTCCTGATCCAAAAATCCAGGGCTTAAAAACACAAAACCCCGAGTTTAAATAAATTTAAATCCCGACGTCCTGAGATTCGAAAAAACAATTCCCGGATACCGAAATCCTGAGCTTAAAAAATGTCCCGGTCCCATCCTCCCTCCCCCAATGATTACAACTAGAAAAATGCAGGACACAATTCTAGCCCCCCCCCCCCCCCCCCCCAATTTTCTCCCATACAATCAAATGGTAGCATCCTTAGATTTTTGACTTTTTGTACTTTATTTCATTTCATGTAAGACCTAGGCATTGGCAAGTAAAAAACGAAAACAATTATCATGGTCCTTTGACCTTTCTGTTTCCCTCCTTTTCTAACGTCCTGGTTTTCTGTTGGTAAATTTATTTCACTCTGAAATCTCCCTATTATGTCTCTTTAAAGATTCATTCATGGAAAATGAGTAACTTTAAATGTATTAAAAGATTAAATGAATAACAATAGGTGTACAGCTGCTCCTAACAATAATGTAAACATTCTAATCATGATCTTTTAAAAGCTTGCATATTGCACATGATTTTAAAACGTAGCAATGAATCAGACCATGAGTAAGAGTTATCTTTTCTTAGGTGTTCTGTACCCCCTTAACTGGTCATTGTAGATTTCTTTTTTTTTCCCTTTAGTTCAGTGTATTTGTCAGGCAGGTACACCTGGTGATGTGTCAACATTGAGTTTGATGGATGTTTTTGTCGATAAAGCAACGGTTGGTAACCCTTTTAAGTTGGACATTACATACCTTATATACTCTTGTTGGATCTATACATGTTTTTCCTAATAACAATTTGACTATTTTGAATCGTTCTTCTTCTACAGCTAAGTCAAATGGAGTATTCCCAAGCTAGAATATACATTATAGAGCATACAATGGAACAAATCTAACACAAAAAAAATTTCGAACATGAATCATTGTAAAATTTTGAAAATTAAAGCCAATCACACTGTTATTTAAGTTCTGAATATCTAATGAAATTTGAAATAGCATATTTTATGAATTAAATCTTATTCAATCAGTAATGTATAATGCTTTAAAAACTATTAAAACATACTACGTTAACCTTTGTGATTATTTGTTTTTATTGAAATGGAAATGGAAATATACTGGTAAAGCAGGTACTGATTATATTGACTGTTTTATGTAGACATTCAGTTTAATGTTTCTGTTAGGCAAATTAATGCCTAGAACAACACTCTTTACCTCATTTTGTTCATTTGGATATATATTCGTATTTTCTAATAACAGTTTGATTATTTCTATATTTTCTCCGGAAACAGCTGAATGTAAAAGAGTGTCACCGTCCTGAAATAGAAAAGTTGAATTACCCAATTTTCTAACACTAATGATACAATATACGAACATAAGTCACCTTTTAAACTTTGACTTCTTAAATTTATAATAGCCTGAGTTTCTCATATACGAAATAATAAAAACACAAGTAATATAGGCATTATGGGTTCATAAGCCGATGAATAACCAACAACATACTACGAGGAAAACTAACTACCGATCAACACAAAACTATAATTGTTTCCTTCTCAAACTTCAAATGACCCTTGTTTTCTAAATACGTGAAATGATAAATTATTAGTTATATATGGAACGCCCGAACTGTCTTATAGTGTAAATATTTAATGTGTTTTATCGCTTTGCCTTTACGTTCTGTCATTTCTTCTTTATGTTATGTGCAGTTGAATTATTTCTTGAAACTCCATCTCTGTGTTATATATGTCAAATTAAGTATGTGCTTAGTCAAAAAATTGTATGATATGTTATTGCTAAACTTTGGTGTGTGCAAGTTGCATTACATTTTGCTGTAACTACTATATATTCTGCGAATACGTCCAAACTTAATAATCAACCACCTTTACATTCTTTCATATTTTCTCTATGTTGTGTCTATTCTGCCTTCACGTAGGTCAGTTAATAAGTGTGTCCTGTTTCAAATGTGATTGTTATGATGAATGAGCGTCACTGATGAGTCTTTTGTAGACGAAACGCGCGTCTGGCGTATATACTAAATTTAGTCCTGGTATCTATGATGAGTTTATTTATTCTTAACGTTTTGTTTTTATACATCTTTGTTTTATGTAAACCTCATGGTACAATAGTCTAACGGCTTTATGTTGTGTTTATGCATATGTATCCCCAGTGAAAAACATAATTTATCATGGTATAATTTATATGCGTTTTGACAAACAATTGATGCTCTCTGTTAGCATTCATTACGTCATGTGCATATGCCTTTTACAGTATGTTCAAACACCTAAACATTATGTGCAAATACTTATAACGTTTTGTGTTAACAGCTTATACGTTTTGTGCAAACATCGTTTACGTTATGTGCAAACACGTTTTACGTTATGTGCAAATGACTATTACATTTTGTGCAAACACCTATAACGTTATATGAAAACACCTAGTACGTAATGTATAACACATTTTTCATTATGTGCAAACATATATTACGTTATGTGCAAACACCTATTACAATATGTGCAAACACTTTAAACGTTTTGTGCAAATACTTATAACACCATGCGCAATCAGTTTATACGTTTAGAGCAAACGTCGTTTACGTTATGTGCAAACACCTATAACAATATGGTCAAACAGCTATTACGCTATTTGCAAATGCTTATTACATTATGTCTAAACACCTATAACAATATGGTCAAACACCTATAACAATATGGTCAAACACCTATTACGTTATTTGAAAATGCTTATTCCATTATGTCTAAAAATATGTAACGTTATGTACAAACACTTACATGTATTACATTATGTGCAAATATTTAGAACATTATGTGCAAACAGCTTATACGTTTTGTTTAAACATCGTTAACGGTATGAGCGAATACCTATTACATTTTGTGCGAACACCTATAAAGTCATAGGCAAACACCTATAACGTTATGTGCAACACATTTTTCATTATTTTCAAACACGTATTACGTTATGTGAAATTACCTATTACAGTATGTGCAAACACCTATTACGTTATGTGAAATTACATATGACAGTATGTGCAAACACCTCATACGTTTTGTGCATAAATCTTTTTCATTATGTCAAAACATCTATTACTTTATGTGCAAACACCTGTTACGTTATGTGCAAACGCCTACATGTATTGCGTTTTGATAAAGGCTTTTTGACACAGATGAAAACAAAACGCATCAATGATATTTATTTTGAAAATTAAGAAAATTACTAGTTTGAGCTTTCTAAAAGCTGTGGACTGCTTCGCTGTAAATATGTGTGCATCGGGTTGTTGATTTATTATTAGAAATGTGGTATTTTTAGATATTGATTGATATAAAAATGCTATATAAATATTTCGTTTTTTGGGGGAAATTATGTATTCTACTTTTAGAGTATGTGTCAACATCCTTGCTTTTAAGATTTGTTCCCTTTACTTGTGGAAAAACATATATATATACAGACACGACTCTTATTTCCAAGAAATACAGCTGAAATAAACAATATAAAACGAAGGTGTTGTATGAATTCCAATATGTGACAACAATTCACAAGTGAACACATGACGCGGAAATTATAAACGATAGGTCACCGTACGGTATTCACCAATGAGCAAAGCCCGTGCGGCACAGTCAGCTATTTAAAGGCCCCAAAATGACAAATATAAAAACAATTCAAACCAAAAAACTAGGGGCTTTAATCATGAATTAGAAAAAAATGAACTAGATACAAATAAGTTATACAACAACAAACAACAACCAATGAATTACGGGCTCCTGGCTGTGTAAAACTACTTTTATTTTCCCTTTTTAAAAAGATATAAGTAAATGATAAGAGTGTTTATCATTTCATTCCGACAACTAAATTAAATTTCCAGACTTTAACCGGTTCATTTCTTAGTTTAGTAACTTCTTTGAATTCAAATATAATAATAGCACCAAATATAATAAGATATTTCCACGGCGATTCACTTGCATTTCTCAACACCTTGAAAATGTGATTTAAATTTGTGTATTAAACTTGACCTCCTGTCGTACAACCCACTGATCCGAATAGACAGTCACACCTGGCACGGTGTGTCCTATAGGCCAAGCTAATAACCGATCTGTAAATAACATTTCACCTTTAAACAGGTCTTTCACAGGTTAAAATTTGTGATCAAGATAATTTACCAATGACGTTTTGTCACAACAACTTGAAACTTAAAATACAAGTTATTTACGATGAGATCTTACAAACAATCAGATGTGATATGATTGCCAATGAGACAACTGTCCACAAGAGACCAAAATGACACAGAAATTAACACTTATAGGTCACCGTACGGTCTTCCAAAATATAGAATTTAGACACTCCACCAAATTCAATGGTGCACAGAACATAGAAATATGAAAGCGCAAAATTAGTATTATCTACAGTGATAGTCTTTGGTTAAGTAGTTTACTTTACTTCAATTTAAGTTGTGGTCATATTAAGTTGAATCACAAGACACATGAGAGAAGGTGCTGTGGACACATAGCATTGATTACCTTCTTAGAAACTGTGGATTACGTTTTTATATGTAACCCCGTACATGTATACAAATATTAAAGTGGAATCAACTAAATGTTCACACACTTTAGCGTACTAATTAAACTCATCATAGATACCAGGACTAAATTTTGTATATACGTCAGACGCGCGTTTCGTCTACAAAAGACTCATTAGTGACGCTCGAATCAAAAAAAGTTAAAAAGGCCAAATAAAGTACGAAGTTGAAGAGCATTGATATAATCCTGGTACCTTTGATAACAATTTACACCACTGGGTTGATGCCACTGCTGCTGGACGTTTCGTCCCCGTGGGTATCACCAGCCCAGTAGTCAACACTTAAGCCATTAAGTGTTGACATGAATATCAATAATGTGGTCATTTATAAATTTCCTGTTTACAAAACTTTGAACTTTTCGAAAAAAACTAAGGATTATCTTATCCTAGGCATATATTACATTAGCCGTATTTGGCACCAGTTTATGGAATTTTGGATCCTCAATGCTCTTCAACTTTGTACTTGCTTGGCTTTATAAATATTTTGGTAAGAGCGTCACTGATCAGTCTTATGTAGACGAAACGCGCGTCTGGCGTACTAAATTATAATTCTGGTACCTTTTGATAACTATTTAGATATTAGGCAACTGGCCAAAAACTCTGAAATGCCAATTTGAGTGACTAATCTATAAATATAGTACATTTAGACATTTGCAGATATGTAAACCGTCTTAGAATTATTCAATGGATAACTGCATGTATGAACTGTGACCAGTCACGTATATGCAAAATACAGGAATCACTGATTTTGTTAAGTTAAATTACTCAGTCTCTGGGCGAAAAAAAAGGAATCAATTAAAACCTTAGCCATGAATGAAACTGTCTGTTTATCAGATCATGCACAATCGGAACAAGCATTTGTTTGCGAATGGCGAGAGAGAAAAAGAGGGGTCGCTTATCGTACCTAATCCCTAATAAGGTTTTTTTTAAAGTTTCAGATAAGAGTCAATAACATCTAAAAATTGCAGGATTCCTGCAGCTACTTTATACATAAATCATGACAGTCGTCATTGCATTGGTAGCATTAAACTGGTACACGTTTCTGGCGAAAACATTCTACTGGGAGGGTAGTAATAAATCATCCTGACACCCGTTATATTTCAAATTCGAGGTTGCAGTCGCACACTCTTAAAGTAGAAAAACATAATTTCCCCTAAAAACAAAATATTAAATAGCATTTTTATATCCATCAATATCTAAATATAGCACATTTCAAAAACTAAATCATCAACCCGATGCACACATATTTACATCGAAGCAGTCAACAGCTGTTAGAAACTTGTAATTTTCTTAATTTTCAAAGTGTATATCATTAATGCGTTTTGTTTTCCTCTGTGTCAAAAAGGCGTTTGCACATAACGTTTTAGATGTTTGCTCATAACGTAATAGATGTTTGGACATAATGTAATAGGCATTTGCACATAACGTAATAGGTGTTTGCACATAATGAAAAAGGTGTTATACATAACGTAATAGGTGTTTTCACATAACGTTATAGGTGTTTGCACAAAATGTAATGGGCATTTTCACATAAAGGAATAGCTGTTTGCATATAACGTAAACGATGATTGCACAAAACGTAAAACACGTCCTCCGAACGTTACAAATATGTTGTCAATTAAGAAATAAAGCATCTTGATAGTGATAACTTATTGTTTGAATCAGAGTGATCCTTTACAAAGTAGAATTTATCCTTCCCTAAGACAAGATACTTGTATCTACTTTGGCCATTCTTATTTATGAAACAAAGCAATACCAACTCTTTCAATTTGTCTTTTAGTTTGAAATGTGGAATACTTGTGTAAAGTGTAGAAAAGACAATTTTAATACTATTCCAAGATAGAAGAGAGTTAGATTGTGTGTACTCTAAAAGATCTTTGGAATTTTTTAGTATTCACATCTGATTCACGCCATCTCTAAAATAGGCAGTTTCACAATAACTTTGAAGACCGGCTGTGATTGCTGATAACATAGATGTTAATAATTTAGAAAGAGGTTTAGTGGAACACTTGAAAGACCCGTTGTTTGTAAGGACACTTATGTAGTTTATGTATCCAATACAGTGATGGAAGATCCAGTTCTTCATACTTGTATCTACGTTGGCCATTCTTATTTATGAAACAAAGCAATACCAACTCTTTCAATTTGTCTTTTAGTTTGGATAGTGGAATACTTGTGTAAAGTGTAGAAAAGACAAATATTTTAATACTATTGCAAGATAGAAGAGAGTTAGATTGTGTGTACTCTAAAAGATCTTTGGAATTTTTTAGTATTCACATCTGATTCACGCCATCTCTAAAATAGGCAGTTTCACAATAACAAACAAACACGATGTTGTTTGGGGCTTTATCTGCGGGGACAACAACATATTTGTCATGGAGGTAGGATCAGTGTTTTGTAATATTTGGGTCTTTATAGATTGACGTAGCATGGGCATTGATAGACCCATTCAATTTATTAATTCTGATTTGTGTTAACGACTTCACCGCCTTAATTCATTCGGAAAGAGTGTATACGTCTTCCATCTCGCGCTTAGCCCATTGCCTGGCATAATCCTCGACTGAATCTATCAAAATTTTGAAGTTATATTTCCAATTGATGGATTTATGCTCATGATATTTCGGACCTTTTGAAAACCCATTTCGAAGGGAAGTGTTATTGCCAATGTTTAAGTCAGCCGGATTATATGTGAATTAAGAACTAGCACAAGTGCAATCAGGAGGTTTAGACTTGAAGTCGTCAATATTGAGATCCTGTAAAACATGTTTGTAATTCAAAATTTTAGTCGCAATGGTTTGGTATAGGTATAAGAAATGATTGGTACATACTGATATTTGAAATAAGGAGGTATTTTGGATTGAACTAATTTATGATGAAGGATATTGCCTAAGTTGACGTCATCGAGACCTTTGTTGGCAAAGGAAAATTCAAGAAAAGATCTTTTCTCTTTTTCATCTTTTCCAATTCGGACTGGTTTGAAACGTCTGTGACTTGCAATATCCGAAGTCATAGCTGTAAGTCTGTATTGGTTTGAATGAGGATTTGTAACGTTCATTTCCACACATAAATTAAAAAGAGAATGAAGTTTTGAAAGGGGTAATGAATAAAGTTTCGTGCGAATGTGATGAATACCTAACGGCTTTTGTATAATAGGCAGCAAGTCATTAATAGAGGCATCATGCAAAGTAGGTGCTGTATAATGACGGTGACCATGACTGCTTCGAGTTGAAAATATTCATCATATTAACCGAGCTACACGAAGGACTTGATAAAATACCTATACAAGTAATTTTGTCATTGCAACCATATGGTGTCGCAGACCCAATTGTCTAATCCAGTAGTCCGCTTTTTGTCTATGGAGAGGCGTTACAAGGTGAGGATAATGCGAACTCTCATAGAAACGATGGAATGATCGGGCTGATTAAAATGCTGGTAAAGAATGTCGTTTTCATGAAGGTCTGGCGTACTAAATTATAATCCTGGTACCTTTGATAACTATTAATGTCTGATCTATGACCGCACATACGTTTGTTTAGCTTTCCTTTCGTTTCACCGACATATATCAATCCGCAAAGCTTACACTCTAACATGTCTAATCCGTAGACGACATTTATCGATTTACAATGCTGATCATCGTAACTTCTGGTAAAATATGACTTCTCAGTTAAATTGCTGGTGAATTCAGCATCTTTTATTAAAATTTCACAGTTTTACATAACATACCTTGTTTGTTTTATTTGGAACTATAGCTGTTCTCTGTAATAACAATTGAACAATGTCGGGAAACCCATACAAAACAGCACAGTGTAAGGCGGTGTTACCAAACTGGAATTAAGATTATGAGAAAGTATTATGAATTTATTTTGCAAACGGAATGCAGGAAAATCAAAACAGTTAAAACAAATAAAACAAATTTCAACTAATTAATATGCTTAGCATATTGTTTGTTTTTTCTTAATCATGTTTGTTAATAACGCCTTTTTCCTTTTAGAGATCTAAGTATGTGGTGAATGTTACACATTGTATCTACAGCATTGTTTGGGTCGTTTTAGCAAAGTTTGACAATCCTGATACAAATTGCTATCCATACCTTATTTTCTTTGTTTGGATCTATATCTATTTCTAATAACAAAATGTCACCGAACTGAAATAGAAATGTTGAACGTTCTTAGTATTATACACAAATATAAAAAGTAACGAATTTCTTGAAACATGATTGTGAAAACATAAATAATATGATTATACAATTTGGAAAGGAAATATCGTTGAATGGAAGTGTACTAGAGGAAACAACCTCAACATTATAATATAGCAAGAAATTACGGATATTTGCATGATACTCTTTCACTATAAGCGAAAACTAACATCATACGCTATAATTTGTGCACTCCTTATGTTTAGTAAAACATTTGATTAAAAACTGATTCATTAATGTACACTCCTTTTAAAACATTGAAAAGAAAAAGAAAAATCGCTTTTTGCGACAGATATAGTTATTTTTGCCTCACCTCTTGACTTCAATGTAAGAATTGGCAATGATGGTTGGTTAAAAAACAAAATTTACGACAAAAGAGATATTAGTTTCACAATTGTGAACTTTCCATTTTTATTTAGCAAAATTTCAGCAGCAACTGCAAACGGAGTTTATATCTTTCAGTTGAGACGTTATTCCAGTGTTTGTATTTCCTAGCATGATTTTCTTGATAGGGGATTGCAACTAACAAGGAAACTATTAAACCAAGAGTTCCAAATGGAGAAGTTGAAATCATTCCTTCGTCAATTTTACGGACGGCATCACGAGTTGGTTGACTGTTATGTGATAACCGTTTCACAGATGATATCGGATATGTTTCTTACGTCGTAACTACAATCCCCTTCCCTTTCATGAATGTTACCTACCGAATTATTTACCGGATTTGTTATAACATAAGCAACACGACGGGTGCCACATGTAGAGCAGGATAAGCTTACCCTTCCGGAACATCTGAGATCACCCTTAGTTTTTGGTGGGGTTCTAGTTGTTTATTCTTTAGTTTTCTATGTTGTGTCATGTGTACTATTGTTTGTCTGTTTGTGTTTTTCATTTTTAGCCATGGCGTTGTCTGTTTATGTTCAATTTATGAGTTTGACTGCCCCTTTGGTATCTTTTGTTCCTCTTTTAAGCCGTTTGAAATCCTGGATGAGAGGTACATGAACATTTCCATGATGCAAAAGTGGTCATTAAAATTCCTACATGTATTAAAATAACCAGATTGTGTATACAAACATCATTTAAGTTTTCCATAAACATAAAAAATGTTTTCAAAATTAGTTAAAAGCCAAGGCCAAACTTCTTACAAATGTTTGTCTTAAAGTATTCCCTTCTTGTCTGTTCTTATGTCTCATTATGCTTACACAGTATACATGTAAGCTAAAGTTTTTTATTGACATAATTGGTAGCGAATTGTGATAAAAATACCAACATTATCAACATTGCAACACACACACACACACTTTTGGGCATTACAAAAAGTATTTAAAAAAAGAAAACATACTCAATTGGATATTAAATAAATTATTAAAAAAGAAAACGAAGAGGATACTATCAATTAGGGTTAGTTGTGTTTTCCCATGATAGAATACAACTATGAACTATTGCTAAAGAAAAATTAACATCAATTCTCTGTATAAATTGACCAAATATGGAAAAATTTTGCCAGATTATTTATTTTTGATAACTTTCTTTGAGTTTATATGGTCCAATTTAACAATCAAACTTAAAAACAAATCTGTATAGTCTGATTGTCATGGAATCAATGTTACATCATATGTTTATTATAGTACATCAAGATGACTAACATGACGTCGTAATATATTTCTAACGTCTTGACAATTTTGAAATTTGGTCTTGGCATTGAAATGCCAAAGCGAAATCGTATAAATATACGTTCAGTGCCAAGGCATATTTTTCCATCCAGACTGGCTCTGTATTATGACGTTACTGTACCCTCACATCATAGTGTAGGCTTACTGCAAGAAAGTGTTAGCGGAAAAACGCGGGGAAAATAAAAATTTACGGAAATGTTCAAATATTGATTTTTTGGCGAATAAGCACCGTGTTTACCATATTTACATACATATGTATGTTTCTTCTTTCACAAAGGTGTTTAAAGTCTTATAAAACTTTAAATTGAACAAAAAATTTGAACATGTTATTTTTAACTTAATAGCTGATTTTTTCTGAAAAAAAACGTATACAAGTTCATACATATTCTTTATAACGAAAATATTTTTATTTTGTCAATATTTCAATAGTTTACATGTTTTGTCTGCTATTGAATTATATCGTCTTTCTTATAATTATTCGCAGACAACTTTTCCGTATACATCATGTGCATTGTTCATGTGATTTGTGATTTAGTTTTCAATTAAAAGTGTATGAACAACAGCTACTGATAGAACTTGTAAAAATTACACGAATAAATTATAATCCGATGATATTCATGTAAATAATATCTGATATTTTTGATTCAGGTACTTGGCCATTTCTACCACGAACGAATTGGGTGCCTTAATTCTACTTTTGTATTCACGATGTTAATTTCGTACAACTTTTGTGTCAATTTTCGAAGATTTGTAACTAAAAGGCTTGAGGATTGTGGTTTGTATATAATTATACAAAATGAATGCAAGTCACGATGAATTTAACGCAGAAAAAAATCTGCTTCTTTGGTTCTTGCAAAATGTGATCGTCAGTAAATCTTGCAGGCATTTCATATACATTTTAACACACAGTGAACAACTCTACAATGAAAGAACATTACTTCTCCTTTCCTTGTACGATACATACTCATAGCGTCGATATTTGAAGAGACCAAATGTTTTAAGAATATGCATGTTTAGTCGCAACAAATTTCAACAAACTTTTAATTCTCATCTAACTAACAACAATAACCTTCCCGGCAGAAACAACCCAAACTACACTCCGATAGCAAAATTTCGGATTTATTCAATCGTAAATTAGTAAGAACTCGCAGTCAAACATTAATGATGCAATGCATTCCATCAAAAAGTTCTTATTTCGAGGTAAACGTTTTGATGCTGGTAGAGTCACTGTCAGGATCTATCATGCTCACTAAAGTAAATATATTTTTTGTACATGTATATATATGTATATATATAGAGAAAAGACATGCAGTCAATCCAATACCACCAGGTCAACACAAGGATTGTTGTTCAGTGGTTGTCTTTTGTTGATATGTTTCATAGATGTTTCTCGATTTTTTTTTAATTCTTAGATTAGACCGTTGAATTGGTTGCCCTGCTTGAATTATTTTACACGAGTCATTTTAAGAGCGTTGTACCTTTTTGTTCTGTGTACTATGATCTTTAATTTTTTAAATTTTTGTACATTTTGAATTGATGGAGAATTCATGTCTAGCTCATTGACACTCATTACATATCTTTTTATTTATATTACTTCGTAAAAAAAATACCAATGTCGTATGTCACAGCTTCTACATCGCTTGCTAAACATCTTTTACAACTCGGCGCAAATTGTTCAGGAACTATTCGCCAAAACAGGAACATGCCGAAAATGATAAAACATACCATATCAAGTGCACGTGGATATAAAAACGCTCTCTAAGGACAAATTCCATAATTTTTGCATAATGCGAAAGAGCACGAAGAAAATCGTTCTGCATCTAAGCCCCCAACAAAAAGGCAACGTAGATAAACCCCGAGTAATGAAATTTTAATAAAACGACAAAAGACAAAGAACGAGTCTTCAAAAACTAAATAAAGAAATATTTTTTTTAATTTAAAATCAGTTCAAAATGTGCCATGAGAAATTCAAGGGTAACTGTGAAAAACTTTTAATTTGTACCCTACACCCCGTTAGAAATATGTCAAATTTCAAAATTTCAATAAAAGATATATAAAAAATGGAGAGAGAAAAAACGTTGCTTTCACTTTAAACATTGTGGACTATTTTCTCTAATAATCGCCAAACTGAGACCGCATGGTGTACTTGTATACTTTGGGGTGTTAAAATGTCAATATCTACGAATATGAAGTTACAGAAGGTAGATGATGTCCTCAGCATGACAAAGAAATAAATTTTAAAGATGGACAATAATGAAAGCGAACTAGATTATGATAGCTAAACTAAAGGTTGAGAGAAGAAAATATATATGTATAAAAGACATAAAGCATAATTTTATTTATAAGAAAAAGATATTATTTTACTGACAAACTATTTTTCAGTTGTGTATTTAGTTTACGCAACTTTTCAAAAAATTACAATATTCCAATAATTTGGCTCGCTTTGTGCATTTTAAAGAAGCACGGACAATTACATTACGTCATAGTACATTTCCTAACATCAGAGTAAAAAAACAATGGCCCAAAAGTGGCCCCATGGCACTGAACGTAGTAAGAAAAAATTGGCCCAAAAGTGGCGCATGGTAAAAAAACGCAATGGCGCGTTTGACTGGATTAATATTATGGGGACAAAGTCCCCTATTACAGTAGAAAATTCAAAAAAAAAAAAAAAAAAATCTGGAAAATTTTAATGAACTCAAAATCATTCAAAAAAAATTTTGTCGCGTTTTTGAATTTCCGGATCTGCGCAGAAACCTACTTCCGTTTCCGGTCCTGTTTGGATAAGACTTTGAATAAAATGTATATTTATCAGTCTAAGAAAGGAACTCAATGCTAATTTATTTTTAAAAATTGTTTGTTATAAAAAAAAACGTTACCTGATGACAGCGTTTCTTTGTTTAGATTGAATATGACGTCATAACTTAAATAACGTCACAACTAAAATCCCTAACAACAGAACCAAAATCGGAAACGTTACGGTATTTCCGTTTGTCTTTTTAACATGTTTGATTTAAAAATAATAATCATACAGACTTTGTCCCCATTCACAGGTAATGCCTGCCTCATATTATCTTTAAGTGAAATGTTTGACGTTTTAACTAGAACAATAAGATTAGGAAATATTATACTGTCTATGCACAACCGTCAGATGACTAAGTTAGCAACCATTTGATTTTTCGGGGGGGGGGGGGGGGGGCTATGGATTTTTTTCCGGACAAACTTTTATTTTCGCCTTCGGCTTCGGAGAAAAACAATCTATTATTTTGGCGACAAGAAGAAAACAGTTTTATTCTTTCAATTTTAGCATTACATATAGTGGCAGGTGATGGGTGAAACAAACAATTTATTTTTCTCAGGGTCAAAAACAAATTATTTTTTCTCCAAAACTGTACACAGACTTTAAAAAAAAATATAGCCTCCCCCCAAAAAATATCAAATGGTTACTGCCTAAAAAAACTTATCTTTTCTAATGATAAACGAATCCTTCAAAATTAAATGCAAAAGTCTTGTCCTTTGAACTGAAACATTCTCTCTCAGACAGGCATTTTATCATCCTTATTCAAAGCATTTTCCTATACTTTCATGAAGTGTGACTTACTCATGACTTCTGATAAAAACATAATTGTTGACTTCACATAAGCACTCAGAAACGCAATTTCATTAAAATCCGATGTTCTGATATGCTGAGTGTAGCGTATCAGAATATCGGATTTTATTGAGACTGTCAGAAACTGCTCTGCAATATTTTTTATGCGCATAGTAAAAAGAAGAACACTATGAGATTGAATCTTTGTCGTTTTTATTATTTCTAAAGTTCATGATTATAAACCATTTTTAATTTTCCATGGGTTAAGAATCTATACTGTTGTTTATAATTTTAGTCCGTTTAGTAGACCTGGCATGGAATCAAGGAGACAAAATTAAACCAATTTCATTTTATTTCATCAATTATGAAGAATTTACATTTGGTATACTTTGATTATTATCTCTTTTAAATGTATTTAGGATCAGAGTATTGAAAAGTAATGTATTTTTGTCCTGTATGTGATAATTTTAATCCTGTCTAGATCCAGTATTACTTCATATTTTGGCTACATCTTGTCTTTGTGTAGAAGAATTTTTTTCTGTGTTGTTATAATTTGGTTACAGCAATGAAACAAAAATACCAAAATATAAATATTAAAGTTAATCTTGGAATACTATATCATGGCACAGAGTATGATCATTTACTATAATATCGAAGCCCTATTTCAGTTCTGAAATTGTTGTAAAAATGATAAAATGTGTTATCATTAGTATTAGAATAGAACTAGTAAAAGGAAAATAGATTCTTTTATTAATATCAACTTGTAAATAACAGCATATCATGCTTAATATCATAATAATATATTGCCAAAAAGTTTGTTCATGAAAAGTGTGAACAAAGGGACGTAACTCGTAAATTACTATCGGCACCGCTTCGTCAGAAATATTGACACATCGAAGTGGCATATTTGCGTATTACAGCGTATTAAGTATCAAATTTGACTCAGGCTAGTTTATAAAAAGCTTCATCACATATTTTAAATTCTGCATAGGTTCGCCAAAAGTTAAGAAAGAAACTTCAACTGAAAAACTTGACACGACGTGTGACGACCTTTGGTTTGAAGGCTTCGTATTCTTATTCAGTACGCTTAATCAAAACAAGTTTTATGTGAGAACTTCTAAAAGTGTACAGAATTCGCAATGTCAGAATCTAATGCATCCTGGGTAATATTTTCAAAAAAGTACACCAAAACGTTGTGATTACGTTACGTTCTTTTCATTTTGGTGTACATTGTACGAACAATAAGATCACCCATAGTCCTTTAGATTCTGAAAAGGTGAATTGTTCGTACACCAAAATGACAACAACGTTACGTTATTGTCTCAATTTTTATTGTTTAGAACGTTTTAACCAATCACAACGTTTTGATGTACGCTTTCAAAAATATTACCCAGAATAGATTAGATTTTGAAACGGCGAATTGACATTTGTAACGCACAGCATGCTTTGATGTCATTTGATATGTCTTATTGGAGGAAACAGAGTCGTTTCAGCTGAAGAAAACAATACCCCAAAAATACCCAAATATGGTAGTCACATGACTTGCATTGTTGCTTTAAAATAGGGTCAAACCGGGGTCAACTTTCCAACTGATAAAGCATCTGTTATTTTCATGGTTTTACTGGATGACACGCCGCCCAGGATAAAAAGGTGTCAATCGGATGTTGTCAAGGTGCAGTCTTCTGAATCCTCATTGTACTATAAAAATTCAGACAATTTTATATATATTCGGCCCTGTACTGTTTAATTTTCAGATATTTTAGATTTCATTGACAACCACCAATATTGCTCTATTTCCAAATGTAACCGTAAAAATAGTAAAATCTGTGATATACTAATAACTGATACCCACTTTCAAAGTAATTTAGCCACCAAAATTTACAATACACACAGTCATGATGATTTGAACTGCACCGCTTTCAATATTGTGTACGGTATTGGATGTACTCTTTAATTTGTGGATTGATCTACGTCGGGGAAACTTGACAAAGACTCAATTTTAGAATGAATGATCATCGGTCTAATTTAAATGATCACTAGAACAAACCCGCGAATTCGCGGGCATATACAGCTTGTGAATTGTTGTAGGATGATTTTTTGTAAAAGATATTATGTATTGAAAATTTCGTAAAAGGTATCAAAAGGCCCTCTCCCTTTTTCCAGAGTCCGATATTTGTTTCCTTTCTGTTAAATTCAATTATTTTTGTGTCTCTGGCCTCAGACCACAATTATTCTTCTTCTTTGCTACAATGGATCTTTTGGAAAAAGTCAATTTAAATTAAAATTTTGCACCGCTTCAAACATGAAATAAATGTTACTGCTTATATATAGATAATTATTAGTCTAATAAAATGTGCTTCTAGGACAATTCATCAGTGCTTTTTCTTTTGAGAGCCTTATACATATGCCAATGGTAGTATATGAATCTTGTATAAATGACTTAGACCGACTAAGGCTAATTTAATGGGGTGGTCGGAGGGGTCCTGATCCAGAAATCCCGGGCTTAAAAACATGAAATCCCGAGATGCAGAATTTAAATAAATTCATATCCCAAAATCAAAAATATATTCCCGGATCCCGTAAGGATCATTTCCCAGATCCCGAGCTTAAAAACACCCTATCCCGACGTCCCGAAAAAGGTCATGTCTCCCTCTAATCTCTACCCTACTTTCATTTTTGTCAAATCAATACTTTTACTTTCAACAATAAATTTT
This sequence comes from Mytilus edulis, assembly GCF_963676685.1. Classification (NCBI taxonomy): domain Eukaryota; kingdom Metazoa; phylum Mollusca; class Bivalvia; order Mytilida; family Mytilidae; genus Mytilus; species Mytilus edulis. Next base: position 15,215,383 of record NC_092349.1, read on the forward strand.
TATGCCCCATTTTTGGGCTTTATGTTTTCTAGTCTGTGCATCCGTGAGTTTGTTTGTTCGTTCGTTCGTCCGCGTCTGTCCCGGTTCAGGTTAAAGTTTTTGGTCGAGCTAGTTTTTGATGAAGTTGAAGTCCAATCAACTTGAGTGCCGATGTGGCATCCGTGTACTATGGACACATTCTTGTATCTACATGTTTTACTTATTTTAATATATATGCAACTGGTATGACCCCTTGAATAGTAAACATTTCAACAGTAGACAAAATACAAAGAGTCTCTATATTTTAAAGTAGTATAATCGTAGTGTACATGTAGATAAATGCGAAAAATAATTGTCCTCTCTAAGGAGGTATAATAGTTGTGATTCTTGCGATCTAAACACCATGATATGGAGAACGCTCTGATTGGCTTATTTATATTTCATTTTTGTTATCTGTCATACGATTGGTTGTACTGTGCATGTTTAAAATCGGAAGTCTTGTCTATGGCTAAAAGTCAGTTTGATGACGTGATCAATATCTGGACTCCTTTTTTGTCGTTTTTTCTCCAAAAATAATTCAATCTGAATAATCATAAGAATGGATGACAAATGCGACTATGCATGTAACCTAAAACACAGAGGCATTATGATAAATTTATCGAGGAAGGAAGAGAAGCGACACACAAAATGAGGTCATCTTGTTTAATAGTATAGATAATAACAACAAATTTTTCTATAAACATTTCAATTAACCTTACCATCCTATTGTTTCAATGAAAGTCCGGATTATAGAGAAAATATATCATTCAACAAATGACTCCATATTGAGTACACCATATCGTTTACAAAGAGCTAGAAGACTTTTGGATAAGACAGTTGGGTACAGCCATTCCCTATTGATACAATGACAAAATTGAATATGTAGGTAACTGACTAGTCCCAGGCGTAGTACTGTCAATACATTACAATTATTTAATACTTCTGCTCGACGAAATAGAAGTCATTGTCACAGGAAATATATACCACCTGCTGTACACACCGTCACAATTGATAGTCTGTTAACGTCTGTTCAAAAACCTTTAGGAATTCATCATATCAGAACTAAATTATACTCCATTTCATTGTCAAAACTTTCTTTACTATTCAAGAGGCCTAAAATACTTCCGTTACTGATTCTCGTTCTGTTTTGTATAGATTAGTGGCCATTATCATGGACATTGCTAACCATAGACTATTCAAAACCGTATCGATTACATCCAATAATGAGGAAAACGTTATTTTTTTAGGGTAGAATTCGCCAATAAAGGTTTAGATGCTGTAAATATTAGCAATATTTTCCATCAAAAATCTGTATAAAAACTATACCTGATTACTTCAAAAATAACGCTACACCTGGTATTTCTTATACTTACACCAAGTCTATTGCATCCAAGATTTTCAACCACAAGAGAGTTTTAGAGGCCTTTAACCTCAAAAATGTGAAATCCAAGCCTCCAAATTGCTCATTTTCATCGTCACAATACAATTATAGTCCAGCTGGTCATGTTATTATTGGTTACCATGGCATCGTCACCAATGAACAGTTAAGAGAGTAGTTAGCCAAGGGACCAAAATATAGAATCCCCCGGCCCATCAACTGGAAAAAGAACTTCAAGTTACTGATGGATGGAGTTGAGGACTATGCAAGAAAATGGGTAAAGCGAAAACCAGACGAACCAGAACTGGACACTTTGTCTGAATGGATCAAAGCTATTCGATCATGCATTTAGAAGTGCATTAAAAAAACTACGATGCAATATGAGTACAAGAGTTACTAACCCTTTCAAGAATCCGGATGTTGTGCATGCTTTATCCTCTTTGCATGACAAATATGTTGTTGTTCCAGCAGATAAAGCCTCCAATAATATTGTCTTCATATGTAAAAACCGTTATTTGCAATGTCTCACAACGGAGCTTGGGATAAATAAAACTGATGATAACCCTACATATTCTTTAACATCATTTACCAGTTATGAATTTTTGTCAAAAGCGAAATCGTTTCTCTTCGGGAGGCCTTGAAAACTTACGTTATACCCCTTTCAGACAACCAGACTACTCGCAATTTTCCATGTGATGCAAATTGATATGATGCAACTCAATGTGGATTGTTTTTAAAAAAAAATGTAGTATTTATGAATGCTTTTTCATGGTTTCTTATTGTTATGACTATGAATGAAAAGAGAGACAAACTTGGGCATACATTGTTGTCAAACGATGCCGGTAAAACAAGAAGGAAAATAACACATACATTAAATCCAAAGAAAAAGGATTAGTTTAGAATTTAATTTTACATTAATTTGCAACATGTAAAATATTTTGATTGCCAGATCAATTTTTATAACATGATCCTAGAAAAAAGTAGATGCGGAAATTTGAGAAGGAAAGCGTCTATATAGTTACCATACAGTATTGTATACCCGATCTACTCGGCTTAAGGTAACACGATACCGAATGGCATATCTCCCGACTTCCAAATATTTGTGCACACTTGTTCTTTGAATTGAGTTGCTTCGGAATATGTAATAAAATACGGGGGTCACCATTTTTATTTTCTTTGTATATTCATAGGAAAACGTCAACTTTGGCGACAAACTTACATAGGTATAAAGGTGAAATTCCTTTTTTCGGCTTACCCTTTTAGATTTTCCAATGGGTGGCTATGTTCTAATATACGGAAAAAGACAAAAAAAATCATAAATCAAGGATTGCGTACTGAATACATACGTGTATAGAAACTCATATGCCACTATCCTCGTTTTTGAGAAAAATGGCTTCATAGTTGATCGATACGCCTAGAATTTGACCGATACGCCTCAAATTTGACCGAAGACGGGTGACGTTATTACATACAGAATATAAGTTATTCCTATTCGTTCAGAGGTATTGAAAACAAAATATTGTCGGAATCTGAATGATGATTATTTGATTTTCATCTCCCCTGTCGGGTTTCATAAATTTTAGGTCATGCAATATAAAATTCTACTGATATCATTTTATGCCGTCTTGCACACATTTCTCTCGCATGACATTACAATAATCCCGTCTGATTTTCAAACGAGCATATACTTGAAACTTGCGTGAACTGATTGGTTCCACTTGAATCTTATGATAATATATATATAGAGTTCATGCATGAATTACAGGAATTTTGTACTCGTTAAATTCACGTAAATTTCTAAAATAGAATTATTCATATAATATCTTTATTCTACAATTTTTTTTAAATCATAAAAAAAAATACTTTCATATTTTTGTAAAGTTCATGTAAGATTTATTCGAATAACTGATCTTTTAACTCCATCAAATTCAAATTAGACAATGGTGGTGTCATTGCTGCATCCATGCATGAATAGAGTAATAGATATTTTTTTTCTAATTCATCGGTTTGATGGTTGTTTAACGTTCAGTGGCAAATATTTCGGGACGATACAATACAATTTTTTAAAACAGTTGTTTATAAAAGACATTTGATGCACAAGTCAAAAAATGTCAAAAATTCTGTTAGTTGTGAAAATTATAAAGAAAATAATGATCCCGATAAAAAACACATTCTAAAGAATTAAACAACAAAACGAAAAAGTCCCTTATTAAATGACGAAATCATAAGCTCAAAAACATCAAAATATTGATCAACAACTTTTTCATGGTTTCATATTGTTATGACTATGAATAAAAAGAGAGACAAACTTGGGCATACATTGTTGTCAAACGATGCCGGTAAAACAAGAAGGAAAATAAAACATACATTAAATCCAAAGAAAAAGGATTAGTTTAGAATTTAATTTTACATTAATTTGCGACATGTAAAATATTTTGATTGCCAGATCAATTTTTATAACATGATCCTAGAAAAAAGTAGATGCGGAAATTTGAGAAGGAAAGCGTCTATATAGTTACCATACAGTATTGTATACCCGATCTACTCGGTTTAAGGTAACACGATACCGAATGGCATATCTCCCGACTTCCAAATATTTTGGCACATTTGTTCTTTGAATTGAGTTGCTTCGGAATATGTAATAAAATATGGGGGTCACCATTTTTATTTTCTTTGTATATTCATAGGAAAACGTCAACTTTGGCGACAAACTTACATAGGTATAAAGGTGAAATTCCTTTTTTCGGCTTACCCTTTTAGATTTTCCAATGGGTGGCTATGTTCTAATATACGGAAAAAGACAAAAAAAATCATAAATCAAGGATTGCGTACTGAATACATACGTGTATAGAAACTCATATGCCACTATCCTCGTTTTTGAGAAAAATGGCTTCATAGTTGATCGATACGCCTAGAATTTGACCGATACGCCTCAAATTTGACCGAAGACGGGTGACGTTATTACATACAGAATATAAGTTATTCCTATTCGTTCAGAGGTATTGAAAACAAAATATTGTCGGAATCTGAATGATGATTATTTGATTTTCATCTCCCCTGTCGGGTTTCATAAATTTTAGGTCATGCAATATAAAATTCTACTGATATCATTTTATGCCGTCTTGCACACATTTCTCTCGCATGACATTACAATAATCCCGTCTGATTTTCAAACGAGCATATACTTGAAACTTGCGTGAACTGATTGGTTCCACTTGAATCTTATGATAATATATATATAGAGTTCATGCATGAATTACAGGAATTTTGTACTCGTTAAATTCACGTAAATTTCTAAAATAGAATTATTCATATAATATCTTTATTCTACAATTTTTTTTAAATCATAAAAAAAAATACTTTCATATTTTTGTAAAGTTCATGTAAGATTTATTCGAATAACTGATCTTTTAACTCCATCAAATTAGACAATGGTGGTGTCATCGCTGCATCCATGCATGAATAGAGTAATAGATATTTTTTTCTAATTCATCGGTTTGATGGTTGTTTAACGTTCAGTGGCAAATATTTCGGGACGATACAATACAATTTTTTAAAACAGTTGTTTATAAAAGACATTTGATGCACAAGTCAAAAAATGTCAAAAATTCTGTTAGTTGTGAAAATTATAAAGAAAATAATGATCCCGATAAAAAACACATTCTAAAGAATTAAACAACAAAACGAAAAAGTCCCTTATTAAATGACGAAATCATAAGCTCAAAAACATCAAAATATTGATCAACAACTTTTTCATGGTTTCATATTGTTATGACTATGAATAAAAAGAGAGACAAACTTGGGCATACATTGTTGTCAAACGATGCCGGTAAAACAAGAAGGAAAATAAAACATACATTAAATCCAAAGAAAAAGGATTAGTTTAGAATTTAATTTTACATTAATTTGCGACATGTAAAATATTTTGATTGCCAGATCAATTTTTATAACATGATCCTAGAAAAAAGTAGATGCGGAAATTTGAGAAGGAAAGCGTCTATATAGTTACCATACAGTATTGTATACCCGATCTACTCGGTTTAAGGTAACACGATACCGAATGGCATATCTCCCGACTTCCAAATATTTTGGCACATTTGTTCTTTGAATTGAGTTGCTTCGGAATATGTAATAAAATATGGGGGTCACCATTTTTATTTTCTTTGTATATTCATAGGAAAATGTCAACTTTGGCGACAAACTTACATAGGTATAAAGGTGAAATTCCTTTTTTCGGCTTACCCTTTTAGATTTTCCAATGGGTGGCTATGTTCTAATATACGGAAAAAGACAAAAAAAAATCATAAATTAAGGATTGCGTACTGAATACATACGTGTATAGAAACTCATATGCCACTATCCTCGTTTTTGAGAAAAATGGCTTCATAGTTGATCGATACGCCTAGAATTTGACCGATACGCCTCAAATTTGACCGAAGACGTGTGACGTTATTACATACAGAATATAAGTTATTCCTATTCGTTCAGAGGTATTGAAAACAAAATATTGTCGGAATCTGAATGATGATTATTTGATTTTCATCTCCCCTGTCGGGTTTCATAAATTTTAGGTCATGCAATATAAAATTCTACTGATATCATTTTATGCCGTCTTGCACACATTTCTCTCGCATGACATTACAATAATCCCGTCTGATTTTCAAACGAGCATATACTTGAAACTTGCGTGAACTGATTGGTTCCACTTGAATCTTATGATAATATATATATAGAGTTCATGCATGAATTACAGGAATTTTGTACTCGTTAAATTCACGTAAATTTCTAAAATAGAATTATTCATATAATATCTTTATTCTACAATTTTTTTTAAATCATAAAAAAAAATACTTTCATATTTTTGTAAAGTTCATGTAAGATTTATTCGAATAACTGATCTTTTAACTCCATCAAATTAGACAATGGTGGTGTCATCGCTGCATCCATGCATGAATAGAGTAATAGATATTTTTTTTCTAATTCATCGGTTTGATGGTTGTTTAACGTTCAGTGGCAAATATTTCGGGACGATACAATACAATTTTTTAAAACAGTTGTTTATAAAAGACATTTGATGCACAAGTCAAAAAATGTCAAAAATTCTGTTAGTTGTGAAAATTATAAAGAAAATAATGATCCCGATAAAAAACACATTCTAAAGAATTAAACAACAAAACGAAAAAGTCCCTTATTAAATGACGAAATCATAAGCTCAAAAACATCAAAATATTGATCAACAACTTTTTCATGGTTTCATATTGTTATGACTATGAATAAAAAGAGAGACAAACTTGGGCATACATTGTTGTCAAACGATGCCGGTAAAACAAGAAGGAAAATAAAACATACATTAAATCCAAAGAAAAAGGATTAGTTTAGAATTTAATTTTACATTAATTTGCGACATGTAAAATATTTTGATTGCCAGATCAATTTTTATAACATGATCCTAGAAAAAAGTAGATGCGGAAATTTGAGAAGGAAAGCGTCTATATAGTTACCATACAGTATTGTATACCCGATCTACTCGGTTTAAGGTAACACGATACCGAATGGCATATCTCCCGACTTCCAAATATTTTGGCACATTTGTTCTTTGAATTGAGTTGCTTCGGAATATGTAATAAAATATGGGGGTCACCATTTTTATTTTCTTTGTATATTCATAGGAAAACGTCAACTTTGGCGACAAACTTACATAGGTATAAAGGTGAAATTCCTTTTTTCGGCTTACCCTTTTAGATTTTCCAATGGGTGGCTATGTTCTAATATACGGAAAAAGACAAAAAAAAATCATAAATTAAGGATTGCGTACTGAATACATACGTGTATAGAAACTCATATGCCACTATCCTCGTTTTTGAGAAAAATGGCTTCATAGTTGATCGATACGCCTAGAATTTGACCGATACGCCTCAAATTTGACCGAAGACGTGTGACGTTATTACATACAGAATATAAGTTATTCCTATTCGTTCAGAGGTATTGAAAACAAAATATTGTCGGAATCTGAATGATGATTATTTGATTTTCATCTCCCCTGTCGGGTTTCATAAATTTTAGGTCATGCAATATAAAATTCTACTGATATCATTTTATGCCGTCTTGCACACATTTCTCTCGCATGACATTACAATAATCCCGTCTGATTTTCAAACGAGCATATACTTGAAACTTGCGTGAACTGATTGGTTCCACTTGAATCTTATGATAATATATATATAGAGTTCATGCATGAATTACAGGAATTTTGTACTCGTTAAATTCACGTAAATTTCTAAAATAGAATTATTCATATAATATCTTTATTCTACAATTTTTTTTAAATCATAAAAAAAAATACTTTCATATTTTTGTAAAGTTCATGTAAGATTTATTCGAATAACTGATCTTTTAACTCCATCAAATTAGACAATGGTGGTGTCATCGCTGCATCCATGCATGAATAGAGTAATAGATATTTTTTTTCTAATTCATCGGTTTGATGGTTGTTTAACGTTCAGTGGCAAATATTTCGGGACGATACAATACAATTTTTTAAAACAGTTGTTTATAAAAGACATTTGATGCACAAGTCAAAAAATGTCAAAAATTCTGTTAGTTGTGAAAATTATAAAGAAAATAATGATCCCGATAAAAAACACATTCTAAAGAATTAAACAACAAAACGAAAAAGTCCCTTATTAAATGACGAAATCATAAGCTCAAAAACATCAAAATATTGATCAACAACTTTTTCATGGTTTCATATTGTTATGACTATGAATAAAAAGAGAGACAAACTTGGGCATACATTGTTGTCAAACGATGCCGGTAAAACAAGAAGGAAAATAAAACATACATTAAATCCAAAGAAAAAGGATTAGTTTAGAATTTAATTTTACATTAATTTGCGACATGTAAAATATTTTGATTGCCAGATCAATTTTTATAACATGATCCTAGAAAAAAGTAGATGCGGAAATTTGAGAAGGAAAGCGTCTATATAGTTACCATACAGTATTGTATACCCGATCTACTCGGTTTAAGGTAACACGATACCGAATGGCATATCTCCCGACTTCCAAATATTTTGGCACATTTGTTCTTTGAATTGAGTTGCTTCGGAATATGTAATAAAATATGGGGGTCACCATTTTTATTTTCTTTGTATATTCATAGGAAAACGTCAACTTTGGCGACAAACTTACATAGGTATAAAGGTGAAATTCCTTTTTTCGGCTTATAGATATAGGAAGATGTGGTGTGAGTGCCAATGAGACAACTCTCCATACAAATAACAATGTAAAAAGTGAACCATTATAGGTTAAAGTACGGCCTTCAACACGGAGCCTTAGCTCACACCGAACAACAAGCTATAAAGGGCCCCAAAATTACTAGTGTAAAACCATTCAAACGGGAAAACCAACGGTCTAATCTATATAAACAAAACGAGAAACGAGAAACACGTATATATTATATAAACAACGACAACTACTGTACATCAGATTCCTGACTTAGGACAGGTGCAAATTAGATTTTCCAATGGGTGGCTATGTTCTAATATACGGAAAAAGACAAAAAAAAATCATAAATTAAGGATTGCGTACTGAATACATACGTGTATAGAAACTCATATGCCACTATCCTCGTTTTTGAGAAAAATGGCTTCATAGTTGATCGATACGCCTAGAATTTGACCGATACGCCTCAAATTTGACCGAAGACGTGTGACGTTATTACATACAGAATATAAGTTATTCCTATTCGTTCAGAGGTATTGAAAACAAAATATTGTCGGAATCTGAATGATGATTATTTGATTTTCATCTCCCCTGTCGGGTTTCATAAATTTTGGGTAATGCAATATTAAATTCTACTGATATCATGTTATGCCGTCTTGCACACATTTCTCTCGCATGACATTACAATAATCCCGTCTGATTTTCAAACGAGCATATACTTGAAACTTGCGTGAACTTATTGGTTCCACTTGAATCTTATGATAATATATATATAGAGTTCATGCATGAATTACAGGAATTTTGTACTCGTTAAATTCACGTAAATTTCTAAAATAGAATTATTCATATAATATCTTTATTCTACAATTTTTTTTAAATCATAAAAAAAAATACTTTCATATTTTTGTAAAGTTCATGTAAGATTTATCCGAATAACTGATCTTTTAACTCCATCAAATTAGACAATGGTGGTGTCATCGCTGCATCCATGCATGAACACAGTAATAGATATTTTTTTCTAATTTATCGGTTTGATGGTTGTTTAACGTTCAGTGGCAAATATTTCGGGACGATACAATACAATTTTTAAAACAGTTGTTTATAAAAGACATTTGATGCACCAAGTCAAAAAAGGTCAAAAATTCTGTTAGTTGTGAAAATTATAAAGAAAATAATGATCCCGATAAAAAAACACATTCTAAAGAATTAAACAACAAAACGAAAAAGTCCCTTATTAAATGACGAAATCATAAGCTCAAAAACATCAAAAGATTGATCCACAACTGTCATATTCCTGACTTGATACAGACATTAGTATAGTGTTCTCTGTGTGGTGTATATGTGTATATATGTAATTAAAGATATACCTTATGACTCATTCGAAAGCTTATATTAAGAAAGGAACAAAAGGTATATAGTCAATATGTTCCGCAACGTATATTAGAGGAGTAACGAAGGACTTCAATATTGAAATACGCGTGAACATTGAGAAATAGCTTATTTTGAATAATGGAATGGACTGCTGCAACCCGTCAGCTCCTGGTTAATTGAAAACATTATACACAAAATTGAGGCTAATTGATACAAATATAAATATAGAGTAAACAATATGTACCACAATGACCATTAGAGGGGTTACGGAGGACCTAAATGCCAAAATACGCGTGAAAATAAAGAAATAGCCAATTTTGAATAATGAAATAGATATTTTGAATAATGGAATGGACTGCTGTGACCCTTCACCCCTAATTATAGATATACATTATGCCTCATTCGAAAGCTTATTAAGAAAGAAACAAAAGGAATATATTCAATATGTTTCACAACGCATATTAGAGGAGTAACGAAGGACATCAATACTGAAATACCCGTGAGCATTGAGAAATAGCTTATTTTGAATAATGGACTGCTGCAACCTGTAAGCTCCAGATTAAGAAAGAAATTATACAGAAAATAGAACCTAGTTGATAGAAGAATAAACTGAGAATAAACAATATGTGCCGCAATGACCATAAGAGGGGTTACGGAGTACCTATATGCCTTAATACGCTTGAAAATTAAGAAATAACCAGTTTTGAATAAAGAAATAGATATTTTGAATAATGAAATGAACTGTTGTGACCCTTCAGCCCCTAATTACAGATATACATTATGCCTCATGCGAAAGCTCAGTAAGAAAGGCACAAAATTTATATAGTCAATATGTTCGGCAACGCATATATGTAAGAGAAGTAACGAAGAAGGACTTCAATATTGAAATACGCGTGAACATTGAGAAATAGCTCATTTTTAATAATGGAATGGACTGCTGCAATCCGTCAGCTCCAGATTAAGGAAAAAATTATACAAACAATTGAAGCTAGTTGATAGAAGAATAAACTGAGTGAAAACAGTATGTGTCGTAATGACCATTAGAGGGGTTACGGAGGACCTAAATGCCAAAAATTAAGAAAAAGCCAATTTTGCATAATGAAATAGATATTTAAAATAATGGAATGGACTGCTGTGACCCTTCAGTCCCTATTTACACAAACATTTCGTATGCCTCATTCGAAACATTATTATAAAGGGAACAAAAGGTATATAGTCAATATGTTCCGCAACGCATACTAGAGGAGTAACGAAGGACTTCAATATAGAAATACGCGTGAACATTGAGAAATAGCTTATGTTGAATAATGGAATGGACTGCTGCAACCCGTCAGACCTGATTAAGGTAGAACTTTTGCACCAAATATAAGCTTATTGATAGAGGAATACACTGAGAGTGAACAATATGAGCCGCAATGACCATCAGAGGGGTTACGGAGGACCTACATGTAAATGCCAAAATACGCGTGAAAAGTAAGAAATAGTCAATTTTGAATAATGAAATAGATATTTTGATTAATGGAATGGACTGCTGTGACCCTTCAGCCCTTAATTAGAGATATACGTTATGCTTCATTCTAAAGTTTATTGAGAAAGGAAAAAAAAAGAATATAGGCAATATGTTCTGCAACGCATATTAGAGGAGTAACCAATGACTTCAATATTGAAATACGCGTGAACATTGAGAAATAGCTTATTTTGAATAATGGAATGGACTGCTGTGACCCTTCAGTCCCTAATAAGAGATATACCTTATGCCTCATTCAAAAGTTTAGTACGGAAGGAACAAAAGGTATATTGTCGATATGTTCCGCAACGCATACAGGAGTAACGAAGTACTTCAATATTGAAATACGCTTGAACATTGAGAAATAGCTTATATTGAATAATGAAATGGACTGCTGCAACCCGTCAGCTCTTGATTAAGGAAAAAATTATACACCTAAGTGAAGCTTATTGATTGAAGAATAAACTGAGAGTAAACAATATGTACCGCAATGACCATTAGAGGGGTTACGGAGAACCTAAATGCTAAAATACGCGTGAAAATTAAGAAATAGCCAATTTTGAATAATGAAATAGATATTTTAAATAATGGAATGGACTGTTGTGACCCTTCAGACCCTAATAACAGATATATCTTATGCCTCAAAAAGCTTAAGGCTCATTCGAAAGATTATTAAAAAGGGAACAAAAGGTATATAGTCAATAAGTTCCGCAACGCATATTAGAGGAGTAACGAAGGATTTAAATATTGCAATACGCGTGAACATTGAGAAATAGCTTATTTTGAATAATGGAATGGACTGCTGCAACCCGTCAGCTTCAGATTAGAAAAAAAGTTATACATAAAATTGATCCTAGTTGATAGAAGAATAAACTGAGTGAAAACAGTGTGTATCGGAATGACCATTAGAGGGGTTACGGAGGACCTAACTGCCAAAATACGGGTGAAATATTAAGAAAGAAACAATTTTAAGTAATGAAATACTTTAGATATTTTGATTAATGGAATTGACTGCTGTGACCTTTCAGCCTCTTATTACAGGTATACCGTATGCCTCATTCGAAAGCTTTTGAGAAAGGAACAAAAGGTATAGTCAACAGATGTTAATGTGTCATTTCAGAAAATATATAGTAAAACATATAGGTAGTAGCCTTGTTACAGTGACACCGATAAGTTATCGTCAAATATGGATACTGAAATCGTAAACCACTCTTACACCAGTCGGACGGATTTATTCGCCGTGGTATCTAGTGCATTTGAGGACTGTCAGTATTGATTCAACAAAGGTTGACAATCCTGATATAAAATACATTTCATACCTCATTTATTACTTCGGTTGGTTCTATGCATGGAATTTCGAACACCAATTGGACCACGTCAAGATATCCTCCTTTAGCAGCCGTGTGTAGGAGAGTGTCACCATCCTGAATAAAATTGCAATAATCACAGTAGGTTACAAAGGTATACAAATAAACCACTTTATGTAAACAATTTTGATTATATAAATGAATAACCTTAGCCAATATCACGCGAAATAAACTTATCAATTTAGAGATCGTTTCCAATTTTTCTTACACTGAAAATTTGCATTGGGCTGAAATTTAGTTGGCATACCAATGCTCATGACAAAGTGTATTAATTTTCGAGTTCTACATTTTCAGCAGTCGTGTGTAGAACAAAGGTCCATCTTAGAATATAAGTGTTTAACTATTCACAATTTTAAGAATACACGGATCTTCATTTTATATATTATAATTGTCCCAGTTTAACATGTTTTATTAAAGTGAGATAACTAATGAAATTAAATTAATATGATTTGTTTATACAATAGCATACAACTGATTTATACAAAGTTTGGATGTTAACGTAAAGTTGTATTAGCATTTACACCGTGTAGAACGCCACCTGCGGGGTGTCGGCTATTTTTGACACGGGGTGGCAATTTTGAAGTGGAGAAAAACGATCAAAGTGAGTTCAAGCATCAAAATTTCTTTTTTAAGAGGTGTTAGTGCCAAAAAAAGTATTGCATGGAAAACATTATCTATTTCCAGCAAGCAGTAGAAGAATTTTTCGGTGCTCTGTTTTCTCAAACACCTCTCCCTCGTTTTCAGCGTTGCAGATTTTTAAACTTTACATGCAGGTTTTATGATAAAAAAAAATACTTTTGACGATTTTTTCCAGTATAATATGTACAGAAATGAATTCTTATCATGGAATTTTACCAAAAGACAGCTTCTTATTTGAAAAAGTAATGTTTTTAAACTATTTTTTATCAAAAAACAATGTGTCGCTCGGGGAGTCAGATTTTGCATCTCAAGGGGTGGAGGCTTCAATAATTAAACCAAAGATTTACATATGATTCGCGGCCTTTATTTGATACTTTGTAATTCATGCAAATTATAACAAATTTAAATCTTATTGCGACTAAGATTGAGAGTTGTCTCTTTGGCACTCATACAAGATCTTCTTATATCTATTACGGTATTTTATTTTATCCGTTTTTAGCTCACCTGGCCCATTGGGCAAAGTGAGTATTTCTTATCACTCGGCGTCCGTCGTCCATGGGATAAGATGGCTGTCATGGCTTAAAATAGAAAATAGGGTCAACATGTAGATTTTGTCTTATATCTCTGAAACCAAACATAAGAGCAAATCTGACATGGGTAAAATTGTTTATCAGGCCAAGATCTATCTGCTCAGTCAAAGCAAACACCCCTTGTTGGGTTGCTTCCCCTGAATTTGAAATTTTAGGGAAATTTTGCAGTTTTTTTTTAATTATCGTAAATATTATTACAGATAGAGATAAACTATGAACAGCAATAATGTTCAGCAAAGTATGATTTACAAACACGTCACCACCACCAAAACACAATTTTGTCATGAATTTTTTTCTTATCTATAATGTGTGTCCTTTGTTTAATATTCACATAGACCAAGGCTCTTTAGAGCCTCTAGTTTATTTTTATAAGTAATATTTTAAAACAGGAAAAAGCCTTACAGTTTGGTTTTTTTTTTGGTTTTATTCCTGAACATGATTTGTTTTCCTTTTCAGTCGCAATTGCGTCATAAAAAGGTTACAGCTATGGCTCAATGCACCATAAAATGGAGCAAAATCACAGATCGACATCCATATAAGATTACCTCGAAGCCACCAACAGTCAAAATCCATCATTTCTTCACAAAGTTTCCTTTACAAAGAACTTGTGCACGCCGTATTTAAAAAACGGATCCAATTACTCTCTCCACAGAAATACTCACCGAACTACAGTAACTAATGACAATACAGATACAAAAAAACCTGCAGACGAAGAATTTTTTTCTTAACGATTTCAACACAGCATTAAGACATAAGATTTTGTTAAATAAAGTCTGTAGCCAGTTTTCCAAAACCTCTTTAGTTATTCCGAATACCACATTTTCAATTTAATCCTTTATGCCATAAGTGTGACTGTCACCAGGAAAATAAGAGAAATATTGTCTTATGAAAAATGTTGATTTATCATGGTTTAGAATACTAGTAGATGTGTCGATTGATTTGCTTCAGATCTTCTTAAAGCTGAATTGTCATATTTTCTATATAGATGCCGGTGACTATTTCTGTGGAGAGAGTAATCGAATTCGTTTAAAAGTGAGAGGGTGTTTTTTTTTTTGTCGTGTACGAGTACTTTGTAGAGGATGCTTGTGTGAAATATTTTGATGGATTTTGACTGTAGTTGTCTTTAGGAGGTCGTCCTGTGATTCTGTTCCATGTTTTGGAGCATTGAACCCTAGCTAAGACTTTTACCAAGACCATGCCTGATTATGACATGTTCATGTGTAAAACAAATCATGTTCAGGTGTAAAACAAAATACTTATTTGTCTTTTTTCACTATTTCTAAAATTCAGACAGCAAAAAAAAACCGGGCAAAATGTTATATCCTAAGTTAATTTGTTATTATAACAAGGAAGATGCGCTTTAATAACAAAGTATCAAATAAAGGCCGCGAATCATATGCTTACCTATTCTTTAATTATTGAAGCCTCCACCCCTTGAGATGGAAAATAGTTTTAAAACAATTACTTTTTCAAATAAGAAGTAGTCTTATGGTAAAATTCCATGATAGGAATTCCTTTTTATACAAATCGTACTGGAACAAAATTGTCAAAAGTAGTTTTTTATCATAAAACTTGCATGAAAAGCCTCAATAACTGCATCACTAAAAGCTAGGGAGAGGTGTTCGAGAAAACAGAGCACTTAAACAGTCTACTTCCAGTCAGGATCCTACTTCGTCAAAATTATCTCCCCATTACGCCAGTTCATTTTCACAATCGTAAAAATGGAAGCCATTGTAGCGATGACGCGCTACCAATTTTGCTCTTGGAAACCGATAAATTTATCCACATTGCACCAATACGATCCTTATATGTCAGTTATATTTTAAAAGACAAATGTATCAACTAGCTAATGAGCATCAGTTAATGATCTTGTCTGCATTGATTCAACTTAAAACTATTGTCTAATCGGTTGTTAGGTGGAATTTTCGAAAAATCATAAACATTTAAAAAAAATCTAATTAAATATTTCGTGGAAGGGCAGACTAGATTTTTTTAGTGGTTGAAGACTATAAACCCTAGTTATCACACACAAAAAATTAGAATTTTTCGAAGATATGCATTTTCATCATCCAACTTGTAAGACTGTCGTCAAGTACTTTCAGTAAAAAAATAGCTATTCGAACACACCTTCCCTGTTTTGTGACTCATTAGATAGGTATTTCACTTGACCCATATATTTCATCTTTTAGTACTGTTATTTTTTTGTGTTATAAAGTCAACCTGTAGCTTTAATATATAAAAATGATAGAATCTGAAGCGAGACGATGTATGAAATATTCTTACTTTGAACGATATCAAGACTAAATACTCAACTCAAACACGCCCTAACATAAAAAGGTGCACTCGATTTTCTCTTTTCGATACAATTGTTACCTATTTTTTGGAATTTTTTCTTCAGTCACATAATGGAAGGGCAGACACGAAAATTACTGAACTAATAGATTGATATCTTTTCCGTCCGTGGTAATTTTTTCAAAAAAATCGGAGGTTATGCATTTTTGTCATCCAACTTGAAAGATACCCATGTCGTCGACTTGATATCTAATTGTTCTGTTTAACTATGTACTAGATAAATTGAAAACTTATGCAAATGGTGTTTTTGAAATAAAACACCTCGTAATTGAGAAGAAAATTGCAGTTTTGTTTGTTTCTATTAACTTTTTAAAAATTTGTCACTATAGTAAACAATACAGTAAACATTTATCGCCTTCTCTAATAGAGAGCTTCGATTCTTTTGTTCTATTTCAACCTGGTTTCCGACTGCTTCTGCTTGCTGGAAATAGATTATGTTTCGGTTCCTTCCATGCAATACTTATTTGGTACTAACACCTCTCAAAAACAAATTTGATACTTGAACTCACTTTGATCGTTTTTCTCCGCTTTACAATTCCCACCCCATGTCAAAAATGCCGGCATCCCGTATGTGTCGTTCTACACGGTTGAAATCGTCAAAAGTACTTTTTATCATAAAACTTGCATGTAAAGCCTTAATAACTGCAACACTAAAAACTAGGGAGAGGTGTTCGAGAAAACAGAGCACTTAAACAGTCTACTTCTGCTTGCTGGAAATAGATTATGTTTCGGTTCCTTCGATGCAATACTTATGTGGTACTAACACCTCTCAAAAAAAAATATTTGATACTTGAACTCACTTTGATCGTTTTTCTCCGCTTTAAAATTGCCACCCCGTGTCAAAAATAGCCGGCATCCCGCATGTGTCGTTCTACACGGTTAAAATCGTCAAAAGTACTTTTTATCATAAAACTTGCATGTAAAGCCTCAATAACTGCAACACTAAAAACCAGGGAGAGGTGTTTGAGAAAACAGTGCACTTAAAAAGTCTACTTATGCTTGCTGGAAATAGATTATGTTTCGGTTCCTTCCAAGCAATACTTATTTGGTACTAACACCTCTCAAAAAAGAAAATTTGATACTTGAACTCACTTTGATCGTTTTTCCTCGCTTCATAATTGCCACCCCGTGTCAAAAATAGCCGCATGTATCATTCTACACGGTTATTTAAAGAGCAAACTAATTGTAAAAAAAGGAGGATGTAAACTCTATCTTATATTCAACAGAGGGTCATATTTTGCAAAAAATAATGAAAGTAAAGTTAATGAATAAGAAAGAGACTTATAAGATCTATTTTTTTTTTGTGGTTACCGGAAGGTAAAATGATACAATAGGAAAATGAATATATCATTCTTAAAACTGAATAATAATGATCAGATGACTTTTAAATGGATTTACAATTTGATTATTTTCAAGCAATTTTCAATTTAAGCCAAAATTTGAATATGAATATACCTTAACCATGTTAACAGTGAATACGTAAATCATTCGTTTGTTTTTGCTTGTAAAATTCAGTAGTTTTAAACAAGTTGATTTTGATAAGAATGAAATAGCGTTTGATTCTATGTAATCGAAAATTCTTATATTAGTATTACAATAGAAACAAATATATAATATCACATAATGTAATCATTCAGGATTTCTATCTTCAGAATAGAATTTTGCGAAGGTGTGTACAGTTTGTAAGTGTAACATTATGTGGACAACTTTTTCAATGGTTGCTTTTGACGAATTCACAAGGGTTAACAATCCTGTTCAGAACTACATTCTGTACCTGGTTTTCTGCGTTTGGATCTATAAATGTTCTTTTAAATAATGATTTGACTATGTTTAGATATCCATATGTTATAGCTGAGCGTAAAAGTGTGTCACCAAACTGAAATAAAAATGCTGCAATTTAGATAGGTTCGTAGGTATACAAATGAACGACCTTACAGAACACATTTTAAATCCTTCGCAAATAATAAACGAACTTAACTTATGAATAAAAGACAGTTATATTATATCGTAATTTGTATAGTAAATTTGAAATCAGGTTAATAACTTATGTACCTCAAATTTGCTTATCTCATCTCTAGAAGCCGAATGTGAAGTAATATAACCATTATGAAAAAAGGTTGCAATGTTCATAGTTTCATACAAATGTATGAAAATGCACGATCAAAATCAAAGAATGGAAGTTGCAGGGTAATTATACATCCACAGAACAAAAAACACAAAGTACATATATGAGAGTACTAGCAGTTAATGATAGCTAGTTCAAAGCAAATGACAACTAATAAAACAAATGATGTATCTAAGACTAAAACATCAACCAGTACACATTCAACATCAAATATATTTAGTGCAAAGACGTCATTAACAGTCAGAAAAAACACGACATTGTGCAATACAGGTATTAAAAGATTGTAGAGCAATGAATGTGCATATAAATATTAAAATACTATTTAGTTTGATTTTAATTTTTAAAATCAAGATTTATACCAATAAAAACAATATTCAAAGATCTAAGTTTAGTGTTGAATTGGTAACATTTTAGAATAAGTTTATGAACGAGAACTTTACCCTGATCTTATCTAAATTTCAACATCTCCGTAAATATAGGATGTGTTATCCCGTTAAAAATAAGTTTCTACAGGTTTAACCAAATTTCCAAACAAAATCTTTATATCTGTGGAAGAATTTAGTAAAGGTTTTAAGTAATTTGTGGTAACACAATCCCTGGCTTAATAATTTACCAGTCATACATGGATTACGTTGAACTTCATTGAATTCAAAACATCACAACGGACACGCACAAAGAGAACAAGTTGTGGTATATAAACACCGTCCCTCTTGTCGTAAATTTTAATGTAGAGTTTAACACGGTAAAACTGATATATCTTAAACTTAGGACAATTATAACCGTTTATATTTGACTTATTCAAAGTAAGTTCTTTTGGGTAAATTTCGGCAGTAAATTTAGAAAATTCATGGTACTAGTAATTTAAGGAAAACAATATCATCAAGATGACGTTTAGTGTTGTTGGATTTATCAATTAACTAAAATTAAGAGGGTCTTTACTGAGTCTGGCCATAAGCTGTGACACATAACAGTACAAGAACAATTCTGCTTTTAAAGGGTCGCAATTGGTGCCCAGAGCAATACCTTAAACCTGTTGATACACTTTATTACCGAAACGTGCATAGATATTATCAAAGAGAAAATTGACAACTTCAATCATCTCATCACACCTCCAGTAAGAATATTTAGCAAATGTACCTTTCTCATCAGAAAAGAAGGCTGTAAATGAGTTGCGGCAAATCTATTTGCATTCTGATTTTACTAAGAGGACATTTAATTAGATATGATTTATAAGATTGTGTGGGAAGTGTAGTGTACAAAGTTTAAAAGTCAAAACTGTCAACAGAATCAAAAGGATCATGAAAAGCACGTAATTTATCTAACACATCCAAAGAAATTTCTACATTCTAAAAATGGTTTATTTCACTATTTTCATATGTGTTCACAAAAGTTAATGATAAGATATTTGATACATGTAGTAGTTAAGAAACTAATTAGAAGCACTGAAAGATTAGTTGTAGTACATTTATTAAAGGCTGAGATGAAACAATATTTCACTGGTCGTATTTGTAGTTTAGGTAACCAATACATAGTAGGGACCTTCAAATGTTCAGAAGAGACCTTTAGCTGTGATGTGGTTATGATGATTATTTATTATATGACTCTCTGTTGAGCGCACAGACTTGAATACTTGAATGTAGAAGAATTTTATATTTCATTATTATGAATGTCTGTAGTTTTTACGGCATACCACCACCACCTTGTTTGCTACTTTGTCGGCCTGTACAAACAGTAACCGATTTGCAAGTAATTTGTTTCTTATTTTATAAATAGACGTATTATTATAGGATTAAACACATTTTTTCTAGAGGTTATTGATGTGTAAACCGGGGCGATTAACTCACAAACTGAATAAAAGTTGATGGCTATTATATATATTTACCATCAAAAGCACAATGGCAAGTCGTAACTAAGGAGTACGCCGCCATCTTGACTTTCTAAAAACCACAAATGTCCGATAAATACAACGGAATCTTAAATGAAATAGCACCTACCTCAAAAACTTCTTTTAATAGACCACTTTCGAGTTCATCCGTCACCGGCAAAAACTCGTCAATTATGCACGCCTTTATGACGTCATTTACCAGATAGAGGGGGTCGCCTGTATCCCTGCACTATTTACGTTCATCAAGCGTCTTAGTGATCGTCTTTGTGCAGGATAAACTAGAAATAATGGTTGCTCTGTAGGTACTTACTGACAATTCCCTATTGACAGCAGTGTTGATTGTCAATTTTGAGAATTCAATTTGCCGAATAATTCGTATAATATAGAATTATAGTTTTCCAACCACTCGCTCAACATTGGAAGGGAAGTGACGACGCCCCTAAACGCACAAATGACGGTGATAAAAGCGCGTATAATTGACGAGTTTTTTCCGGTGACGGATGAACTCGAAAGTGGTCTATTAAATGTTATCCGAATTTGAAGCGTACACGTAACGAAATAATCTTTCCCTTGAAAATTTCCATTCGTATGACGTCGTGTTTTGCCGTGACGTAAATTCGTCAAATCCTTCATGACATTTCGCGGAATTTTATTAAATTTAATTTTTGTACATTTTCAAAGCTTTAGTGCAATAAATTTATTTCTTTTTTTGTTATATATGCACTAGAATAGTCACAACTGTTATGCAATTGTTTTTTAATCTCAATTTGCTAAAAATCCCGGGATCACTGCAAGCTTGTGTATCGCGCATGAATAGATTACAAAAGTAGTTTCGGAAACATGGTTTATCGAAGTGTAAATTTAGAGAAAAATTCTAATTGACCAATCCAATTCAAGTATTTATAGATATGCAAATCATATAAGAATTATGTAGTCTTATTTATTTCTAAATTATTTTCAAAATGTGATATTAGAATATTCACAACATTCATACATTTAATAATTACATTAGATGTATGTTTCATTATAAATACGTTATTCTGATTGGCTACAATGCAGTCTCGCGTTATTCCTTAATCAACTTCGTTACACAATACAATTTATCATTCATGATGACATGAGGTCCCATTATAAAGTGCATAGGTAAATTAAATAAAAACTTGATAAAAATCGTGTTTTCATGATCACAGCTAAAAAATGTACTTATAAGTATTGAATGCTTCTTTTAATAACTTCATATGGTTGTAAAAGCGTTGACCGTGCGCACATTCTTAGAATGAAGCGCTTCCGCGCTGTATACAAAATGTACCTCGGTCAACGCTTTTACACTCTAATGGAGTTACAATAAGAAGCATTCAATTATTAATTAAAATAAAATCCAGAGATTTTTTATCAGATTTTCTCACCAATTTTTACAATACGATTGAAGAGCGTCTTTTGTAACCTGACGACACTGTTTCTAATCCGTTTTAGATATAGGACGATATGTTGGGCTTTTTTTCAAAAAGTTTTTAACCTCTCCATCTTGAACGATATTGATGTCCCCCGTAATATCATGGCCAAAGGGATCATATCTAAACTTCGATGATTCACAGTATGATTTTAGAGGAGTTTTTTTCTGACGTTTAATATTACTGACGTATAATTTTAGATTAATTTTTGCTGGTTTTTGTATGTGTACGAAATAATAGGTGGTTTTGTGTTATCAACATAGGGAGGTAATCAGTTTTAAATGGTAGTCATCAGATATACTCGATAAGTTGATGAAATGAATACCTCTGTTATTACATTTTTTTTCATAAAATGCCGTTTATAATCTTCATGGTTTATCGATACGCCATGTACGCGGGAACAGCCTATGGCGGCAAAAAGCTGTAATTATACGCGTATATTCATTAGGTGGACTGAATAATGGGATTGTGTCACATTCCTTGAAACCATCATGTAATTTACTAATTTGTATGTTTCCATAAAAACTGACGCCTATCATAGTTTTTAGATATAGATAGATCATCAAGTGTATACTTTATACGATGTTTAATTCTCTGATTTCGATAGATACGTTTGTCATGAGAACTATAATAAGTTTGTATTTTCTCAACAATATTCATGATATCATTATATACCGTGTGTATAAATCGCATTTGTTTTGAAACGATAAATTTGCATTGAGTAGTACAAAGTCATTGCTTCTTTCCGTTTTTGTTTTGTTCCAAGTTCTTTCACTAAAAAACAATGGCCGTCATGACAAAGCCGATTTCACCAAGCATGGCGTTAAACACACAAAAAAAAACAATCAAATGAGGTAATTATAGGTATATACCACATATATAATATAGACGTTACAAAACCAAATATGAAGGAAACCTAAAGAACCTTTTTTACAATTCATTAATTCTTAATACTGTATTAACCTAAGATAAAACGTTTACATGTCCACATACATCTATGTTCTATACGAATCGATCGGTAAGTAAATAATCATCAGTATGTTTACATCTATTTCCGTCAATTTGACTTTTTGAAACCATATGTCTATTATCCATTTAGTGTGTAACGAGTTTAAGATGAAAATGAGATTTATGTCGATATTAAACAAAGCTCCATGTTTTGATTGCATATCCTCTATTTCAAGTTCAGATGCAAATAAATGGAAAAGTACGCGAAGTACTCAATGAAATATAACGTAGGGTAGAGAAGAATAGTACAATAGGTTCCTACATGAAAGCCGACTGTCTGTTGATTAACACATCCATAAACATATCAATATATTGACGTTCCGAACATAAACTACCGTTGATACAATGACTTATCAACCCCAGAGATATGGCATTCACCCTCGGTCGTTGGTCTCAGGGAATATCATATCTCTTGGGTAGAAAATCATTGAAAGTCAATAACTGTATAATATTTCTTGTTCAAGATATAAAATAACATAAAACATACAAAGAAGTGTATTCTTCCTCCTGACTTTGTGCTCAAATTAACACATTAATAAACTCTAGATAAAAAGCGTTAAATCCTATATTATTCTTATATGATTTGCATCAATTATCTACAAATGCTTCAATCGGATTGGTCCTTTAGAACTTTTCCCCATGGTTTATTGAGTTTGCCGAAACTACTTTCGTAACCTTCACTGTGATCAATTCATGCGCGATAAACAATTATTGGATTCATGAATTCTTTTTAAGCAAATTGAGATTGAAAAACCAAATAAATAACTGTTAAAAAGTATTTATTGCATAAAAAAGAAATGATTTTTTATTTTAGCTTGAAAAAGTATAAAATTAAAATGAAAGAAAATTCCGCAAAATTTGATGAATGATCATGGCGCGTTTACGTCATGGCAAACATGACTTCAAACAAATGAAAAGTCTCATGCTGAAGATAATTCAGTGATACGTATGCCTAAATTTCGGATAATATCTCATAAAAATGATGTAGGTGTTATTTACGAAATAATTCTTGGAAGCTATATATACACAAAAAAAAGGTTAAGCGCACCCACGTTTTTCGAATTGACAAAAATATTACGATTAGGGTCATGGGATTCCTGAAGAATTAGTGGCAAAAATAGTAATGCATCATGTAGACACACAACATAAGTTTTAAGAAAAACATAACAAATTGCAACAAAAATGAAAATTTAATGAATAGATTGTCACAAAACCACAAGTCCAGTGTAAACACTAAAACTTTGTCCATTTTAAGTGTGGACCGTCTGAGATCGTTATGCATGATACTAATATCATTTCACTTAGAAAACGCTCATTGTAAGTCTATTAACGATATCCATAGTTCAGTATTCAATATCTGGTGAAACCACCACGTGATTGGATGCAGGCCTCAACCCTGAGTCTCATTCCTCAAGTTAGTCGTCGGATTTCCTGCTGTGGTATTTGCCGCATTACCCGACGTCCTTGCGTGTCCAAAATATGCTTTATCGGATACAAATCCGGGCTCATGGGAGTTACTGCTTCGCCTTGAAGAATTGTGGTAACCGCTCTTGCACGATGCGACCTAGCATTGTCATCCATAAACACAGGTTTTGCTGCTAATGGGGTGGTAAAACTACTGGACGAAGAACTTCTCTGATGTATTTTACACCAATAAGAATAAGTCCAATTTGCAGTCATGAGAGATGCATCCCCATACCATCACAGAGCCTCCACCGTAAGGGACACAGCCTTGATGTTCCTTGGGGTATATATATATATATGCCGTGTTTTATGTATCCAAACTCTCAATCTTCCATCTGTAACGTTCAGCAGAAACCGGCTCTCGTTTGACCAATATGTTTAGCGCCAGTTCAACATTGGACGTCTTATTACCCTCTTTGACTTCAGTCCTGCTGATTTCAACTAGTTCCTCAAGGTTCTTGTTGATAACTGTCTTTGAGGTCACCATTCTTTTTTAAGAACAGGACTTGATGCGAATGGCACTCGTCTAACCAGGCGTTGCAGTGCCCTGTCTTCACGCTGAGATGTCAGCAATGGTCTACCGGATCTTGGCAAGTCTTTTACGCAATTGGTATGGATGTGTTTCCGACAGGAAATCTGACGGGAAATCTGACGTCCAATAGCTTTATAGGATAACCCGGATGACTGCATGCCGACAATCTGCCAACTTGAGCCAAAAATATTGTCTTCGTACCATGTTCACAGAATGTGAATAAAATTTCAAATTGTCGGACTTAAATACTAGTACTCAAATTTGAAGCGCGGGGAAACTGCATTTTGTAATTTGCATGGGCGGCATGGTTCACGTGCATGATATGTGATATCTTAATGACCGGTCAAACCTGTATGATCACATCTTGTTAATTAGACATTGGTCTTTGTAAAATCAATACTTATATTTAAATTAACATCTTTGATAAAAATCTATGATGCAACACATGTATATCAGGGGTTGCTCAACTTTTTTCTTTTTGTATATTTGTTGGAAATTTACTTATGGCCTGGACCGTGATATACGAATTGTATCCTTAGCGTATAACAGTTGCTCTTATGGTTAAAAGAAAATCAAAGACATATTCCACAAAACACTTTAAAAAAATTACGATGGAACTATACTAATATTAAACATGAATGGGTCTTGAGTTTGAGTGCTTCCGGAAATTATTGAAGTATTTGACTGTTTAAAAGTATGCATATTCGTAACGTCAATTATTTTTAGTTATGGAATTACTACGTTTATTGAGATATTCTATATCCGTAAATGTCATTCGTTTTGTAATACATTAGTGGCTCAGTACCGAAATTTGACAAAATCATGCAAATGGTTACACAAGCATAGGAATTAGCACTTACGTTCATTATGGTGTACTTTAGCATATAAGAGCGGTAGCAAACATATTTATTGATTTTTTTCATAGCGGCCAACTTGAATTTAAAATCGACATCATGTTGCTCAAAAGTGGAGATTAAAAACAGATTAACACCTTTTGTTAACGTGATATAAGTGATGACAACTCCATAACGAATCTGATGTCTCCATAACGTAACCCCAATTGCCTGGACTGGGTAGATGATGTTTATATGCTACTGCCTGTCTCCATACATTACCACCATTAATATGTTACTCGTTTCGTGTGCTCAAGCAGTGCATCTCTGATCGGTATAATTAAGCAGAGACAGTGTCACATCTAGAGAAAACATGAAAAAGTGGCAAAACCACTTAGTTAGGACCAAAAGTATGATCCATTTCATGAATCAGAAGCTATATCGCCATCCTTGTCCAGATGCAACCTAAAGATCTCTACTTGTGGTGTTAAGATATTTCCAAAACCACTACAAGAATGTCTGAGCTGATTATCATTGTCGACTTACATCCCCTTCCAGCTTTACTGTATTATTGTTACGGCTTCCTCGTGATTATAAGGACTGCGATCATCATAGAATTTGTCATAACATCTTTGCCTTTTGTCATCTTGTCAGATTGATTAAAGCAAATTTCATCGGCAAAGAAATGAAACAATTGTGTTTTGTTTTTGTTCACTGTAGGGTAGCTCGTCCAAGCTTTTCGGGTCTTATTGGTGCCCACAACTTTCCGCCTAAATCCAGCACTCCTCGCTATACGTGTTTGTCCTTTAGCTGTGTAGAACTTAACTGTATAGAAGAATAACTAAGTTGTGTCAATCTTTCTTTGTATAAGCTTGTCTGGTTTACTAAAAATAGCACTGACTCTTCAGAATGTCCTTGAGTTTCAAAGATGTAAGTTACTAACTCAGCTGATGCAGTTTGTGTCATCACATTTTCATCTACTACTTTTGGTCTCGTTTGTCTCTTCCATGCCCTCTTACTGTTGTAAACAACTGCGAAACCAGAAGGGTAATACTTCATTTCTTATGCTGTGACATCACCACTACTTAATTTTGCCATCAACATTTTATCCTGTTGCACTGATCGGTAGTTCATTTTCATTGTCATTGCCTCTCTTAAAACGGACAAAGGCGGCTCTTTTTCACAAATGAAACAATTATGCACATTTTCAACGGGATCTAGTTGTTAGTCTTTCGAACGAGGAGTACTTCTAAAACATGTAGAGGACTCACATGCAATCAAACTATCTGTTGAGGAAACTGACAAATGAATTATATCGATGTTTAAAACTCAACTAAATGTTGTATTATGTAAATAAACTAAAATGATCAACAATGTACAAACAGAACAATAACGCGACTAGTATCTGAATAACATATGTGAACACTTCTGATATTCAGGCCGCGGGATTATCCCTTTACCACCTGAATATCTCTTCGTTGTATGGGATACAACTGAAATCGGTCAATCCAATTAAACGTTTGCCTACATTCGACCCGATCGATCATCCTGTATCATTTAACTTTCATGCGATCTGTACACCATCAAGAGGGGAAAGCCCCTTCTCCTTGGCTCGGCTGTCCAGCGTTGTCACATCCTGTCGATTCAGGTACGACTTCATGACTTAATAATTGGGGCAACCATGTAGTAATTGGGGGCACTTTGATCTTATATAGCTGATACTGAACCCCGTGTCGATATCATTTGCAGTGATTTATGCCAGTGAGTACATTTTTTTAAAATAAATCAGTCTCTAAGGGTCTTCTAGTGACGATCAAAATATTTATAAAACCAAACAAGTACAAAGTTTAAGAGCATTGAGGATCCAAAATTCCAAAAGTTTGTGCCAAATACGGTTAAGGTAATCCGTGCCTGGGATAAGAAAATCCTTAGTTTTTAAATAAATTCAAAGTTTTGTAAACAGAAAATTTATAAAAATGACAAAATTATTGATATTCATGTCAACACCGAAGTGTTGACTACTGGGCTGGTGATACCCTCGAGGACAAAACGTCCAAAATCTATTGCGTCGGTTGATGTACAGTGTATCCTTCGTATCCTTTGTAATGCACGAAGAACCAAAACACAGTTTAAACCATCTTGTGTTTAGTCTATTTAGTAGCAAAAGAGAAGCAGTAGATACTTTCAAACTCGTATCATGAAAACAAACTGACAGAAAGAACCCTTGATAAATCGAAAAAACGACTATAAAATAATACACAGATCGACATAACAAACAAGATGTGATCTTAGCTGTTCAAACTATGTTTAAGAAACAGACTAGATAAGACAGTGTAAATGCTTTAGTTTTATGGTTTTTCGGACGTTGTTTTATATACTCTTTAAACGCTTCAGTACACTTGTTACACAAAGTATCAGCAATATTGTATACATATTAGAGTCTCAAGCGATTAAATATTCACGCCATCCATCTCAACAAAGATTGGTTATCCTAATAAGTCTAAATATTTCATACCTCCTTGCTATTGTTGCCATCTCTGTCATATCTTTCTAATAACAGTTCTACTAGTTTGTGGTCATCTCTTCTAATAGATATGTCTAAAACAGTGTCTCCATCCTGAATTATAAATACAATGTGTTGTCCACATCTTAATTTCATTTTTTTAATTGATAATTTTAGGTATCATGTGTGATGTTAGGATTGCAGTTATTTCAGCTAAAATTATATGATGTTACAAGCAAACATTTCAAAAAGAACAGAAAAGAATTAAAGATGGGGAAAAGTATTACTTATAACAGTATAACTTTGGTTCAATAGGAAATTTCAAATCAATTGGAAATTAGTAAAATGTTTTACGAAATTGCATCCGATTAACAGTTAGTGATTAAGAAAGAGCCTTGTCATACTGTATTGATGTATATTATTAGCGTTTGAGCATGTGAATTAAATATATATATTGAACGAATATGTCGAGAAGACATATTTTCATGTGATATTTTTTAAAGGAATTAACTTCTTATTTTTCAAACATACAAATTGTGGTCCTAACATTGAATAAGAAGAGATAAAAAAAATGTTTCAGACAAACTCATTGATTTTGTTCACACTAGTTTCATATTACAAATGAGAAGATTCATGCATACTTTTCTAGTTTAAACAGAAAAGAAAAAAAACGATATTCCAAAAGATTGTTTCTTCATTTTTGTTTTTTTAAGACGCTTTTGATTTAGTATCAAAAATATTTTAGTGGTGTTTACAATATTTTCATTACAAGAATATTAATGTGCCCCAAGTACACAAAAGCCCAATCCACACTATCATTTTCTTTGTTTAATGGACCGTGCAAGTGGGGAGAAATCTCTAATTTGGCATTTAAATTAGAAAGATCCTATCATAGGAAACATGTGTATTAAGTTTCAAGTGCATTTGATTTCAACTTCATCAAAAACTACCTTGACCAAAAACTTTAAACTGAAGCGGGACGAACGGACGGAAGAACGGACGGACGAACGGACGGACAAGACGACAGACCAGAAAACATAATGCCCATAAATGGGGCATAAAAACGTAAATTTGCAGCAAAAAAAAACAAGAACATCTAAAATAAGTTATAAGACCAAACGGGATTTTCAATTTTTATAAGGTCAATTTTGCTTGAGGGATATAAAACCAAAGTTCGTTTTAATAATTTTTTAAACGAACAATTTAGAAAATGTATGTCTAAAACCATGTCAGTAATGAAGCACTGACACATTTGCTGATGATAATATCAAAGACTAATAGTCCACCTTAAAGCAGTAATGAGCCAGGGCTTCATATATGAAACTGTATAAATGGTATTTTTTTTATAATCTAAATATTTACTGTACATAACCTGCAGGAATGAACAATCATTTTAACTTTGTGCATCGACACTGATTTTCTGTCATGTTGAATTTTAGGCATGCTTTGTTATATGTATATTAGTAACAAGTTAATATACGGTATCCATATATAAATTCAAATCTCCTTTTCTTATATACAACTGCCCTTAATATCAGCGCAACAATGTTAAATCTGAAACTTTGCGGCATTTTTGTTCTTCCCTCGCCTGAATTTGAACTCTTTCTATTATGATATCGAGACAACACCGCCTGCACTGTGTCCAGCGCTCTAAACTTAACTACTCCCGAGACTAAAAGAAATCAGCTTTCAGTGGCCTAGTGTTACGTTTCCTCGTTAAAAAGAGTCTAGAGTTGTCACACAGTACATCATATCACTACAAAAGTAAAAAAGTCTGAAAAGACCAGTTTTTGTCTGAATTTGCATGAATTTTTACTCGACATTCTTCGTTTTCCTGAATAATTTTTAAAATTTCTTGACATAGTATGATTTTGTCTAATAAGGTTCTTGATTTTTCTTGACAAGTGTCTTGACAGTATGAACATTGTCTCAAAATTTCTCGACATTTCCTGTATCATCTGATAAGAGTCTGGATTAGTCTCGACCAATTCTTGACTGTCTCAAATTTGACTCGATCTGTCTTGACATATTCTTGACATTCCTAATAATGTCTGAATATGTCTTGACATATTCTTGACATTCTAAATAATGTCTGAATATGTCTCGACACATTCTTGACAGTCTTAAATATGTCTTGACACTATCTCAACAGTATAAATTTAGCCTGAAAAGTGAACAGACTTATTATTCCTGGAGTAGATAATAATTTTCTTTTAATCTTTGGGAATAATTCAATTTATTTTTATGTTTAAATAATTAACTTCATAATTTTGATGAAGAAAATCCATTTTAATTCAATTTTTAATCATCAAAATGATATTTTTCATTTTCATCTATCAACAAACTTTTTAAATTGAAGTAGTATGGTCAGACAACTAATAAGTTGTATGGTTGATTACAGGTATAGCATTAATTTCGATTTGACAGTTGCATGTACTCTGGGGGTGTGGAATACCTTAATTTTATGGGGAACATCCTATCCATGTGTATTCCAACAGATGAAATTACTCAATTGTTTTCATCATGATTTGCTATTCATATAAACCACATTTTGGTACAATAATTATTTACTATATAAACATTGAATATTATGAATGTTGAATGAAATATGTCTACAGTATGATTGGTTTCAATCATTTAATTTATAAGATTTAGGAATCAAAATTTGTAATTATTTAAAAACCCACATTTAAATTATTTCATACTTTAGATTTCATAGCCATATTTGCATTTGTAAAAATATTTATATACCCAAATTTTCAATTATTATACATGCCCAACTGTTATTTTTGTTGTAAGAGGTGTAACTTGAAACAACAGTATATCATAAAAAGATTAAAGTTATATCATGAAAATTGGTCATGATTTGTAGAGCTCAAAACTGTCAAGTAAATTTAAGACACAATTCAAAATGTTCAGAATATGTCAAGCCATACTGAGAAAAAATAAGAATGTCGAGAATATGTTGAGAAATTTCAAGACAGTATTCAAATGTCAAGAAATTTTAAGACCATATTCAGAATGTCAAGAATATGTCGAGTAAATTTCATACAAAAATATAAATGAGAATTTGTCAAGAAAAATTAAGACACAAGTCATACTTTTGGAGAATGTAGAGTAAAAGTTCATGCAAATAAAGACAAAAACTGGTCTTTTCAGACTTTTAGACTTTTGTAGTGTATATTGGGCATGAAGATGGAATATATTGCAGATAAGCCAGATATATATAAATATATAAACGCCTAAAGAAGTATATTGATATCATTGTAGCCTTTTTAGGATTAACAAAGCTTGACAATTCCGGTAAGAATATTATTAAATACCTTATTTACTGCATATGGATTTACATATGTTCTTTGTAATAGCAGTTGGACTATATCTGGATGACCACCTATAACTGCACAGTGTAATGGAGTGTTACCAAACTGAAATAGCGATTATGACGAAGTATTATGAGTGTATTTGTACAAATGGGAAGCGAAAAAATCAAAACAAAGAAAACGACTTTTAACTATTTAACACCTTAGCATTTATTTGGTGTTACTTCTTTTTTTCCTATTAAATGAAAGTACATAATGTACAAGCAACATTGCGATGACATTGCATTGTGTTATTGTCTGAACCGTTTGAACAGTGTTTGACAATCTCGGCAGAAACTGCATTTCATACCTTATTTGATTTATTTGCTCTCTGCTGTTTCTAATAACAAAATGTCACCGTGCTAAAATAGAAATATTGTATTTTTTTTGTATTATACACATATAAAAACATTAAACAATTTGCAAGTAATTTTCAAAAATATAATTAACTCTTAGGCAATGATAAAGAAAGTTTTGAGGTTTGAGAATATTTTTGATAAACGCAATTCTTGTGTACAGTCAATAACATATATATTGATGTGCAGAAACATGTTATGTTCAAAATATTTACATTTTGCAAATAAATAATCATCTCATGTTTTCTAGAAGTTAAACAAGTGTGTATAAAATCTCCAGTTTTGTAACTGACCATTAATTTCTCTTCACATCAGGTTTGATTTGATGACTGGTTTCATTGATACTGCATATCGTTATCTTTTTTAAATAGATAAGCGAAGTACTTGTACATTTTCTTAGTTTTATCCAGATGATGGTGTTTAACAAATCAATGAATATTAGTGAACTACTGTTGGCTTGGTGTTGCAATGGTTGTTGTGTATGATCTTAAAAATATATCATCTTCTTACTTTTTTCCTAGAAGGCGACATTCAACTGTTTTGTCTTACAAAAGTGCTTTATTATGACATTTTTCACTATTTTGTGCACACATTTTACAAAAAGAGATTTCAAACAGTTTATCTAGTATTTTTTTTTCCAAATAAATAGGTAAAAGTTCAAAACAGGTAACAAAACACATAGGAAAAAACACATAGGAAAAAACACACTGAAATCATGGATACTTTACATGAGACGAATAATAGTGGTCGAGTGGACTGGGACGGTCATCGATGGTGATCTAAAGCTGTCAATGATGAATTTGTAATGCGGGCTCAAGGTAAGGTACATGAAATTTCGACTCCGATCCGAATTGATCAAAATGGTCATTTTTGTCAAATATATTATATATCATGTATATGTTTAATAGTACATTTAAATTGATTTGTTATTGGGTGTAAAAAATTAATATCAAGGTTTAAAGAAAAATAATTACTGGTGACGTTTAATAAAGTCTGGGAGAAGCTGCAAGCTCTTGAATACCGAATTACTTAGGAAATGTATATCCTATATGCAGGTGAAGTTGTTTATGTATGAGCCTGTCCCAAATCAGGAGCCTGTAGTTCAGCGTTATCGTTTGTTTATGTGTTGAGTATTTGTTTTTCGTTCATTTTTTGTACATAGATAATGCCGTTAGTTTTCTCGTGTGAATTGTTTTACATTGTCAATTTTATTTCGGGGCCTTTTATAGCTGGCTATACGGCATGGACCTTTGCTCATTGTAGAAGGCCGTACGGTGACATATAGTTGTTAGTTGCTGGTCATTTTGGTCTCTTGTCTCATTGGCAATCATACCAAATCTTCTTTTTTAATGTTGCTTAATAGGTTGGAAAGATTGATAATTTAAAAATTAAAATCGTCGCGTATTTGAAATAAAGACCCATCGAAACAACATTTGATACAAAAATTTAACAATACTTTTAGATATTTGGATGATATATTGGCTCTCAATAATGACGACTTCAGTGTGTATACTAAAGAAATTTATCCTGTTGAACTTACTTTAAAACTTAAAGCTAATACTAACAATGACCACTGCCCTTTCCTCGATCTTGATATCTATATCATTAACGGGAAGCTTAATACAAAAATTTATGATAATAGAGATGATTTTTCATTTCCTATCGTTAAATATCCATTTTTTGATGGTGACGTTCCCTTGTCACCATCTTATGGTGTTTATGTATCTCAACTTGTACGATTCGGTCTTGTATGTAACAACGTATTAGATTTTATCGAGAGAAATTTATGTATTACTGAAAAATTATTACACCAGGGTTTTCGATATCACAAACTGGTCAAAACATTTACTAAATTTTATCACCGGTTTAAGGAAATAATTCGTAAATATAACTCAACATGCAGACATCTTATACGTTCAGGTATTTCACATCCAATCTTTTATGGTAATATTCTTTACAAAGCAGAAAAATGTCAGTATTCACCTCAAAAGCTTACAAAACCTTTAACGGACTTATTAAGAAGGAGTATAGTTACGATACTGTTGTCAGGTCATTAAAGATCATTGCATATTTTGGCTTTAATATTGATTCACTTATAGGGTCTTTGCATCGGAACTAAACACATTTAATTTTAAAAAAAAAAGTTATTGGCATGACACGGGTTATGTTTTTCTCATATATTTTATGATAGTATGATACTAAACCCCTAACGGGAGGGATTGTGCCTGATATTCATATGATGAAGACCTTCTCATATATTTTATGATAGTATGATACTAAACCCCTAACGGGAGGGATTGTGCCTGATATTCATATGATGAAGACATAATCTTTCAATCAGTTTAATTGAGGTCTGGAGCTGGCATGTCAGTTAACTGCTAGTAGTCTGTTGTTAGTTATTATTGTCATTTTATTTATTTTATTTTGTTACATCTTTTGACATCGAACTCGGACTTCTATTGAACTGAATTTTAATGTGCGTATTGTTATGCGTTTTACTTTTCTACATTGGCTAGAGGTATAGGGGGAGGGTTGAGATCTCTCATAAACATGTTTAACCCCGCCGAAATTTTGCGCCTGTCCCAAGTCAGGAGCCTCTTGCCTTTGTTCGTCTTGTATGATTTTTAATTTTAGTCTCTTGTGTATAATTCGGAGTTTAGTATGACGTCCATTATCACTGTACTAGTATACATATTTTTAGGGGCCAGCTGAAGGACACCTACGGGTGCGGGAATTTTCGCTACATTGAAGACCCATTGGTGGCCTTCGGCTGTTGTCTGCTCTATGGTCGGGTTGTTGTCGCTTTGACACATTCCCCATTTCCTTTCTCAATGTTTTGACACCCAGATTTTACACAGAGAATATAAATAAGAAGATGTGGTATGAGTGTCAATGAGTCAACTCTCCATCCAAGTCACACGACCAGTGTAAATGTAAAATTATTCGAACAGGAAACCTAACGGTTAAAAAAGATCAATGGCACGATTTCATAGCAACACAAGATTACTTTGTAAATAAAAATAAAAACCTTCTTTATGGTAATATGGCATGTATTAGAGTAATATATATTCCATTTTAAAATTATTAGCTGTAAACCAAAGACATCAAAGCTTTTTTTGTTTACAATTTTCAATAACTGATTATTTACCAGTCGTACCAATCATACCATTAACCTGATAATAACGGAAGCAAGTCATTTCGTACCTTGTCCATTTCGTACCCTATAGGCGAAATGAATCTACCATTTCGTACCTTATGGAATATATACATGTTCACTCTTTCGTATCTGATAGCTTATAACTTGTAAACATTCTAAAAAAAAGTAAGCTATAAAACTTTTAACGATGATTTTTTTGTTTAAATATAACATAAAAGAAATACATCAAGCCGTTGATTGTTTGCAGGATAATCCTGAATTAATGCCAGTTTCGAGACGACAGTACGGTATGTGTCTTAGGTTAAAAGTTAACAAAGTAACAAACTCAATGTTATAGTCAGAAATGCGAGCTGTTACTATAGCGCTAGACAATACTTGAAATAAATATCATCAATACAAAGTTTTACAGATTTTAAAAAATCAGCAAAAGTTCAACAAGAGGTACGAATCGTATGTCCATTTTAGTTTCCATGAGGTACAAAGGTCAAGGTACGAAATGGTTTGGGTACGAAACGTTTTTTGCCAGGGTACGAACTGGGGAATACGAAATGGTTTGGGTACAAAATGACTATAATTCATAAAAAATACTTCAGAGAATTTTCTTTCAACATGTTGAAAATTTAATAATTAAGTTTGGTAAAGCTTACTAATAAGTGGCACACTGTAATATATAACCAATAATTGATTAAATGTTTCCAACAATTTCAGACATCCAACTTTTGTTATTCTCTATTACCTTGATTATCAAGCAACAGCGAGTAATGCTTCATGTAGTTAAATTTCATGTTACAAAACCAGATAATCCAACTATAAGGAAACATATTTGTAATTTTTATATGCAAGCATATTAAACTATGTGACAATATATTGATCATTGAAATGATTGTCCGTCATTCCTTTAACTTAACTGCAAAGACGGTAGACTTATATATCTCACAGATAACTGATGAGAGAGGCACGATACATTAATTTATAACGTAAAAAAGACATTGTTGTAAAAAAGACAACGAAAATAACGTTTGTGCCTTTTCGCCATCGTATGTGACGTCACATTTTTGTAATTACGTTGACGCCTGGACTGATTCGGGTGTGTCTATTCTGTGTTAAACTTTAATAGCATTATGTATTCGGGTTTAGTTTTCTGTAATTAGTTAATACTTCAGTTTCATTATGTATATCTCTTTCATATTCATTTGTTAAAATTTACTGTTTGCAATAGCATGAATTGTTCTATATAATAAGGATGTTCTTATCCCGGGCATAAAACAATGCCGTATTTGGCAAAACCTGTTCAAGTTTTTATCTTCAGTGCTGTACAACTTTGTACCTTTTTCACTTTCGATCTTTTATATCTGGGCGTTATGTATTCGGGTTTAGTTTTCTGTAATTAGTTAATACTTCAGTTTCTTTATGTATATCTCTTTCATATTCATTTGATAAAATTTACTGTTTGCAATAGCATGAATTGTTCTATATAATAAGAATGTTCTTATTCCGGGCATAAAAACAATGCCGTATTTGGCGAAACCTTTTCAACTTTTGATCTTCAGTGTTGTACAACTTTGTACTTTTTTCACTTTCGATCTTTTATATCTGGGCGTCACTTGTAAGTCTTGTGTGGACAAGGCGCGTTTTTGGCGTATTGAATTTTAAACCTGATGCTTTTTGTTATCTATTAATCATGTTTTTCTTTGTCTAATATGTTCTATTAATTTGTATTGTAGTCCTGGAATATTATGTTGTCATTTCAATGTTATATTTAACTTTGCCATTAAAGTGCGAGGTTTGGCATGCCACAAAACCAGGTTCAACCCACCACTTGTATTCCCCTTTAAAAGTGTCCTGTACCAAGTCAGGAAGATGGCCATTGTTATATTATTGTTCGTTTCTGTGTGTGTTGCATTTTACGTTGAGTCGTTTGTGTTTTCTCTTATTTTTGAAAAATTGAGATAAGACGTGGCACGGTACTTGTCTATCCCAAATTCATGTATTTGGTTTTCATGTTATATTTGTTATTCTCGTGGTGTTTTGTCTGATGCTTGGTCCGTTTCTGTGTGTGTTACGTTTCGGTGTTATGTCGTTGTTCTCCTCTTATATTTAATGCGTTTCCCTCGGTTTTAGTTTGTTACCCCGATTTTGTTTTTTGTCCATGGATTTCTGAGTTTTGAACAGCGGTATACTACTGTTGCCTTTATTTGTCTATAACAGCAAAATAGAATTATACTTATTGTTTTTGATAAAGCTTTTTTTATATATATTTATCTGTTGTCACTTTAAGAAGCTTGTTCTTATGGTTTGGTAAAATTTTATATTCCCAAAGAATGAAAATCAATCATGATAATTTCTAAAAAATAGGATAATATAAAAATAATAAATGTGATATGGTTGCCGACTACACAACTCTGCTCCCGACACTAAATGACATAAACGTTAAGGAACATAGGTCACCGTAACGCCTGCAACAATGAGCCAAACCCATACCGCATAGTCAGTTATAAAAAGCTCCAAAATGAAATATGTAAAACAAATCAAACGATAACTAACAGCCTTATTTATGTACAGCATGATATACAGCTGCAAACGACAATCACGGAATTACAGTCTCCTGGCTTGTAACAGGCACATACATAATGTGGTGGTGTTAAACTAGTATTCTAGGAACCTGCGCTCACTAACCTGGTAAAGTGATGTGACAGGACATCTTAAAAACACACTATTAAAATCAGTTGAACAAGGCCGAACTCATCAGATTGATTATAAGCAGTATTTATTTTTCTACATTCCCACAATAACAAAAAACATGAATTTCTGATCTACAAGTACTCTTTACTTTACAGTTAGTTCAGTTCCAATGAAAACTAATACAAGTCTAATGTATCTAAGACTAGAATATCAATCAGTACACGTTCAACATCCAATGGATTTAGTTTCATTTACTGTTATAGAGAAAAACCTGACCTTGTGCAACCCCAGGATGCCCGGATTTTATCTAAATTTCCGGCCTCTGCAGACAACATCTCCGTACAAATTAATATGAGCTATCCTGTTTTAGATAAGTATTATACAGATGCAGCCAAATTTCCAAACAACATCTTTGTATCCATGGAATAATATTGAAAATGGAGAGGAAAATAGGTCGAAGAGACAACAACCCGACCAAAGAGGTAAAAAGAGCGAAAGTCCATCAATAATTTAATACAGGTTTTAAGTAATTTGAGATAGAGAAATCGATGACCTACTAACTTACCAACTATACATGGAAAACGTCATTGAAGTCAAAAACGTCACTTCAGGTACTTGCATTGCCGATGAGTTATGATAAATAAGCGCTTTAAGATGGTGAAAAAAGAATGTCACCGTCCGAAAAAGGGAAGTGAACGCAAGGATATATAAAATCGTACTTTTTGTCGTATCATTTGTTTTGAGTCTCCGTTGTAAAACTGAAATATCTAAATTTAGGAAATGAAGTTGTTACTTTTATATATGATTTCTTAAAAGAAATTTTCTTTGAGTAATTTTTGGCACTATATTTAGAAAATTCTGGATTATTTAACAAACAAATATCATCAAAATAACTGTAAGTGTTGTTAGATTTATCATTTAAATGCAATTTAGACGGTTCATTACTGTGTTTGGCCATAGACTGTGAATTATAACAATACAAGAACAAGTCTGATATTGAAAGGGCGCCATTAGTTACCATAAGAATACATCCATGCTGTCGATAAACTTGATACGTCGTAAATATCAAATTCTCAATGAGACAAAATAAGCAATATCTAATAATGTTTTTCAAAATATAGTTTTGTTTACCATATTTACCTTTTTCGTTAGAGACAAAGGCTTTAAATCAGTTTCAGCAAACACATTTGCAATCAGAATTTATCAAACGAACATTTGATTAAGTAGACTGTTTTTGTTAGATAAGATCGTTTCGAAGTGTAGTGTAAAGAGTTGAAAATCAAAATTGTCAACGAATTCACAAGTACCATCAATGGCACATAAGTTATCTAAACATAAAATAAAATAATCTTTATTTCAGACTGGAATGGTCAGAATACAATTAGTCACGTCAGATAATTGTATTTACCAAATGAGTTTTGTATAGATTAAAGGGACCTGACAAACAACACTATGACTTTTCCATAACCACCTTGAATAACGTTCTTTGACAAAATCCTTGCTCATTAATCTTTTGCTCAGGCTCATGAATATCTTATAGCTTAAAATATGTATAGACCATACGCAATTAAGTTGGAATATTGCTCCTAAGGTGAGGAAAATTTGCATTTTTTTAAATTGCAATCCATATATTCTGTAAATCTATATTCTCATATTTGTGGTAAACTTCTTTTCTTCTGGAACTAATTAATGATCAGATAACAAGGTTTACAAACACCAGATGACGGTTGCACTGTTACCGTTACACCTGGACAATCTGGATTCTTAAATTGTAAACCGGTCTAAAACTAGTCTAAAGGAGTTATTTTCTATGGTATCGGGTGAATTTGATGACTGTCAGTGTAGATTAAACAAACGTTGACGCTACTGGTAATAACTATATCACATACCTCATTTACTTCAGTTTGTTCTATGCCTGGATTATCTAATAACAATTCTACTATGTCAAGGTATCCACCTTCAACTGCTGCGTGTAAGGGAGTGTCACCCACCTGTAAAAATCATAGGTTTCAGCTAATGTATAAAAATAAACAACTATACTTAACAATTTGATTATATAAATGAACAACATAAGCCAACAACACGTGAATTACACTAAAAAAAGAGCAAATAATCTTTTGTATATAGAAAATGCTCATGGTATAGGGTATTGCGAGTCCTATCTTTATCGGCTATGTGTAGAACTTATTTTCAGTCATCAGGGATAAAGGTTTAACTGTTCACACATGTCACAGTTTTATATAAAGAAAGAAAAAAGGATCTTCATTATATATTATTTTTATCACAGTTTGTTTAATCATGTTAATGGGTGATAACATATAGAATTAACAGCGTTAAATATGATTTTTGGAATGAAAAGTAAAATAACAAAAATAACAAACTCCGATGAAAATTCAAAACAGGAAGTCCTTATTCAAATGGCAAAATCAAAAACTAAAACATATCAAACGAATGGAAAACAACGGTCATATTTCTGACTTGGTACAGATATTTATTTGTAGACAATGGCAGATTGATGTAACCTGATTTTGTAGCTAGCAAAGAAAATAAGCGTTTTAATATAAATTTCAGATATTTAGCGAAATATTTGTACCATTATCTGATCAAAATGTCGCAGGCAAATACATATATATAACTATTAACAGTAAAGGAGGATTGTGAAAAGTATTTTGACCAACCTTAATATTAAGATGTGAATCATTTTATCAACAGCCGTAATTGATGTCAAGTAAGTGACTAAGAAAAAGACGCATTAGAAATTATAGTTTTTTTTTCATTCTGTGGTAACAGTTCAATTCAGAAGTTATTAGATATACATGTAACTAACAGTGAAACAATCATTCTTCAAAATAAATGAAAAATAAGTCAGATGATGTTAAACCAACTTGCATTTATATATGCTGAAAAGCAGGTACATCTTTTACTTCAAGCTTTTAAAATGAAAGCCATCATTTGACTAAGTAGATGCCTTTACAACATACAGATGGGCGTAAAGCATGTTAACTTGATGTATAGTCATTTTGGTTGATAAAAGGTACTCTGCTCTGGTTTTAAGACTACAATTACCGTTTCTAGAACCAAACTAAAGTTAAGTTGAAAAGCAGTCTCGGTCTGAAAACTGTTCTGATAACTGCCGAAAGCGGTACCTTCAGACAGTTCTGCTACTGCAGTTAACCAGTTCTGCATTTTCAACCGTGACTACTTCAGTTGAATTGGTCATGATATAAAGTCATGGTTGAGTCTGGTTCCTCAACACTTAGTTAACTTTTGACTAGGACAACTTAACATCGATTGACCTTTTTTTTTATTTCTTTGTTTCTTCATATAAATACTACAATTTAAAACAATACAGTGCGCTTAATACTTGCTGTCAATTCGTTTGATGTGTTTTATCATTTGATTTTGATAATTGACACGGGACCTTCCGTTTTGAATTTTCCACAGAGTTAAGTATTTTTGTGATTTTACTTTTTAAAACGTTGATAGGGGAAACATATCTCTGTAATCTGCCTGTTGACAAATCGAAACTCAGTTAAAATAAAAAGCTAACTTACATGGTATATTTTAATTTGTAACGAATTATTTTAGTAATTTATATTCTATATGAATTATTTAAGTTGAGATCCGTCCTTATGTCTGGTACGGACCTGACATATTCTCAGGACTGGTTAGAAGCAAACATCATATCATGTGAGGTCTGTAGCATGACATGCCATTAGGACTGATCATTAGCATACATGTCAACAGTTCTTGTCTGGAGCAGACTAGTCAATGGGTCTGCAACAGTCCTACAAAAGCAGACATTTGTCTGGTCTACCACCGACAAAGTTATTTGGCTTATCTGCCCTAAAAATTTCTTATATTCACTTGAAACGCAGTCTATTCATTGTTAACTTTGGTACATGGTAGGATTGCACCCATCTATATATATATACGATTGATTCGTGCTTTCCTGGCTTGTACAATCTATTAATTTAGGTGAATTGATCGATTTCGATAAGAATGAAAAAGCGTTTGATTCTATGTAAAGAGAAACGGTTTTATCGGTATTTTTTTTTTATTCCTGTTTTGATGAATCTAATAAATATTGATTTTAATGAAAACATATCTAGGAAACGGGGAGAAAGTATCATTTTAACTTGTATACATCAATTAAGCCAGCATTAAGATAAATTGAAAATTATATTGAAAATACAAAAATAAATTCCAAACTAACTACACACGAAGGTAATGAAATTGAAAGAAAGCTGACAATACACTTTACAGTAGATGTGTTTAATAACTGCTATGAGAAAAAAAATATTGACAAAATCACATAAAATAGGATTAATTACCCTTGTTTACAAGAAAACATCCCATTAAGTTATTATAATTATAAACCAATTACTTTATTAAATGTAGACACCAAAGTTAAATCATATTCTCTTGCTCAAAGACTTAAACCA
Organism: Mytilus edulis; assembly: GCF_963676685.1. Taxonomy (NCBI): domain Eukaryota; kingdom Metazoa; phylum Mollusca; class Bivalvia; order Mytilida; family Mytilidae; genus Mytilus; species Mytilus edulis. The sequence continues at coordinate 15,257,628 of NC_092349.1, forward strand.
ATATTGTATAAAATATTCACAGTGATCAAAACGGGTATGTAAAAAACATATATATATTGGATTTAGTATTAGACAAATAGTGGCTGTGTATACATTTGTTCATAAATGAGAAATTATTACTAATTAATTTGTGCATTTGAAATACGATGTGAAACAAAACAAATAAAAGGCCTTTTAAACTAATAAATTATATTTTGTTCTTTTTAAATCATCTTTATCAGTGTGTGAATTAACCGACTATACGTATGTGTTGCATTCTGTTTGTTTTGGTACAATATGACTTCTTTTGTTGAAGAATTAAGACGATTTTTTTTCACCACATGTGCTTTGTCCTTTTTTATAATCCATATGTATAATACAGAATAATTAAATAATTTTTGTTCAATCTCATCAATAATTTCCAATTCAAACTATAACTTATTTTTCGCAATCAAATTTACAAGTTTGTCAAGTTTAAATCAACACATGTTTGTTTAGTGAACCGAATATACGATAGTGATTTTATACAGTGATGCTTATCAGGTAAAAATCAATTGTAATGGTTATTTAAATATAATTATATATGTAAAATTATTGTATAAACTCATTTGATTTTTTCCTGGTCAAGTGAGGCTGTTAGAATACAGGGGTCCGTAAGTATGCGACCTGGGCTTATTAGGTATATATAAATCAGGAAATGGGTGATTAAAATATTTGTTTTCGTTAAAAAAAAAAAAGGAGAAAAATTGTGTTTTGCAGAATTTACATGGGTTAACAATCCTAATCAGACTACATTTCGTACCTCATTTTCTTCATTTGGATCAATATATGTTTTTTCTATGATATATTGGACAATGTTTGCATTTCCTTCTATAACGGCTGTGTGTACAGGAGTATTGCCATACTGAAACGAAAAAGGTTAAAATATTCATGATATCATACGAAAGTATACAAAAAAAGTAAAATAACAAAAATACAGAATTCCGAGGAAAATTCATAACGGAAAGTCTGTAATAAAATTGAAAAATCAAGGGCTCAAACGCATCAAACGAACGTTTTTATAAGGATGTTTTTCATTTACAATTAATCACAGAGCCTGTTTCTATGCGATTATGGCGTAAGAAAGATCTTTGAGTGAATGCAATTGAAATACGAAAATCGGTACTTAAAGCTGAACAGTATTTATAAATAAAATAGAATATTTCGTTAGTCTATTAAAATGCCAACCTGTATCATCTAAGTGGAATGTCACATTACTGAAGTAAAAGGAAGTTGCAGTCTTCATTTTATAATCAAAATGTATGAAAATAAAAAGTTTTTTTAGAAATTATTTTGAGGGAATTAACCGAAGATCAATGCAAAATATAAGAAACGGGGAGAAAGTATCATGTAAACTTGTATACTTAAATTAAGTCAACATTAAGAGAAATTGAAAATTATATTGAAAATACAAAAATAAATTCCAAACTAACTACACACGAAGGTAATGAAATTGAAAGGAAGCTGACAATACACTTTACAGTAGATGTGTTTAATAACTGCTATGAGAAAAAAAGAATTGACAAAATCACATAAAATAGGATTAATTACCCTTGTTTACAAGAAAACATCCCATTAGGTTATTATAATTATAAACCAATTACTTTATTATATGTAGACACCAAAATTATAGCATATTCTCTTGCTCAAAGACTTAAACCAATATTGTATAAAATATTCACAGTGATCAAAACGAAATCTAAGTTTACACGTATCACATAGTGACTTCCGCGCTTTCAGTTCAATATTCGCTTTCAGTACAATATTTAAGGATGTGAAATACCGTTTTTGATAAGTTTTCTACAGGAATAGCCAAATTTACTAATCAAATCTTTGTATCTATGAAAGAATTTAGTAAATGATTTATGTAATGATTTATGTAATTTATGGTAACGAAATCCCTGACGTAATAGTTTACCATTGATGCATTGATTACGTTCGTTAATAAAAATTAATGACAAACACACACGGGCATAACGAGCAAGTTTAGATATATAAACTTCGTATGATGCAGCCAAAGGAACATCGCCGTCTACAAAATGAAAATTTACTATGGGCAATGAAAAATCGTCTCTTTTGTCGTTCATTTTAGTGTGGAGCTTCACTTAGGAATACCTATTACCTGTCGATACATGTACTTTATTGCCGAAACGTACATATGTGTTGTATAGGTGAAAATGTTAAGCTTTAATCATATTTTCACATTTCCATTAAGTGTATCTAGCTTACTTTCCTTTTTCGTTACAGAAAAAAAGCTTTAAACGAGTTACAGCAAATAAATTTGCAATAAAATTATTTTCAAAATTTGTTTCTGCTGTAACTGATATTTATATACTCTTAAAACGCTTAAGTACAATTGGATCATAATGCATTGTCAAAATTGTATGCATATGAGATTTGATTGTTGTCTCAAACAGCTTTACAACCATGTAATCCAATTCAACAAAGATTTGTAATCCTTATAAAATTAAATACATTACCTTATTTTTTTGGCTGGCATCTATATCAGTCCTTTCTAGTAATAATTTCAATATGTTGAGGTTACCCCTCCTGATAGCTATGTCTAAAACTGTGTTGCCATCCTGAAATTGACAGGCTAAGTTTTGTTCGCTTTTTAATTTTAGCTAAATCACACATATAATTATTGAAATAGTGGTGTAGAGTAAGTGATTAAACAAGATTAAGTAATTTTAAAGGTGATATATATACTGTTAAATGAAATGATATAAAAAAAAAGATGTGGTATGATTGCCAATGAGACAACTGTCCACACGAGACCAAAATGACACAGACATTAACAACTATAGGTCACCGTACGGCCTTCAACTAGGACCTTATTTTGTATGTCGCTTGTCCTCCTCCCACAATGAATTTATCATCATGTCTCTGTGTCCTATAGCATGTATAGGTATCATGCATAGTCGCATTTGTCATCCTCGCTTTCGATTATTTCGTTAAGTAATTTTGGGAGGATAACGGAAATAAAGATGTCTGGATATTGTTTCCGTCATCAGATGGACTTTTAAGTCATAGACAGACTTCCATTTAGGAATGGTTTAAATTACCACAAAAAAAACGTTTTGAAATTCTCACTTGATCATTGTTGATTACATACAATGTTTTGGGTATCTATGCTACAGGAACCGGTATCAAAAATTCCTTCGGTCCTTGGAAGCGATAAAATCAAATTTCCTGGGACCCCTGGAAGCGGTATATAATCATGTTTTATTTGGGAAATAATTCATGCATGCCATCGATTTGTGGAAATTCTTACATGGCCTTGGTTTTTATATTGAAATTTTATCCCGAGTATGAATAAGGTATAACATTAACGAAAATAAAAACCAAGGCCATGAGAAAATGAAAACAAATCTATGGATATAGTAAAGTTTCCGATTGAAAACTCTAAAGCAATTTCCGTAAAATATGGCGTGTTTGTGCACAAATCGCATTGTGGCGTCGTCAATTTATAGTGGTTGTGGTTTATTGAGTATTTTAGTATGCCTTTATTCATATGACGTAATAAGCGCCCAATATCATAATTGATTTGCCTTTTTAAGATTCAACATCTTATCAAGTCTGAGGCCATTTCTAGATTTCAGTAAAATACTGCAAAAGTACTTTTATTCGTGGGTACCACTTGTCGTAATATGAGTAAAAGATCCATGTTCATGCGTTCTTACATTCGCAGAGTTTAGTTTTCTGAAAAGAATAAGAGTAAAGAATTGAATCCACCAGAAACGAAGATTATTGACAATAATCGTATGTTGTTTTCTAATGATTTATGGGACATTGCAAAATAAAATGTTCATTTTTACTTACTTGTCGATTTTATTATTATTCACATCATTCATCAATTTTTAAATAGAATAATTGCTTCCAGAAATAAACATATTCGTCTATCCTAACACCTCTATCGATTTGAATTGCAAAAGAAACATTTATAGTTTTACACGTATAATCAGAAGTGATGACACTTATTTAAGAATGAATGATCAACAGATTAAGGAATATTAGTCCATGTCACTTACAGAAAACGGTTACATTAGACAATGCAACAAATATTCTTTAAATTGTAGAATCGATTGTCATAAAATGAAAAAAACTTAAAGCAATCCCAGAATGATTTTTGTTTTGTATTAGAATGATGAGGAAGCAAAATTAACACTTCATAATCACATAACATTGCTGGGAGTCCTACTTTCAATGCCCAAAACATATTTTTGTTCACATCAAAAGGTTGAAATTGGTACAGTTTAAAGTTTTTAAATATTCAAAAGAGAAAGTCTTGTCTCAAATTGTATATATATTTCATAGTGCTTTTGTTGATATTCGTTGTATTCTCTAGATTATTTGCCTGTATGCATGAAGCAACATTTTCATGGGGACCTTTCAGTGTCTTGATTTGGGCAACAGTTGTTATATTTCGATGGAGACCTAAATTATTGGATAATGCAATCCACAAAAACCACGAAAATTGGTACACCACAAATAAAAGTACTTTCACAGTAAGACGGTTTTGTGCATAAATAACATTGTTAATTGCGAATTTTACTATTATAGATTTATTCATAATTCCAATCTTTTTTGAAAATATTACATAACAATCTGTTTTCATTAGTAGAATCCGTTTCGAGTCACTGAAATTGAAAAGGTTAACATATCAATTATTCTGTCTTTTGCACAACGAAAAAAGCAAAAAGCAAGGTTACAAAGCAACTCGCCTCCTAACAATTGTGCGTTCATGGTACTCCAAATAGTTGACCTTTGCGTTGACATTTTTAAGATTTACATCCAATGTTTTAAACTGGTGAACAATTTAAAATGTAACATACTCTTGAAAAATATAATATTTTCCAAAATTTCATCCCAAAACAGTTCAGATACTTTAAACAACGGTCTAAATACCCGCGATTTTGTGGGTGTGTTCTGGTAACTTTAAAAGAAACAATGTTGACGGAGTGTAAACATTGACATACAAGTAGAAGGTTTAGATATTTTCAACACTAAGTTTGACCCATAATTTGTGTCAGTAAATTTATGTTCCAAGTCATGATTTTGACAGGTTTTTTTATTCGTTCTGTTGGTTGAAAAGGACATACGTTTAATTTGTCTTTTTTGTAGACTTCTCATTTAAAAAAATAATTGGTTATCGATATTTTTGCTTTATTTCTTGATTTTCAAGCATTTCCATGTTGGCCTTTTCAATACGAAGAGCCTACAAAGAGGTTTTAGTCAAATTCCGTGATCTTAATCTAACTGGTTTCATTATAAGAAATCAGCAGATTTGTCTATGTTGTTCTAGAGTATATAAAAACGACATTTCCAGTGTTTCGCTTTTTTTCATTTCAAGAAACATTTAATTTCACATCATTAAAATTTATTTTATCGGAATTATGATGTTTAGTTTTGGAGAATTTATTAATAGTGTTTTTGTAATACCATTACATCTGCAATAATTCAGAATTTCTTTCTTCAGACTCTTTCATTTGAGTAGTGGCTAGTTTACTTTTATCTTTGAATACGAAATCATTATAAATACAAAATTATGCGCAATTAAGTACGAAATGCAACAAAACAAAAAAAAAGACTTTTAACTAATTATGTAACTTTGGTTCTCGTCAAATGCTCATTTCATATCTGAGTGTAAATGACTTGACTGTACGTACATGTATGTCTACTTTATTTTTCTAACTCATGCTTTTTCCCTTTTTTCAGTGAAATTATTTGGCAAAGATTTTATTGATTGTAATAGGAACATTTGATGGACTTTGATATTGATGGCTTTTGAAAATGTCACAGCCAATTTACAAAAGTTTACCAAAATCCTGCTAAAAATTACATTCCGTACCCGATCTGTTATTTTTGTATCTATCTCTGTGTTTTCCAATAGCAATTGTACCATGTCAGGATGTCCACCTCTAACAGCTGAGTGAAAGAGAGTGTTACCATACTGAAAATAAATGTTGCAATGTACATATTATCAGACCAAAGTATATAAATAAATAACGTTATGCAGATCATTTAAAAAAATTCCTTACCCTTAGTATCCAAAATTTTGAATTAAGTGACCGTTTAAATACATCAAAATTCCCTTCAAACTGTCTATTTGAATTAAGAACATAACTTGTACATGTTGTATACATCAAACATGTTCATGTTGAGGTGTTGATTACAATCTTAATTGACAAAGGTTGGCGGTTTTCTACGTCCACTCCTGTTTCCTTCACCGACAAACTGACCTCATGATATACACAATTGCTCTACACGTTGCGTTAAACACAAACGAACAAAGGAAGAATTAAAATAATAAATTAGGTCCCTTATGATCACATTATAATGGGTTGTGCCACTATGAACAGACGTTGATAAAAGGGGGAGAGGACAATTGCACTAAAGATAAAATGAGTTTACAAAAATAACACACTGAATCAGACTGTGGGTTTGCGTTAATAATCTTTTTCATGTGTTATTCCACTTCTCTTTTCCGTTTTAAATAAAGTGGGAAGTTGGGTTCATACGATGTTGAAAACATGTATTATATTAAGATCGAAGATTGTTGTGGTCGATTAACAAGCATTATCTTCGACCCATTCAAACATACATTTTTCGTTATTGAATCCATACTCTTCTTTCTAAAACAGTTACACTATTTCGAATCCTCCTTTTTCAGCAACCATGTTTACATCAAAGTTCCCTTCATATTGTATGAAGGTTAAAATGTAAACATTTCTTAATAAAAAATGTTGAAATTCGCGGCTCACGGATCTAAATAATATACTGTCTTTGTAACGATGTGATTTTAAAACATGTTAAAGGATGATCAAAATATAAAAGTTATTAAGATAGAAATTTAAGTTAGTATATATAAAAAGAAGATGTGGTATGATTGTCAATGAGAAATCTCTCCACAAGACCAAATGACACAGCAATGAACAACTTTGGGTCACCGTACCATCTTCAACAATGAGCAGAGCCCATTCCACATAGTCAGCTATAAAAGCCCCCGAAAAAAACAAAAACAATTAAAACGAGAAAATTAACGGCCTTGCCCTAATTTATTTACAAACAATGAACGACAAACAAATAATGTAACACATAAGCATATAAACAACGACAACCACTGAATTACAGGCTCATGACTTGGGACAGGCACATACATACAAAATGTGGCGGTTTAAACATGTTAGCGGGATATCAACCCTCCCCATAACCTTGGACAGTTGTGTAACAGTACAACATAAGAATGAACGTTGAAAAATGCTTCACTAATCAGATGGATGTAAATAATTATTGATCTATTTTTAAAATGAACGTTCGATGTTAAGAGTAAAGTTACATTTGGTATTGGACTAACTTATATTACAAGCAAACTAATTCAATTCTTGGAAATGGAAGATCAGGAAAATTATTTTACACCAATTTGATATTTTAAATGAGGATCAGTTTATACAAAACGTTAATGGATGTTTATATTAATTTAACTTTTTGAATTTGAATTTAAATATATCATCAGTGGCTCTGAGGGTACCGAAGGGTATGGCAAGCCATTCTAGTCAAAACTATGTTTAAACCATTTTTTCGACAAAATTGCATACTAAGAATTAAAACAAGTCATACTGAGGTTTAAGAACCTAAGATAACACACTGAGAAATTGAAATTATGAACCCTCAATGCTCTTCAACTTTGAACTTGGCTTTATAAATATTTTGATATGCGCGTCACTGATGAGTCTTTTGTAGACGAAACGCGCGTCTGGCGTACTAAATTATAATCCTGGTACCTTTGATAACTATTTACACACTGAGATTTAAACTAAATGAAAAACACACACTGATAATTCAAAATAACACTGACATTTTAAAAAGTCACACTGAGATGAAATCAATTGAAAAACACACATTGAGATGAAATAAATTGAAAAACACACACCGAGAATTTAAAATTACACACTGAGATTTCCAAAATACACACTGAGATAAATATACAAATTACTAATGAATATACATGAGATGAATAATTCAACTTATTAATATCTTGGTCTCCCGAAGTCTTGTCATTATAATCCGTGAAGTTCCTACAACCAACATTCGTAATTAATTTTAAGTCTTAACAACTATTTTTGCTAACTTATATTCATAAAATTGTTGTCTATAATTTAGATTATTACTAATCGTATATCGGGATTTATTGATTAAAACTATTTAAGCATGGCCCCTTTGCAAAAGTCTTTCAGCTGTTACCCTGATTCCGCAAAGTAATCTTTTATATTTGTTTACGTATATATGCTATAATAGGCATAATTCACTGCATTATTTGTATTTTTGCAGCTTGTTCCAATGTTTTCTTATAATTTAGGCGGGTGACATCCAGACCTAAAAAAATATTTTCAATGCATCTATCTAACACACGGCTAAATTATATATCTTTGGAAAGGGAAATATGTGTACAATTCATTTTGCCTGGTCGTAAAAGTGAAATATGGTGCATAGTTTTTTTCAATCCAGGTCAAAGGTCAGTCGCGAAAATTTTCAAAGTTCTCACTTTTTTAGAATTATGAACTTTTTTGAACCTGCAGGGTTATGAAATTTATTTTATTTTATTTTATACAACATAACAATGTTTTTTCGCCAATTGAAAATTACATACGCTATATTCAAGAGCGGTAATTGACGTCAGTTTGAAGTTTCTACTCTGATATGAGAATAACAATTCACTTGGCAAGATTTGAATGAATACGAAAGGATTTGACATTAACAATACTATTTTACATTGCAATGTTGGTTCTAGCATGAATAATAAGGGAGATAAAAATGTGACACACACACAGAAACGGTCTAAGCATTAGACAAAATCATATGAGAATAACAAATATAACATCAAAACCAAATACATGAATTTGGGATAGATATGTACCGTGACACGTCTTATAGTAATGTGAATTCACACACAAAAATAAGAGAAAACAAACGACATAACGGAAACACAACGTTAAAATGTAACACACACAGAAACGAACTATAATATAACAATGGCCATATTCCTGACTTGGTACAGGACATTTTTAAAGGAAAAAATGGTGGGTTGAACCTGGCATGCCAAACCTCCCTCTTTTATGGCCATGTGAAATATAACATTAAAATGACAACTCAACATTACAGGAGAACATAATTGACAAAGAAACACACGAATAATAGCTTACAAAAGGCAACAAGTTTAAAATTTTAATACGCCAGAAGTGCATTTTGTCCACACAAGACTTACTAGTGACGCCCAGATACAAATGTTTGAAAGCCGAAACAAGTACAAAGTTGAACAGCATCGAGGACAAAAAGTTCAAAAAAGTTGTGCCAAAAACAACCAGGGTTTTCTGTTAGATATCAGAACATCCCTATTATTTAGAATAATTTATACTTTTGCAAACAGTAAATTTTATAAAATGACTATAAAAAAAGATATATGATAAAACTGAAGTATTCACTAATTACAGGAAACAACCGAAATACACTACATAACCCGGCGAAATGCAGCACATCCGAATAAGTTTAAACCTCAACGCCAAGTGACGTCATATTTGAAATTGTGAAAAATGACAAAAAAAAAATACGTCACATTTGAATTTGTAAAACAGATCATCAAAATATTAAAAATGACGTCACATTTGAATGAATAAGATAGAATAAGGATTGATTTAAGATTATATTTGAACTAAATACTGATATTACATTTAATAACAATGCACATTTCAATACTAATTAATAGCAAACTAAGGTAGCAATTAACTATATTATATGTCCGGTTTGTTTTGAATCTAACTTCAAACGTAAACCATCGTACAGATAACGTTGAACAAAATGAAATTTTATTAATGAAGGCGGTGATTAATTTTCTTTACCTTAACACATGAATATAATAGAAAAGACCTGAACACATTTGACAAAATCCGATGAGAATTACAAATATAACATTAAACATTTAAACTTATACTAATTGGGATAGATCAGTACCGTAACACGTCTTATAGTCTTATAGAATTCACACTCAGCAAAACAGTAACAATCGGTAATAAGTCACGTTTGGTAATTAAAAGATAAGACGACGTAATGACAAACAAGCAAAAGAATTTTCTAATAATGACTTCAGAATGTATCTGCAGGTGACGGATATGCACCACTTTGAATTACAATATCGACAATATGCTTACGTAATATACCAGCAGCTTTGTGTAATATGAGATCTTTGTCACAATCAGGTGTAGAAACAATACTCAAATCATGACTTCTGAGAGTTTTCATATCGGCTTTTAGACGTTTAGCGGTATTGATTGTTTCAGAGAGAGATATGAAGCTGTTGTATTGGACAATATTGGACATTCCTTGTCCTTGTTAGCACTTTATGACAATACTATTTCCAAAGTGTTTTTGCAATCTTTGTTGAAGCCTATACGTTGTGTAACTTTCCCGCACATGTTGGTTGGTTGGGGAGGCGGGCAAAGGGAGTAAATAGTTCTAGTAAACCGTTCATGTAGAATACCTTCTTATACACAAGCAAATCTTCCTGGATTGTAGAAATAAATTCAGCAAAGGCGCTTTCATGCTCCGACTTTAAAGGTTCTTCAATTTAAAATTTAACTTGTTTCTCAACACATATTGTGTGATGCAAGCCGAGTGGTAGAAAGCATTTTGTGCAAAACTCTCTGATGTTATTTTGTAAACCATTTCACTGTCTGATATATTTTCAGAAGTACGCATAATACATTGGATTCTTTCGGTCGATGATGCAGAAAGTCCGGTCAAATGATTATAATATACAGGAAAAGAAATGAATTCCGTAATTGCGGTAGAATATCCATGAGTGCGTAAAAATGCAAAAAGTACAGATTAATACAGTTAAAACAATATATATTAAATTAGTTATGAACTTGGCATGATAACTAGACAAGATTTTGCTAGAAAACCAAAATCAAATAAGAAAAATGAAATAAAAGAAGTTGAAAAGAGAGTGGTCGGTTTTTTGAAATAATGACTAAGTTGTTACAGTTTTTTTTTTCTGCGATAAAAACACAATATTGTATTTCTAAAACAATTTGGTTATTTTAAGGTATGCAATACGCCAAAAATGCAATGCATTGTATTAGCTAAAAGCTAATAATTTACGTTGAAACCACAGGTGGCAAATTTTAATTTTGAAAACATTTCTCGAATTTTTACAAAAATTGCACCGTACGATTTTTTTACGACCGGGCAAAAACTGAAGTTCAGATACAAAGTATTCATCTATTACGTATAAAAAAAATCAGCTGTGTGTTAGGTTGGTGTATTAAAGTCGACAACTAAGCGTCTTTTCTGAAAATGTCACTCGCCTAATTCTAATAAAGTTTGTTCACCTTTTGGTTATATTTTGTATTGGATAAAGCGGGTATTTGTCTTGTTCTGTTAGTCTTTAATAACGTAGTTTTTTTCTATATGTTGTATTTCAAAAGTTTTTTTATAAAACATTGAGCGCCAAATTGAAGGACTAACGAGTTCTTTCCCCTAGTTGTTTTAAGCTTCTGATATATTCAGATTAGGTATTCTCAATGTAGCGTTGGGTGTTGTACTGGTAGTGATGAGAGGAGTTTGATGGTTGAACGATATTCCTCCCCATACCATGACACAACCATCACTCCAACGACCTTTCTAATGGGTACATGAATTTGCATAGTCGTCCCCTCTTCGTCTCCACACACGAGGTCGTTCATCACTACTGCGAAGATAGAATCTTGATTCGTCCGTCCATAAGACAGTTGTCCATTGCCTGTGTGAGCATCTGTTACGTTGTTGTGTATATCTGAGGCGATTTTGGCGTCGTACTGCAGTCAGCATGTTACCACGGAAAGGCCGCCGTGTCCTTAATCCACTGCTGTGCAAACGGCGTCTCACCGTGTTTGCTCTAATGTGTCTCCAATGGACACCATGCTCTAAACTTCATGTCTCTGGTAGTCTGAAAGTCTTCGCATCTACGCCTTAGTTTATTGCAGTGGCTTACAAAAAGGATGGGAAATTTCAATTCTTAGGCAAGGCTTTCCAAAAACAACATGATAAAATCATTCGTGTGTAAAATAACGGTACACTCGACTCTCCCCCTTTTCTGTAACCAGACACGTAATTTTTTTTTTCTAAAATCATTCAAGCGTAAAGTGGTCGAAAGACGCCTTACAATATCATTTAATTATCGTTGGTTCCTTCATAATACACCCCTATCCCCCTCCTAAATTGGTTGCCGAGTTTAAATATGCCACCTGAATTTGAGATTCTGTTGGTTTTTGCTTAATTCTATATGGAGATTTAAATTCAACAATCCTGTTAAGAACTACATTCTGTACCTGATTTTTCTTGTTTGGATCTGTCTCTGTTTTTTCCAATAATAGTTGGATTATGTTTAGATGTCCACTTTCAGCAGCTGAGTGTAATGGAGTGTCCCCATACTGAAATTAAACAGTTACAATGTGCATAGTATCAGAGGAAAGTACAAAAAGGAATCACTTTATAGAAACAATTCCATTAAAAAAAGACTAAGCCAACAATACGTAAAGTTAATTTATGAATTAAATGACCGTTTGTGTGCATGGCAATTCCTGTGAAACTGTATCTTTGACAAGTTAAATAACTTTTTTTCATAAAACAGGCTCATTGTGAGGTGTGTTCAACTCGTATCTGAAATTAAAAAAAGATTTCTACTTTGCCTGCCGAAGATATGCAGTTCTCTCCATTTACTCTGGATTCCTTCATCAACAAAAATCCGCCGCTATTTTTGTCAATGGCACACAGATCGTGGCGTTAAGCACAAAAAAACTAAACAAACAAAAACTACATCGGTTTGTTGTCTCATACTAATGTTGCTACAAGTTATGTCATAATTTGCAGGCCTCATGAAGTACGTCGAAGTGCATAGTTGACTAAAGCTATAAACATTATATTAAAGAAAGAGACTATTCTGTCTCAAATTCAATGCATATGGTTGTCTTTAAATCATGTCTGTCAAATTTGTTTTTCGTAATTGCATTGTTATAAAATAGACTATTTGTTTTTTCGTGAAATTTGCTTTCATTTCGTCATTCTGTGGTATGTTGTATTTTACTTTACGAAATTGGTTTTGCTCATTGTTGAAGACTTTATGGGGGTCTATAATTGTCATGAATACGTAAGATGAAGTACGTTCTATAGTTGGAACATTGGCAATCACACCAAGGTCGTTGTCCTACCCTATCTTTCTTGTTTTGATCTATTTTTGCTCTTTCTACTAACAATTATATAGTTACTTTTCCGGTTTTTTTTTATCAACCATATATAAAACACGATTCCCGTCATACGAAATAAAGATTGAAAAGTTAACAGATCCTACGCATTAGCATTGTTATTAATCACAGTTTAATTCAACGGTTAGTGATAAAGACTTCAAAGAGTTAAATTTCGATATATTATCAGTAGTTGAGCAGGTGAATTTAGAAGGTAAAATCACTATAAATGATACAAAGAATAATGATAAATAACCATGGTCAGATGGTTTTTCAACCTTATGTTTTTTTAAGATAGATTTTCCATCTTTTTTTTTCTCAATCGTTTCCCTTATTTGTCATCTTAATGATAAGTATAGACTTTAGCTATGTGCAAAATGGTTACATAATTTATTGCGTGTTGAATTAAAACAGCTGTAGACATATTGCTTGATTTTTATCTCACAACTTTTAATAAATCTACATCATTTTGTCTCCAGTAAATATTTGTCTCATTGACACTCAAACCAAACCTTTTTACTTATATAAAAATTAACCATCCTTGTTGGAACTACATTCCATACCCAATTTTCTTTCAATGAGTCAACATCTGTTCTTTCTAATAATAATTGAACTATGTCAAAAAGTCCATATATAACAGCTGAGTGTAAGGGAGTGTGACCACACTGAAAAAAAAGGTTTCAATAGTCACATAAAAAGAATCGCAACTCCTCTGAAACAGTGAATTGGCTGTAAGTTAATAACGTTTGTATAAAAAAATCTGTTTGTCTCGAGTTGTGTTTGGTTCTATTTCAATTGACCATTCTTTTAATGTTTCCTACTGTTTCTAACATATCTAGCTAAACACATTTAGATCTACACATAACGGTCATAGTATATATCAACGGATAAAGTATTAAGTGCAAAAACGGAAACAGAAACGTCGATGAACAACGTACACAAAAAGTCAACTTTTAAAAATGAGCAATTAGAATATATCACAGGCACCAATTTTTTAAAAATCGAAATCAAGCATGGACTATCGTCAAGTTGTTCTAATTACTTGGAGCTAAAGAAAACAATATTTTTTTCAATGTTTTTCGTATTTCAATTTAAGCTGGACGCAATTCGGGTACTCTTCATTTCATAATCATGTGTGCTTTGGAGATCGGTCCAAACCCATTATACTTTAATTCGAAATGAATAAAACATTAAATTTGTGAAACTATATAGAAAATAAGGATACATCTACAAAATAAAGACATAATATAAACTTTTTGTCTGGATCATAAACGAACGTAGGTGACAAAACAGTCAAAATAGGTGCAATTCGGGTACCGTCACGTAACAAAATTTAGGTCCGAACGCGCGGTGGTGTTTGTGAAGTCACGTGACGCTCAAAAATATATGTCTGGAGAATATTAATATCTTTTCAGGGGAGACCGTTGAACAGAGTACATGTTTATTGATTAGAAAAAACACCATGAACACGATGACTATTGTTTTTCTTTTGTAAAGGTCATTGATTTTGGATCATGCATGCATTTATGTAGACATGTTAACGGAAGCACATATTTGTATTTTAATGCATGTTTAGAAATTTGATTGTAGGATTTCAGTAATATTCACGAACTTGGGAGCGATTTCTATGTCATTGATTTTAATTTCTCAAACAAGCGGGTCGTACGTGTCTCATCCATTAATTTCAGAACATACACGAATTGGAGCAGATGTATGCAGGGATGGGTTTCTATTTCAGAAAGAAATTTGTACAAAAGAAGGATAAGCCTTTTACAGTTAAATGAACGAAACTATAAGCGATTTCTTTTCATAGAAATGGGATAACAGAAAAAACAAAATCAGTTGAAAAAAAGGGGAGAGAGTGTAGTGGTAAAATGTCGTTGATAATTGTGATAAGAAAAATTTACAACATGATAGCTACAACGTTTGAAGTTTTGATAAGCAATTTGTTGATTCGACCATAACAGGGACGTTAACCCTGCAATGAAATGATGCGTACCAATTCAACAACAAAAAACTCTATTTAAGGACGTGTCGCGACAAACCTTTTGGTTATGCGTATAGACCGGCGTGCACCAGACGTACAGAGAAAATTGACAAAGTCCCTATACGTTAGTTGCACGCCAGAGGAACGCTATGAAATCGTTAAACGCGCGTTGTATAGGTTTGGAGTACGTCGACATGCAAAGGTATACGCTTGGTGAACGCTATAACTCCAAGAAATTTGTATGTAGCATAAAAGTTTTCATCCAGCTCAATTGTGTGCCAAGCGTATACCTGTGTGCTACACGCACGTTCTACATACGCTACAAGCGCGTTGAAAACGCTACTGATAAGTTTGCAACACGTTTAGGGCACGTTTTATACACTTCAATGTCGTTCGACTAAAACTAAAACGTATGCGGATAAGTTTGTAACAAACATCCCATAATTAAACGCCGTGGACACGCCGAAAGCACGGATTTTCGTCCCAGATATGACCGGGACGCGTCTCAAAAACGTTCTCAAAACATTTTTTTTCTTTTCGTAGCGTTCAACCGATCTACGTTAGACAAATTCCAGACATACGCCAACATACGTTACTTAGGTACGCGTCTCGTACGTCCAATACACGCTTACACGTTACAGATATGATTGACAAGTTTAATACATCCAAACTTACGGGCTTGTTCGGGGTTTTTTTTCCGTTGCAATTCGCTTTTGTTTTGCCATGGCAATCATTGTCAGTTTGTTTTCGACTTATGAGTTTGAATACCACTTTGGTCTCTTTAGCTTTTCTTTAATAGCAACATTATGTGGACATTTATTTTGATAGTTGTCTTTGTCGAATTAACAAGGGTGAACATTCTTAGTAAGAACTTCATTGCATACCTTGTTCACTTCATTTGGATCTAGATTTTTTATGTTTAATAACAATTGCACTATTTTGGGATGCCCTCCTTTAACAGCACTGTGTAAGGGAGTGTTGCCATCCTGAAATAAAAATAATTGGGTCATGAAATAAATAACCCTAATATGTTTCAACTGAGATATGTAAACACCAAACGATGGAGCAGAGAGTATGTTACTGCTGAGAATGGGAAACTGATATAGGTGACTATTACATTGTACATAAGTCCATCGCTGTAGGTCAGCAAACTTATATAAAATAATACTGAATGCTATTATTGCTCTTGAGGGAAACGTGCAAAAAGTCAGTCTCTTGTGGAGAGTTGTCTCATTAGCAATCATACCATATCTTCTTTTTTATATATATTCCTTTATGTAAATTTTGTTTTGAGAGGTAAACAGGTAGCTATATATGTATATATATATATATACAACTCGTCTAAACATCAACCCAACAATGTTAGATCTGTAAATTTGCTTTCGCAAATTTCTTGTTCTTCATTCTCCGGGATTCGAACCCATGCTACTGTGATATCGTGACACCAAATCGCCTGCAATCGATTACCTCACGTCACATACTCAACTTTAATCACCAGTTGGTTCCAAGAAGATCTAAATTTCCAAAAAAGATAAAAATCCAACATGAAAACTTATTTTGTCGATGAAAAGGAAATGTACCGGTATATCAGTTGTAATTTCCAATTCAGTATCAATTGCTATTTATCTTTTTTAATACATTATCATTGATTTGTTATATTATCCTTACCCTGTCACTTTCGTTAAAATTTGCATCTTTGGCAAGAAAATCCTTGACCTTTTTTAAATCGTTCCCCACAACAGCATCGCGGAGGCTCTGTTAGGAAAACACAAATATATAGTTCGTCTAAAATTCATATATGTAAGGATCTGGTAAGAATTATGTATTTTGTATACCCATGAATTAAATTTACATGTAGTTATTCGTGGTTATACTGATAACATGTCGAAGTGTACTATTATATTATTAATTTTTCATGTTTATGAATTTCTCTGTCTTGGGTGTTCTTGCATTTATTTGTAACGTATTCCCGTCATGTAATCTTTTCATTTTAGCGGTATATTTATCATTGCCATAAAGCACGCGGTTTGGCTAGCCCCATTACCAGGTTTAACCATGTTTTCTTTAAAAATGTCCTGTATAAAGTCAGGAATGTGGCAGTTGTTATCTAATAGTTCGTTTCTATGTATGTTGCATAGTCGTTTTTGTTGTTGCACTTCAATACTCTGTTGTTTCGTTGTTTTCTTATACTTGATGGGGTTCCCTCGGTTTTAGTTTGTAACCCGGATTTGTTTTCTCTCAATCAATTTATGACTTTTAAACAGCGGTATACTACTGTTGCCTTTATTTATAAGAAACATTAATATATATAAATACTTTTAAAAGTCTAAAGATTTGCGCAAATCTTTAGACCTTTATAATTATAGCCTTATCAACAATATTTCATAGTAAATGAAAAAGATTGACAACGGAGCTGGTTTATGAACTGTCCACCAGTATTGACATCGTCAGTGACGCATAGTAATGGGTAAAAAAGCGCAGACATCAATATGACAATTAATATAAGAAACAGTTTGCAAATCACTTGACAAAAATAGTTTTTGAAACATGAACTCTCAAAAAATAAGGATAAACTCATGATCTCTACAATAAAAAATATTAACTGCTGCATTCCTGACCTCTGACACGTTCCCTTTTACATGTTTTACCGATTCGATATCGGAGTCAGTTATAATGCTTAATATTTAAAAGGTCAATATCGCTTGCAACCAAAGATTACGAACTAGATCTTCCTTCAACAAAGTAAAAAAAAATCAATTATTGTTAAACAACCTACCCTAAGGGCTGGTTAATCTAAAGATTCGTAAGAGTACATACAATGTAAGTCACTTTCCTCTTGCAACTTAAGAAAAACATTTGATTTGTCTACCCTATGCCTAGGCATTGCACATTCCAAACTTTTAAAAGATAAATTGAAAAAGTAGGTCCTGCTTTTTTAATAAAAACAGAGGGACGTAGATACAATTATATTTTCGTATGGATGGAATAATTGACATTGTAAAACAAATCATTCTAATTCAAACACAAATGTTTCTCTTAAACTGACATCTTTTGTACATTTGGAGGATGCGTTTTAATATTAAAATAAACCTATCATGATACAAAATGATCTCGTTTCATTCCTAATTATGCAAATAATATGATGCTTTTCTTATTTAAGTTAAGGTAACCTTATTTAGCCGCTTCCTTTCCATCTTCTATCTGTAAGAAAATTATCCAAATTATTATGTTTGCTTAATCCGCAGAAAACTGTCATGAGGAAGACATACTATAATATAAAGATTGGTTTGCAAAATATAATTCATCACATATACCGTGCTTACAATGTAGTAGATACGACGCGTGTTTTCTCCACATAAAAACCCCTGGCGAATAAACTACAATTGTTAAAAGGTAAGTCCATTAGAAGGAGTGGAACATTTAAAACCCAAACTTCATTGAATGTGTCAATTCTGACAAAGGACATATATGCTTTGCATGAAAAAAATGAAACTTCAAAAATAGCAATCTGCTCTAAACATGCTAAAGAAACCAATTGACTTGTACATGAAAAGCATTAAAAATATAGTTTATGTAGTCCATCGCACTCATTCATTAGCGTTACCACCATCGCACATCGGCGTAGCTATCAAAGAAAGGCGAACGATACCAGAGGGACATTCAAACTTATAAATTGAAATTAAACTGTTCTGCAATAATATATAACACTGTAACATATATCCGTAATCAGGTAGCATGTATAGTACACCGATATTCCATAACGATCAATCAAATCATTTTTTCGTACTCTATTACAGTTATTGAGAAGGCAGCTTCGAAATATAATTTAAAAGGGACAGACGATACCCCAATTGGAAAACTACAAGTCGCTATTTTACATTAACAAAAATATGTGATGTTTCCTGGTATTATAAACTAAGTTCAACATCGTCAGAGGGATTAGTTTCTAAATATTATCTAAATTTATAATATTAAATAAATCATGCAGAAACTAAAACGTACCTTGAAATCCGGACTTTCTGCCTCATCTCGAAAAACTTTTATATGGAATAAATTTACAGATTGATTTGTATAATTCTGTTGCCATTGTTAAAATATTAATATTAAGTGGAAAGATGTTGTATACAAAACTTGAAATGAACTTCCTGGTGACTTCCTTAAAGTGGGTATGGAAGGTGGTTGTCATTTGTGTAGTCATTATTATCAGGCTATTATTATATATCTCTGAATGTTTGAGACAACCAGTTTGTCAATTTAAAACTCAATGGTGTGATTTTTTGTCATGTGTCTGATTATAAATAAAAGAAAGACTATCGTGTTGAGTGTTTGATGATTATTCAAATTGTTATAAAAATTCTCATTGAGTATTGTTTTATTGATTTTATTTTCATTGTTGTATCCTTTTGTGTTATCTTTTATTATACAGTTCATATATGGTTTGTTAGTAAACATGAACACAGTGTATCTATAATTAAGACTTTCTGATAGATGATTTTAATTTTACCTTTCAGAATTACAATTCCAATGACGTAAGCAGCAAACCTCTATCAAGGAAATGAAGTTCATAAAATTACTACAAAGTCGTTGACGTTGGTTTAAAGTAATATGTTGGGTGTGATCAAATGTATAATACAAGTTAATATCTTTTAGGATACCCATTTTCAAAATTCTGATGGTTGGACGCTTGACTACAATTGGTCGCAGAGTTTTATAGGAAGTTTATCGAAATTATTATAAACGATTTTATCTGAATTACAATTGTTAAATTTAAAATTGTTGTTTGTCATGGCCTGGATTCACATGGTTTGCAATAAAAAAAAAACGGTTTATTTGTATGCGTTGATCTTGTTAGGAAGATATTCTTGCTAGATACTTATCCAACACTTTTTACGTTTTTTAAGAGCTATATATAACAGAGCTCGATTATGATTTTGGTAGTGCTGTGCGAATCGTAATAGATTGAAAGCCCAATCAAGTTCCAAATTGAGGAGCATTGGAAACACAAAAAATGCCTACAAAATCTGCCAAATACCACTGAGGGCATTTATGCCTTTAGGTAAAACATCTTTATTATTTTTGTAACATTAAATGTATAAAAATTACTTTAATTTATCATGTATTATAACATATTAATTTTAAGGAGATGTCTCCTAGGTTGATGATATCCTCTGTAATGAAACATCCACAATCACGGATATCGATTTAGTGGCTATATACACGCATCAAAGATAGCAGAATTATTATCAGATGCGCCGTTTCGTTAATATTATATTTATCAGTTGAACTCGAATTACAAATTAATTGAAGGCCAAATCAAAAACGAAGTTGAAGAGCATTTAGCAATAAAAATTACAAAACAAGAACTGACCCTAATGTGGCCGAATGGCAGGGCTGGAAAATCATTAGTGTGTCTCATTATTCATCATGGTTTCAAAAGACAATTTATCAAATAACTATATCAGGATATTTTGTGTCAACTTTAAATTGTTGACGACTGGGCTCAATACACAATCTGAAACAAAACGTTCAACATCAGCAGTATCAACTAAATGATTGTTAAAATCTAAACAAATATTAATTAATCGTTGAATGCTGTACGTGTTAAGCAAGATAAAGGGTTGTGATGTTCACATGACGGGCGTTTTGTCTTTGTAAGACTCACCAATGCAGCTCTGATAAGAAAAAGTTGTGAGCGTACATTGAGTACAGGAACGAAGGACATTGGATAACGTAGTCTTGTTCTTTAAACTCATCTAAAGTGTGTGCATGCAACCTCCTCCAATCTGCTTAAAATGATTATATCATTGTTGATGGATTTTGCTTGAAATGCTTCAAATAAGTCATTGACGTTATGAGAGCACATGCAAAAATGTGTTTTATTGTGAAGAGTTCGCAAACTTTTTTTTCGAAGGAAAAGACGTTCTATAAGTTTGTTTCACTTTACAGACCTCGTTTCTCCGAATGTGACCTACTGAATTTACTGTTTACCTGGTTTGTATTCATATTAACAAGACGATAGGGAGCAGAGCCTGCTTGTTCTTCCGCGGCACTGATGTATGGTAACTGCTTATATTTCAAGCGATTTTTCTTTCGTGTATATGTTTTTCGTTTGTTTGGCCTTATAGACTTCTTTTTAATCTTTGTGTCAAAATTAGTAATGACTTTTAATCATTAAACGTTCCAGTCATTCTAAGAATCATCCAAATCTTATTACTGGAATACATTTTATAAATATATGTGTGTGTGGTTTTTTTTATCGAAGATAGTTAAGAACTGAAAATAATTTGCAACATGATATATTTGCAGATACAATAAAAATGCTTTAGAAATCTTCACTAAACTCTTGATGAGGGATATAACTCCCACAACATCCTTTAAACTTAATTGGAAAATGCATCTCATGATCTATAAATGGACATTAATATATGATGGTCTTAAAGTATAGATTCTGGGTACTGACGTTGTTTATCATATTAATAACGTACTATAGTATTCTTTCATTTTTTTTAATATTACCTTTTTACTGTTTAGTCTATTTTTGGTGCTATGCATTTGACATGGCACGGTACTTATACATTCCGTCATTGTGTTATTGTGCTATGGTAATTTTGGCTTTTATTTATATTTGTGTGCTTTGTCTATATACCTTTTTGTGTTTCTTTAATACATACTAGAAGATGCCGCAAAATCACGGTACAATTGGGCAACTTTTGAAACAAAGAGTGAAGACATAACAATAAAATGGACACCGTTAGGATTTAAACACGGTTTATGCATTTAAAGGGGGAAAGGACACTAAACGATATCCAATTAAAGGAGTAAAGAAAGTACGCATTCATTAATGCGAACTGCTGGCAAAAGGACAATGTTCTACTTTGGACCGGAAAGACGGACAACTCCTGTAAATATATATTCATTAAAATAAATGCGTGCGACCACTTTGTGTTAAATTTCTAAAAACTATATATTGTTCGACTTACCAAATTTGTAACAGTCAATAACAATATCAATATCAAGCTTGATTGCTTGGAATAACGTCGAAATCGTCGTATTATAGTGAACGTCGTGAAACGCTCACTAGAATCAGCAACTTGCTAAACATCTTAACAAATGATACATAAGGCTTATAATAGCTTTGGTGAGTTTTCAGACCAACAACTATATAACTTTTATGATTACATATAAAACAAAACTGTCATAGAAAAAAATATCTTTTCGTTGTTCATTACATGTACTCTTGTTCATGTTGTTTGTCAGTTCCATTCATTCTTTTTTAACGATATACACCAGAGTGTAATATCCCATACATGAAACTGTGGCGTTGGCTCATGTCCAATAACGATACACATTTTCGAAGAAGTTTCTCTAAATATCTAACAGGCTCAGTATGTCAATGGCCAATAATCATGTCATTTTGTTTTCTTGATATAATGTGTATATCTTTTTTTTTATTATTTCTTGGTAAACTAGTTAACAATGAAGTAAGTTTCCGAGTTAAATTTCAGGACTTTAAGTTCTCATCCGTGTTAATTAGAAACAAGTATTTTTCACTTTTATCAATCAATTTCAATCTGTTTTTGATATACACAATAAGATAAAGTCCACGTCAAGTGTTGCTATTTCCTTTTAACAGACGTTTTAACATCAAGTTTTGATTTAAACGATATATACTGATATATCTGGCCATCACCGTCTACCGATTGTATTTGCGAGCGCTTTTTTTTTATCAAAATAAATAAAACAAAACAACGATGTCAAATCCAATTTCTCAATAATAGATGTGCGTTCTCCTTTATTTTTAACGATAAATGTCAAGTAAAAATAAATGGGTACAGATAGTGTATGTCGAATTTCCAAACTAAATTTTATCAATTAGTCAGCAGGGTTTAAGAACATCAGTTGTTCGACCTGTTAGTCAAATGCGTTTTGTTTAAATATACTTTTTCACTTTTTTGGTCTTTTGGAAAATGTTGTTTGTGCTGTATATAGACCCTTCTACAACGAAATTTGTTTAACATGCACACGTATAAAAATGGCGGTTTTTATCCAACGCAACCATAGGTTTGAACGTTGTTTCAATTTAGACTCGTTTATATTTTTTCGTTTGGGCTTGTACCATATTTTCCCTCCGGTTTATATGATCCGTTCATCCTATATTGACTCTTAAAATTCAAGAGTCGATCTGAAAATGAGGGTAAATTATATGGCCTTCCAATTACCGTTTCGATCCCTAACATCACTGAAGAGACATATATTGTCGAAATCTAGATCTGGTCTACAAAAAAATATTTACACCTTGTGTTTGTGGCATGACATCTTGGTCACAAGTTTATCGTTTTCTGTTTAGTATTAAATTTATATTAAGATCCATTTTGTTACATCTCGTGATCAATTTTAGTTGGCAATCGCCAATGGCAGTCAGCAGGTTTTTTTTCACTTTTTTGGTCTTTTGGAAAATGTTGTTTGTGCTGTATTTAGACCCTTCTACAACAAAATTTGTTTTACATGCACACGTATAAAAATTGCGGTTTGGTTTATACAACTCGTCTAAACATCAACCCAACAATGTTAGATCTGTAAATTTGCTTTCGCATATATATATATATATATAAAATGACTGAATGAATAGTCAACGATCAATCTTACAGGGCGATGGATCATGTAATATGATTCTGTTCACTACAAAATATAATATATAACAAGTCAAAAAGGGTACAACATCACCATTAAATAACTATAAAATTAACAAATATTAGATATTTCGGATAACAGATATCCTTCTTCAATAATAGCACGATGTCAAATGAATCATGTCAATATATTCAAACTGAGAAACTTTTTCTAAATCTTATCTAAATAATTTAAGCGAAAACCTGACGCTGATACAATTTTAAAATTTCCAAACACGGCGCAAAGATTACAAAGATATGCCAAATGAAAATATTTTCGATGTGAACTGGCAAAACTCTAAATTTCCAAAGGTTGTGACAGTTTAGATGATATAACTGCATTGAGGGCAGTCCTCAAACAAAAAAATCAAAAATGTCCTAACCGATCCAAGTTGGTATAATATTTCAAATTTGACAACTGTAGGGCAATTGCAACAGAAACTACATAGTTGAGCCTCCCAATCGAACAGCAGTCCAACAATGATAAGAAAAATAAGTTTTATCAAATGAGGTAAAATAATTGAACGTGGCTACGTACTTATACATCCATCCCGAATGAATGGAGCCCTGTAATTTAAACTGTTATTTTAAAAAAAAAAGTTGAACTGTAAAGCCAGTACTAAAGCCGGAGTTATTGGAAACAGGTGATGACAGAAAAATGAGGGACTCATTCTATGTTTTTTCATTTATGCCCTCTGGGGAAACTGTCCGTAACTTTCTTATCCAAAATCTTTCCCGAGCGACTCTGTCGACCTTCGACCAACCCTCGTTGTGGTCTTTGATTGTGATGGTAAGGTTTTTGAGATCAGCTTGTGTGTGTCCAGGTGATCTCGAATGACGACTTACGGGTAGGTCGGGCTTGCAAGTGTAGTCACTTCGATGACCATTCATGCGTTTGTTTAATGGCTGCTCTGTCTCGCCAACATACTGCATGCCACATCGACACTGAAGGAGGTATACAACATTCTGGGTTTTGCAAGTTACATTGCAATATATAGTGTACACAGACTCAGTCGAGTGGCAAGTAAATGTTTGAGTACTCAGTATTTATTGACAAGTCAGACAACGTCTGTTACCACATGACTTGCACCATCCTACAATTGAACAGCTTTTATTAGAGGAGACGTCAGCTCTAACAAATAAGTCTTTCAGACTTGCTGGTCTCCGAAAAGCTAAGACAGGAGGATTGGGAAAGATCTTGGATAATTTAGGGTGTTTGGCAATAGTTTGCCAATTGACACGGATCAAACGTGAAAGGTTAGTAAAGGCTGGATTGTATGTAAGAACAAACGGGACTATTTTGCTGCGCCTCTTCCGTTTGTACTGTAAGAGGTCATTGCGGCTGTTATTGTTAGCGCGCGCAAACCCCTTATCTATGTCCAATTTTTTATAGCCTCGTTTTGTCAAAAATCCGCGAAGTTCCTGTAACCGTTTCGTGACAGCCTCCTCAGAGGAGCAAATCCGCTTGACTCTGAGAGCTTGACTGTACGGGATACTTTTTGTACAGTGTTTGTGGTGACAGTTTTGGGGAGAAAGGTACTAATGTTTATCTGTGGGTTTACAGTAGAGGTCTGTTGATATGACACCGTCCTTTATAGATGTAGTTGTGTCTAAGAAAGATATCTTAGAGTCGGAAATTTCATACGTAAATTTAATTGAATGGTGAGCGTTGTTTTCATGTCTGATGAAATCATCCAGTTTTTGTTGAGATTCAATCCATTTCATGTCAACATCATCAATGAAACGGAACCTAGACAAAGGTTTGGATAAAGATGCTGCAATAATTTGTTTTTCTAATTTGCCCATGAAAATATTGGCATAAGACGGTGCCATTTTCGTCCCCATCGCTGTCCCGTTTATTTGAAGGTAATGATCACCATTAAAGGTGAAATTGTTGCATTCAGGACCAGAGTAAGCAGCTGGACTAAACATTCAGTAGGTGGTTCTAAAATGTTGCGTGAGTCCCATATTTCCCTACAAGATTGTATGCCGTCATCATGAGGTATGTTGGTATACAATGAGGTGACATCTAAAGTGACAAGGAGGGTTTCCGGATGAAGAGGGTTCATGGATTCCATTTTACGAAGATAATCTGTAGTGTCTTGAATGTGGGAAGGAAGATTTTCTACATGAGATCTTAAATGAAAATCGACGAATTCCGAGATTTTCTCAGTCGGATGGCCGTTTGCGGATACAATGGGTCTACCAGGGTTGTTAATCTTGTGTATTTTGGGAAGAAGATACAATCGACCAGGCTTGGCATTCTCTGGTTTTAAGTAACCAATTGTATCCTCATCTATGTGACCGTCATTGTATATGGTTTGTAACGCAGTGATAATTTTGGAGCTAAACTCGGAAGTAGGGTCATAGTCTAGCTTCTTATAAAATCTCTCATCAGAGAGCTGAAGCACTGCTTCCGCGATGTAGTTGGCTTTGTCCATTATCACAACGGCACTGCCCTTGTCTGCTGGTTTTATCACAATATCATCTCGGTTTCTCAGCGATTGTATGGCTTTTTTCTCGTCAGGAAAGGTGTTGTAAAATGACGAGTACTTGTTACTAGCTAGATGAACAACATCCGATTTGATTTTGTCGATAACATCTTCCAGTGTAGCAGATATACTAGGTTTTGGAATCCATGAACTCTTCTTTTTAAAATGCGGAATTATGATTTCTTCCTCCGAGTCAGACGTGTCTGTGTCTTCCTCATTATCCACCTCTTTATCCTTGTTACCAAAATATTCTTTGATTCTGAGGGTTCTGGCAAAGTTATCAAGGTCATCTCCCAGTTTCATATTATCTATGTTATAGGGAGTAGTGCAAAATTCAAACCCTTAGACAAGACTTTAGTTTCGTCCTCAGATAAAGAGACTGAGAATAAATTGACAACCGTGTTGTTGGGATTGGTCGGAACTCGAATTTTTCTTTTAAATCTACGATTTCGAGGCTTTTTCCTTGATTTTTTAGAGACTCTGATTAAAGGGTGGTTAATTTGCACACCATCACGTATATATATAGTATTTTGTGACACCTGAATTACCTTTTTAGCAAATACTACGTGGTCAGTGTTCAAAATTTAGAAACAGCCACATAAGACTATCGGTAAATCATCAATCGTCTCACATTATATGTTATATCATAGCATACTAGAGCCTGGAAAAAGACTTGTTTTTTAAACATCAATGCACTTTAGTGTTTTAAGCCCTTGATCCTTACTGTATTTTCCCATCGCACTTTATCGTACTATACCATCGCACTTTAGTAAACAAACAACCATCGTTATTTAGCGTGAGACACCATCGTACTTTAGCGTAGACCATTCAAGTTATTCTTCGATCATTTTAGCCAAAATACAGCAGATAGTTGATTCCCTGGATACAAATTTAGCAGTTCTACAAATTCACATCAATTGCAACACAACACTATGTAAGTATAAAAAAAACAGTTAAACAAATATACGGGAGTGCTTCCTTTGATATAATCCCTCGTTTTTCATAAATTTGCTGTGATGAATATCTGGCTAATTACAGTTTATTATATCTCGGACAAGGGAGCAGTGAACCTTAAAAAATACATACTCGAATTTGTAGATTACAGTTAAGACAGGGGTATTCTTTAAACTATTGATGACGTTGTTTTATTTAAAGGTGAATGAACACAAGAATGTATACACAGCTTTAAGTCACTTGTCCCGCTAACATTCTAATGAAATAGATAAACATATGATAATTAACGGGAAATCGGGGATAAAAGTAACCTGCACTTCGAATATGTATCAATTTAAATTAGAAGTTTACAACAAGTGTATATTGTATGGATCGAAATGTACATTTTCTTTGTTTTTATAGGTTGTGAAGACGGAGGGGAGCTGTATAACAAGCATTGTTATAAATTTGTGAGGGAAAAAGAAACATGCAGAAATGCTTCTGCAAATGTTTTGTTTTTCTCTCGCCGGGATCCGAACCCATGCTACTGAGATATCGTGACACCAAATCACCTGCACTGTAGCCGTCCCGCTAGACCACACGACAACCTATCTCAGTAGCATGGGTTCGAACCCCGGCGAGGGAAGAACAAATATTTGCGCAGACATACGTAGTTGTATGTTGGTGATTGTTGGTCACCAATTGCATGCAACTGAACGTTGCCTTTAGCCTTCTGCCTTTCTTTTTATTAATAAATCGCATATTGCGTATAACAAAATAAGCGAAGTATCGTAGAAGTTTTACATTATTAACCAAATTAATTTCGTACGTAAAATATAAGCTAACCCTTATAAAAACTACTTGGCAATTTTAACACATAGTCTTTTGTCTTAACATCTGTTTTTGTATTTTTGTTATCACTTCTCGTTTCTTTAAATACCTCAAAGTGTAAAACCTGGACAGGAAATTTTTATGACGTCCCTTGTCCTGAAAATTCCTGCAATAAAAGTGTCTCATTTTATATTCAACAAACTCAATATTTCATTGACGGATTTCAAGGTCATCATT
This sequence comes from Mytilus edulis, assembly GCF_963676685.1. Classification (NCBI taxonomy): domain Eukaryota; kingdom Metazoa; phylum Mollusca; class Bivalvia; order Mytilida; family Mytilidae; genus Mytilus; species Mytilus edulis. The sequence continues at coordinate 15,286,072 of NC_092349.1, forward strand.
AATTTGTAATATAATATGTATATTATTTCTCGGTAAGCTTGTTATAAATAAAGTTAGATTTCCGGGACTTTCGTTTATTATCCGTGTCACGCACTTTTATCAGTAACAATTCATCTCTATTTTACATAAAAAAAAGTATTCTTACTTCCATTAAACATAATATATTAATTCTATTTCTACCTTAACTAAATCTTTTAATATATGTGTGTGTATTAACATTCCCTGGATTTATGCAATTACAACTTAAAATATTGTATACAAGTGAAGGTTTTTCTTTGTATATATTTTAGAGAATGTTTTATGAAATGGGCACATTTTTTGGGCAAAACTGACACACCCCTGTTAAACAAGATCGACGTTACATCCCCCTTAAATACAAGAACCATGATGCTACTATAAAGAATTATGAGAGACTTATGAGGGTCGAAAGATTACAGTTGGAATTTCTATGTTCAATCTCGATTATTCCAATATTTATGTTTTGATAATTTTAAAGTTAAAGCTTGGAAATTCAAAGATTAAAGTTGATGATACCATGATTGATGTTGGTAATCAAAGATTAAAGTGATTATACCAAAATAAATGTTGGAAAATTCAATCATTTAAGGTGATAACTTCAAAATTAAAGTCGACAGTGTGAAAAAAAATAATAAAAAAATGACGGCCTTACATGATTCAGTATTACATATCAGTAGCTTTATGTTAAGATAACAATATATATATAGAAACAAAAAGTACAGGTTCCAGCCCCGGCCCCAGAGAGAAAGTTAAGAATCAAATCTACTCTAACATCGGTAGGTTGATTTTCTATGCACTTAATACATATTTTAAGGCCTGGTATTTCTTAATCATAAGAAATCCGACTGTCAAGGTATAATTTGCAGTACTAGTTGTCACCACACACCTCGAGCAACACACAGGCAGACATATACATATATTTATTTACAGTGATTGTATGCTTTAAAAATAGATTAGCATCCTGTAATTATACTGAAGAGATGAGTAGATGACCATTTATGTACACTAAAAACCAATACTTCGTGTATTGTATCAGAGATCCTTGTTTAATAATTATCAAAGGTACCAGAATCTAATTCCTACTAGAAGGTAACACCTCCAGAAACGAAAGCTTTTTTATAAGCTAGAGTAAGATGAGGGGATATGGTCCCTGCTGCGCAATGCTAGGCGGTGTTGTCGTAGAAGTTAGAAACAAAAAGTACAGGTTCCATTAGGTTGATTTTATAGGCACTTTATATATAGCCATGTATCACCATCACTGCTGGTGATCCGATGGATAAATCTGTTGTAGAGTTGTCACTGGCTCAGACGTACTTATAAATATAATTATTTTCTGTGACTGTATCTTACATTTATTTGCAGGATACTTTACTATAGATAATTTAGCTGATCTGTAAGAATAACATCTGCATGCCTTATATATCATGTACTGTAGTACGACGCTAGATTAAAACTGACGTGGAAAGGTAACAACAGGCCACTCGTCTAAACATCAACCCAACAATGTTAGATCTGTAAATTTGCTTTCGCAAATGTTTTGTTCTTCCCTCACCGGAATTCAAACCCATTCTACTGAGATATCGTGACACCAAATCGCCTGCACTGTAGCCGTCCCGCTAGACCACACGACCACCTGTGCTTCAATATATATATGCATAAATTTCCATTGAATCGATAAGAGATGATGAAAGTCAACGTATTTATATCTATATAACTTTTCATACAAAAACAAACCGTTCATGATATCAGATTTTTAGGTCCACTTTGATCTAAATCATCATATACAAATCGGGTCCTACTTTTTAAGGTTAACAATAGTTTACCAAACCAAATTTTCTTGTTTATTTGATGTTAAATCCGTTTTGTTGTTAGAGCTTGAATCCTAGTTACAAATGAAATCGAATATGGATATGGAAAATTACGTTTATCAGTTGTTAAATCAGGTGTTATCCATTTACATTTGCCGCCAACCATGATATAATAATTTCTGTTTTTTTTTTTTTTATTTAAATGCATTCAAATTTCTTTTTAAAACAGACTGAAACATTGAAATTGATAAGCAGGTGGTCTCTGTCAAATATATGGGTACTCACCGAAACCCTTTTTAATGGTTTATGTTGATGACTACCAGATTAAAAAAAATTGGACTATTGAGGGAAAAAGATTGTTGATAACACTTTGTAATTTCGAGAACAAATTAACCAACAGTATATAAGTGTAAAAGTAGTCACGCATAAGGACAGTCTATTTGAAGATGTGTGTGGTAAGGATAATTGTCCTTATAATTATTATTACTAATTTCTAATCACCTTTCAGTGTCACCCAACAGATATACAAAATACCTGATTAAATGATGTGCGAACACCAGAAAAAAACATTTTAAGATTTATACCGTTTGTTTGTACTGAGGCAGACGGTATTTTAAAGTATCGGCTGTTGTATTAATCTGTTTCTAACCTTTCTGATTGTGGGATTCATTTCAAAAGTGATTCAAAAAAGTATATATAAAAATATAAGAAAATAATATTTAAACTCAATTATTCCTTCCTTGATTATGATCAATTCTGTTTGCAACTTTTCCCCGTGACACCCCCTCCCTTCCCCCCAAAACTAATATGATTAAAGCATTTGGAATATAGGCAGTTGCAGATGCATAAATGTCCATAAATGGGGAAATTGACTGTCTAAGAGGGCGCCGCTCAAATATGTTTCAGCGATTCTCTAAATAATCAACAATATTTGTTTCCACAAGAAGGGGGAGGGGGCGTCCCCCACGACATCCACATTTGAAAGAGAGATAAAAGTATTCCAATATGCATATTTTATGGTAGTCATAGTTATACTTTCATATCCACAATTTTAAAGATGTGACAATTTTTACATGTTTTTAAATTCCGCTTTACAAGAATTAAAATAAACGGATGTGTCTCATTATTTATTTTACAAATACACATATAGTGCTTTAACCGGATCAATGACCATAATCAGACCCTTCATTGATTAGTTTATTTCAAAACACCTATATATAGATAGACTGGTCTTTTATGAGCAAACGGGTTAAACTCCGCCTAGTCAAGTTAAATAAATCAAGTAACAGCATTAGGTACCAGGATTACACATCATTACTCTAAATAAACATTACAAATGATTGTCAAGTGTTCATTTGTTTTCGTGGAAGACTTACTTATTGTTAAAACAAATAACAGGAAACTGGAAATATTTTTCATTTGTTATAGTTTGGATATTATATTGAGATGTGAAGCTTCAGAAAAAAATGGCTTGTACGGAAATGTATGAAATGGAGAATTCATCGGATGAACTTAGAGAGGAAACAGGAAATGACAATATAATCAGGCTTTGGAGAAAGCAATGGTTCAAAACTGTTCTTTTCACACTTGCAATGTCACTTTTGTCTGCAGTTTTTCTTTTGACTGTAATTCATTTTGCGACGGGTGGTAAGTTAAAATATACATCTTTTTAATCCTATTACATGCTTCTGCATACATTTAAGAAGCAACAATAATTATAAATTTCCGCGTTTCGAAGTATAGAGAAAAATTATTGTACTAACGGTTCTTTCAATATATGTATGGACACGTGATATTAATTGTAGTATCACGTGAATGGTCATTTTTCGCGGGTTAATTTCCCTATTAGACCATTCTCTCGCCAACTTCGAACTGGTCAAGTTCAGATTTAATGTTGGTTCATTATTGTTTGATTTGATTTGATTTTCTTCTTGTTTTTGTACTATATATTGGTATTTTTATTTGCTATTTCACATTTTGATGATATTTTGTTTATGTAAACATAAGCTAACTTTCAGTATTGTCCAAATTCACCTCTCGAGACGATCTTCCGAGCATAAGGGTCTGGACACAGGTTTCCATATCGACTAAGGTAACTTGGTTGTTGGTTTTTCCTGGCCGGCGGGTTTGTTTATAACGGAGTCAATGTTTTCATTTCGTATTGAAAGCATTGTTTATATGTATATAGATATTATTGTTTATAAAATATTATGTTTGTTATGATATATATTGCAATGTTTATTTTTGTATTCCTCTGTCCGAGTTAATCTTGAATTTATTTGTACTGTATTTCTGTCATGTAATGTTGTCATTTTAGTGGTATATTTACAATTGCCATAAAAGCGCGAGTTTTGGTTTGCCGTAAAACCATGTTCAACCCACTATTTTTTCTTACGATGCCCTGTACCAAGTCAGGTAAATGACAGTTGTTATCTCATATTTCGTTACTATATGTGTGTTGTATTGTCGCACCTTTTTTATGTAAAAGAAACGCATATACTGCTTTTGCAATTGATGTAAAACCTATCATATGAGTGTTATATATTATCAATCAAATTAGTTTAGCTTATCTGAAATCATAATCATCAGCGTGTAAAAACGTTGCCGTATTCTTTGTGTCCATATGATAATTCAGTAAAACTTCAGAAACACAACCAAAGACGTACGATATGACAACGTGACTTTCAATGTGAGATTGTTACAGTATAACTTGAAGTTGAAGTCAAATTGAAAGGGCATTTAATATCTATAAGTATTGAAATTTGCTGTTATTTTTTAGGAAAGAGTTTGGACTCACGTTGAAGAACCTTCAATTGTTCTATAACCAATTGTATTCATTAGGTACACAAAGAACTAATAACTATCGATTCACCATATGAATCCCTTTGGAAAGCAGCATTTAAACTTTTCTCCGATCTGCACTTCTCTTTAGGGGACAAAAAGTATTTCATTTTCCAGACGTATCTGATATTTTTTATTGTTTTGTCAGAAATCGGGTCGTTGGTTCTCCAGCTTGAATTGTTTTACATTTTGTCACGACCAATCTTAAATAGCTGGTTATAAATATTTGCTTTGTCCAGTATGGAAGGCCGTCCGGTGACCTTTAGTTGCTTAGAAGTCCGATTTATTTAAAACATGACGCCATACTAATGAAATCAACAAATATGTAGGTTCTTCCATTTCGTTTAACATCTAAACTCTGATAATAATTCATTAAAATAAAATTTGAATTAGGTGTGACTTTGTTTCTATTCTATTGCATTATTAACACATTTACTGATTTCAAGTCATTGATATTTAAATTTATACAATATTGCGTTTCTACTTTTTTGCAGTAACATATTTTTTACTGGTTTCATATGATTTTTTTTTTATTTTAGTCCAACTACAGCAGCAGTTTGATTCACAGGGTTCAAAGTTGGCAGTTCTACTAACACAGATTAAATGCAATACAAAACTGCGTAAATATTAACGAGTCATCACATGTTATAAGTATGCTTCTTTTGACTTAATGACTCGTTCTACACAAATTCACTCTGACGTCTATTTTGCTTAACTTAGTTTATAATTAGTATATCTCGGACGAAGGAGGATTAAACTTTTAAAAACGAATACTCGACCTATAAGATTAGTTAGGAATAAAACATTCTTATGGAAATATTTTGACGTTGCTGTTTTAAACATAAATGGGGAAAAAGGATTTTCAGCTATCTGTATATGTACCTTTTTGGACAAGCATTCTAATTTCATAGACAAGTAAATGAAATTTATCAAAGTCAACAACACTTCATAAAGTTCTCTAAATAAAAAACTGGTCTTGTTAAAATTAACGGAGACGGTTTAGTCCATGTTTATGTTCTAAAACATTTCTGGTAATAGAGTATAAAGTAATTCACTTGTATACTCTTTATCAAAGCGTGTTTGTCTCTGTATTTAATACAATTCCTGCTTGTTTATTTGGCATTGTCATCGTCGTGTGATTAGTCATTAAATCCTTTGAACAGTTCCTATCCTGCTTCGGGGTCAGTTCGAAAAAAAAATGTGGTTTGCGACAATCCATAGTTGTTTTCTTTAAACCGCAACTGACACAGTTTGGGTAGAAAAATTATTAACTTTGCGTTAATAGGGTATTAAACAAAAACGCATTATTCACATCACAAACAAGGCTGTAAACGGTAAGGCCAAACTGTATACGATCAATGCATATGTACGGCGACATTGCCTTAATGGTCTTATGTTATTATGCTACTATCAAGTGTGGGGTGGCGAATGTTTGATCCTCGGCTAGGCATGCGACATTTCGTCATGTAGCACAAAAGGATCGTTTAAGGGTTGGATATTTCTTCTTATGACCTTTTACCTTTTGATTTACATCTTCAGTATTCTAACATCATGTTTGATTCTCTCAACGAAAGAACACCTAAATTTAGATATAAAATGACAAGCTAAATGTATCTTAACATATTTACTATGTTTTCATATTATAGTAAGTAAAGAAAATATAAGTTGTGAGGACGGATGGGAGCTTTATAAAAAGCATTGTTATAAATTTGTGGAAGAAACAGAAACACGCGAAAAGGCTCAGGTAATTTGACTGTTATCATTGGTAGATGCACAGGAGATGAACAACACTTTTTAAGTAGCAAAAATTAGTTAATGCAATTGTTCGTCTTGATATAAATTTAAGGCCTTTTAACATTGGATCCGTCAAGCAGAAATTTTTTTTCGGTATTTTAACAATAGAAATATAAAAATAATCATTATATTACTATTGTTTTATACAATTTAGTCAGGTTGAATAAATATCTTTTCATGTTGCCTGTGGATAGAATTAGTTAAACAAAAGGATGTGCCAAATAAATATATAAACATTCCAAAGAGGACATTCAAAACGTATAAGTCGAATACAAACTTGCAACAGTTACATCATGCCAAAAACGAAAACGATTTTAATACAAACAGGTTCACAAATACTAAATAGAAAACTAGAAATTGAGCAAAGTATCCCGCTCAAACCTGTGGATTGTTGCAGGTTATCCTAATTGATAGAAGATTCTATCTTTCAAGTTGGTAATGATAAGAACACATTTCTATAATGTCTCCTTCTGTGATATCTATCCGATGACCATTACATTAATAATAAAACTATTATAACCCTGGATTTTGATTTTTAATTTTTTGGTGTTTTAACGCAATTTTTTCAGCATTTTTCAGCAACACAATTAGACTATTTCATGGTACACGAGCAGGGTTCGAACTCACAACCTCCGTGTTGACTTGGTAGTGATTACAGTAAATTTATAGTTCATGTAACACATGTTTATAGGAACTTATGTTTTGTTAAAGACAACATATAAAATCGTGTGTGATGGACAACTATCAACCCTACCAAAAAATTACATGGTTGTCAGAATCAATGGGTTGCGGTTTCAGTCACATATAACACATATCGTTTGTATGAATTTTAATTGGATAACGTGATCAATTTTCTTGGCATCGATGCCATAAAAACTTACGCATATGTGCTAACACGATGCCAGAAAACTCAATTTGCGACCATCAAATCACTAAGTTTAAAGTTATCTCCTAATTCTTGTCCTAGGAACATAAATTACTGTCTTACACTTTTTGTGCTTTCATGTGTGTTTTTGACATGTCTTTTAAAGCCAGTGATTATTATTTAAGTATACATGTTGTTTTCAACAGGAAAAATGCAGCGAGGAATGTGCTTCTCTGGTAAAAATTGAGGATGCAGATGAAAATTCATTCATCTATTCCGCTGGAGGTAACTGTTTTATTCATTATTTTTTAATCATAAATAATTAATGATTTATCGAAATTAACAAATGTTCTTGTTGTTTAGTTTTTATTTAGTGTTTTGTATACTGTTATTAGTTTTTTTCGTCGTTACGACTTACAAGTTTAAATTCTCCCTTTGGGAAACAGAGTTGTAAAAGCAACTTTGCTTCGTTGTTTCTGAATCCTATATATTTATTTCAAGTGTATTATATTGTTATTTGAACACATTGTTGAAATTAAACATCCTTGATGGTCTTTCCACACTTTTTTGCTATGTTTGTTATTTTGTGAAGTGATTCTCGAATTGTCATTCACCATGCTCATTTTTACATGCATAAGCACTGTATTTTTTAAATTTGTTGATACAGATTGTTTACTTAACAAAAACGAAAAGCGTCATGCTATAGTTAAGTTTTTGAGAGCAATGTTTCAGAGCGTTTAGCGTGGTTTTTACCATACCATCATGGAACAGAACAAAAAACTCCTTGATTAAAAAAAAAATCTTAACAAAAATGACAAGGTGCCAAAAAAAACTTTTTTCAAAGCTCAAGATGATAAACATTATAATTTTAATTGATAACCTTTAAGATTTAGAGTAAGTTACGGTTTATTCCGGGCTCTTCCTCTTGAAGCAAATACGTAGATTTGAAGAAAAAACCAGGAATAATAAATTAGACGTCACAAAGTATAATCATAGGAATCGACTTAGTATACTTGCCTGTTTCAGTTAAAACACCATTCTATATACAAATTTAAAAAAGTGGTGTTTTTGCCAATAACACAATTATCTATCCGCAGACCAAATGACCTAAATAATATCAGGTATTGGTCACCGTACATGCTTCACTAATGTGTGTATCCCACTTGCATGCATTGCTATCAAATGGTGGAAGACCATCTGTTTACAAACAAATGCATACCAAGAGATTACTGATGCCCTACTGTCATTTTATACGTGTGTAGCAGAATTACCTATCAATGTTAAAATACAAATGTACAAGTACCACTCACCATCCCAAGACACTGTCCTTGAGAAAATTTGATTACTATCATAATTGAAAGAGTAAATTGTAATTGTATGCCGGCTGACCATAACCTACGTTTTGCTTTCATACTTTTTCTTTTGCTGTTTTATATAGGTTTGCCAGATACACGAGTAATTGGAAAATGTAAGCATAATTTAACTGTTTTTATGTCCATAATGGCCTTTTAATATAGATTTAACATGTATTTACTAGCATTATGTCCTTGAAAAAGGATTGCTACTTACAATGCGGATATTTAATAAAGGGTTCTTTGTAATAAAGTTAAAATTATCGGTTAGAAAATTTTATGGATACCCTCATGCTTTTGTTTACCGTTCCTTCATATAAATAAAGGCAACAGTAGTATACCGATGTTCAAACTCATAAATCCATGGACAAAAAACAAAATCGGGGTAACAAACTAAAACTGAGGGAAGCGCATTAAATATAAGAGGAGAACAACGACACAACACTACAATGTAACACAAACAGAAACGCACCAAGCAACAGACAAAATCCCACGAGAATAACAAATATAACATCAAAACCAAATACATGAATTTGGGATAGACAAGTACCGTGACACGTCTTATCGCAATGTGAATTTACACTCATAAATAAGAGAAAACAAACGACGCAACGTTAAAATGTAACACATACAGAAACGAACTATAATATAACAATGGCCATATTCCTGACTTGGTACAGGACATTTTTAAAGAAAAAAATGGCGGGTTGAACCTGGTTTTGTGGCATGCCAAACCTCCCCTTTTATAGCCATGTGAAATATAACATTAAGATGACAACTCAACACTACAGGACTACAATATAAATAAATTGGAGAATACAATTGACAAAGAAACACACGAACAACAGCCAACAAAAGGCAACAAGTTGAAAATTTTAATACGCCAGAAGTGCATTTTATCCACACAAGATCTACTAGTGATGCCCAGATACAAAAGTTTGAAAGCCGATTTGTCGCAGATGACTAAGATATAGTTCACTGGTTGTAAATGCAGTCCAAATTATTCTGTATTCTGACATCTCCAGATTTTTTCTAAGTTTACGGAACGCGATTGTTACATGTAGCAATGGTTAACAATTATGAAATTGCCAAAGCAGGAAGTTAATAGTTATCAAAGGTAACAGGATTATAATTCAATACGCCAGACGCGCGTTTCGTTGACACAAGACTCATCAGTGACGCTTAGATTAAAATGGTTATAAAGCCAAACAAGTACAAAGTTGAAGAGCATTGAGGACCCAAAATTCCAAAACGTTGTGCAAAATACGGCTAAGATAATCTCAATCTAATTAAAAACCGATCTCTCATCGCTCCTGTTTCTGATATGTCGCGTGGGAGATCTAACGAAACCCGCTTTGAGGTCACATGTGAGTGACCTCGTAGGTGTGTCTTTTTCGACCAAAGAAATTGAGTCTTCCATGATCTTGGAAGTTTAACGTAAGGCAAAGGGATGTAACTCATTTTATTTACGACGAAATCGTCAGTCAAAATAATTCATAAACTTTTTTGATTGGCTTATTAATAGGTCGTCAACTCATTTGCATATCTTTATAAATTCATGACTTTTAGTTCACTCACATGTGACCTCAAAGCCGGTTTCGTTAGATCTCCCACGCGACATATCAGAAACAGGAGCGATGAGAGATCGGTTTTTAATTAGATTGAGATAATCTATTCCTGGGATAAGAAAATCCTTAGTTTTTCGAAAATTTCAAAGTTTTGTAATAGGAAATTTAAAAAAAAACGACCATATAATTGATATTCATGTCAACACCGAAGTGCTGACTACTGGGCTGGTGATACCCTCCGGGACGAAACGTCCACCAGCAGTGACATCGACCTAATACCGTTTCGGACCTTTTGAGTTGTAGCCCCTTTTTTATATAATAAGGTTCAAATTGATCAATACTAAGTATTCATTTAGTGTTATGTGGACTATAATTATGCCTTTTACAAAGGTGTTGTCTCCTTTCAATCTTCGTGTACAAATGTTTTTTAATATTAAATATTAAATATATTAAATAAAGGTTGATCGAAAATATAGAAGTGTTGTATGTCTTCAGAAACAACATGTTTCTATTTTTGTGTTAAAGACCGTGTGCATCAATGTATACTTATATGTACGGGAATAATATTTGACGTGTGTAAATAAAGAATTTTTTCTGCTCTTTTGAAACTTTGCAAAATTGTTTCAATTTGAAGTCGATCAGTAATGATCGAATATTTCCTCATACGACAGGCGACTTCGTTACACTAAAGTAATTGAAATACGTGTATCGCAATTTTAAATATGAAAATAGTCAACTTACAATCTGCTGCCCAGCCGTCCCTTTATTTGTCATCAACGGTAACAAAGTTAGAATTTAAATCTATTTTTTCCATTCATTCATTTTATTTTTTTTTATCTTTTTCTATGTCCCCAACTTTGTTAGAAAAGAAGTTTAATCGTCTTTATGATTTCTGACATGTAAGCTGATTGAAAAATAAATGTGATACGAGTAAAGTTGACATGAACGTTTTGAGTTGATGATGTACTAGTATTGCATTGCCATTGATGTTCACATGTACTTCACATCTCATTTTTATTCATAAAAATAAGTAATATATACGTTTAATATAACGATACTTTCAAAGCTAATATAATATTTGATCCTACAATTTTTTTTCCGGCCAGTGCACGAAGTCTACTGGACCAGTGGAATCCGTATTAAAAAAAAATAACTGGTTGTGGACTTCTGATGGAAAGCTCGTTACCTATGACAACTTCAATTCGATCGAACCAAATAATATAAATGGCATTGAAAATTGCATCAGCATGAGCAATGATGGAACATGGAATGACTATAGGTGTAATGGAACTTTATACTACATTTGTGAAAAACAGGCTTGAAAATAAAATAAGGAAAGATTGACATTGGATTGGAACATTTCTTACTTACTTTTTGCAGAAACTGTTGAAAAAATACCTCCAATAAAATATGTATTTATCATTAATTGTTTTGGCTTTTAACTAGATGTCAGTAACTGCGAGTACTCTCAAATCGTACTTTCTTGTTAATTTGACCTTCTGGTACTATTTGTAATGCTTTTTTAATGTTAACTTGTCACTTCTTCGTACTATGAACATCAAAATAATGTCCTTTCTCCTGTCATACTGTATAAACATCACACTTCCGGCACCTGTACATGAAGAACACGAAGTTTTATCGAGCACCAATTTTATAGTTTAATTGTTGATATTCATCCCACATGTACCAAGTTATGGAATATTTTAATTGATATACACGAAATTTCTTGACGTTCCTAAACGGAAGGTTATACAGACAAGAAGAAGTATGCTTAACAACAAAATTATTTTCATTTACCTGGGTATAATTTTGATATTACAAATGGCGTAATTGTTTTCAAAATTGATGTTTTTCTGAAACTGTTTAGCATTTCACAGCGGTATAATACTCTAACTTTAATTATTCATCCCTTATTTTTATTAACTTTGTATATACATTGTATCATCAATCAAGTTTATTCGTTCAGTGTAAGTTCATTTTTGTGACCATGGTGACTACGTCTATTGATTAAGTTAAGCCATTCCAATTAGTTGTTATAGTGTGTCTTTCTATCATGTGATGTTACACTATTGTTTCAGATAAGGCTTAAAGTTTGGTACAATTAAAACGTTTTAAACCCGCTGCAATTGTTTGCACCTGTCCTAAGTTAGGAATCTGATGTTCAGTAGTTGTCGTTTTTTGGTGTGGTTCATAAGTGTTTCTTGTTCTCGTTTTTATATATAGATTAGACCGTTGGTTTTCCCGTTTGAATGTATTTACACTAGTAATTGTTTTGGGCCCTTTATAGCTTGCTGTTCGGTGTGAACGAAGGCTCCGTGTTGAAGACCGTACCTTGACCTAGAATGGTTTACTTTTATAAATTATGACTTGGATGGAGAGTTGTCTCATTGGCACTGTACCACATCTTCCTTTATCTATTGAAATATTTGTGTTAATTTCTCTAAATAAGTTTTGATTCAATATTGCTACAATATTCAATATTTCTACAGAATATATAACCTTACCATAGGAACACAGTGTAATCGTATGAAAAAACATAAATATTTACATTCTCTATCTACATACAAAAGTGCGTTGGTTATCTACTTAAACAATACAACAATACATTGTCAAGATTCAATACACCTGTATGCATAAAAATATTAAGTAAAAATATCCATCTAGTTCACCGTAGGACAAGAAGAAAAATCTGTTCATTCGGAACACATCTTAACTTAGTAGCTTTATGCATACGGACCAAGAGCGTTGTCTATTTACTTAAACAATGCAACAATACGTTTTCTAGCTAAACTACAACAGATCGTTGTCTACCTAGGATTAATACCACATGTACCACCAAATCATAGTACGTCACATTCGGTTGCATACGAAAACAAAGGCTGAAAACAATTTTACCTTGAATTTGACAGTTGTAGGAAATTAATTTCACATTTCATTGCAGTAGAGTAAAAAATATCTGAGTCATAAGCATTTGTCTTGGGTGTTTCAAAACATTATTCTTTTTATAAAGTATTCCTATGTCAGTCGTTATACTGGTCCTCGTATAATTGTTTCTTTTGTTTAAGCGTACAGCGAGCGTGAGTAACATTCTCACATGACATCGATGCGTACAAATGTATTGATACATTCCGCACAGACAAATGGAAACCCCATTTTAGATACGATTTTTCTGTCTAACATAAAAACCAGGTATTACCTCATTTTTTTACCTGGATAAATAAAGGCAACAGTAGTATGCCACTGTTGAAAAAGTAAGTCACAACCCTTAGGCTTACTTCGACCTATGCTGTTGTCTTTATTTTGTATACACATAAGGAGGCGCGTACATCAAAGTAAAACAACAAATGTACTGGAAGGTCATTCTAAATATATCAACTATTTATTGACCTACTTCTGAATTAATGAAGACCAGAAATGATAATGATATGACTTTCTTGCCGTCGATCCAGCCATATCTACATAACAATGGTTGTCAAAGGAAATTTTTGTTAATACATAAAAAATAATTTGCACCTAGATCTTTAGCGAAGAAAAAAAAGCATCGTCAAATGATAAATGAACATATAAGGATAAGGAAACTAAACTATATGTTATTAAAGGAATAAAGAAAGTAAATGCATATATGATTTTTTTAACGGAGGTTTGAATTACTTTTATTTTTTAAAACCGTTTTTTTTTTCTAAAGTGAATATTTTCGAAGGGTTAAATATTTCGCAGTGGTGTCTTGACATGGCTTTGTTTGGACTTGTTTGTTTGCTTTTTGGCCTTGAATGTTTGTTCCTAATATTTTATTAACTATGCATTTGCATTCAGATATCGCAGATCAAATTTATTTGTTTATAATGTATTAATGTACGTTTTTTGATTGAGTTAAGCCTGCCAATTGATATTTTATCGTGCGTTTTTCTATGTTGTGATGTTATGCTATTGTTTCAGAAAAAGGGAGAAGGTTTGGATCCATTAAAACGTTTAATCCCGCTGCAAATGTTTGCACCTGTCCTAAGTCAGGAATCTGATATACAGTAGTTGTCGTTAGTTTATGTAAGTTTTCCCGTTTGAATGGTTTTACACTAGTACTTTTGGGGCCCTTTATAGCTTGTTGTTCGGTGTGAGCCAAGGCTCCGTGTTGAAGGCTGTACCTTGACCTATAATGGTTTACTTTTTTTAAATTGTTATTTGGATGGAGAGTTGTCTCATTGGCACTCACACCACATCTTCCTATATCTATTTAAGAATTTGTGTCAGATGTTCGGACTACTTGGTGTTTTTTCCTACCATACAAGATAAATATATTGTCCCATAACACCCATTTATATTCTCATATAACACTTTAAGGCTTTTTCGAGCTTATAGTATCAATTTTACCTTCTTGATTTAATTAATTTCCCCTCTTTATATCCTTAAAACAAATCTGTGTAAAAATTGGAAACATTCATTAATGCGAACTGCTGTCAACATAGTCCAGTGGATATAAGAACAATTGATCACTTAATGGTAAAAGCGAAGTTAAAGATTAAGGGAATTAAAAGAACAGGAAATGTTTTAATTATAGACCAGAAAGACGGACAATTCTAGGTAAACTTGTTAACAATGAAATTAGCTTCCGAGAAAGAGTTCCGGTACTTTGGGTTATATATCAACATTGTTAACTAGAGACAAGTGTTTCGCACGTTTATCAATCACTTTCCAATCACATTTTGATATACTAGTAAAAAAAAACGGAAACGTGTTTATCTTGTGTTCCGTCTTTTCTAAAACCTTTAGTTTCTTTGTTTTTGTTTTATAAAGATATACTAGTAAAAAAAACGGAAACGTGTTTATCTTGTGTTCCGTCTTTTCTAAAACCTTTAGTTTCTTTGTTTTTGTTTTATAAAGATATACAGATTGTAAAAATCCAGTTAATCTAAAAAAAAAATTCTTAATCCAGTCTTCCCTTCATTTTTAATTAATAATGGACTGTCAAACCCAATGTCTTAATAATGTGTCTTTCATTTTTTGTTTGAGATTACAGTTAAGTAACAAACATAATCTGGTACAGAAAGTGTATGTGATATTTACAAATCACATGTTACAAAATGTATCAAGTAAGCTAGTCGTACTCACTTTTCAATAATCTGCTATTTTGTTATTATGTATTTTGAATTACCGCAAACGGAATATTGGATCATGACAATCTGTCTATTTCAAATATACGGACAAAAATATTCAATTATATTACACGTTATATTGTCATACAAATTTAAGCATCATGACCAAATTAATACAAAATATACATTAGAGAGAGTATTCTTTTTACCATTAAAAATATAGTCCGGAAAACTGACAGACAACCAGAAATTTGAACCTTTTACACAAGCTTCAAATTCTACATTATCTTAGTTGTCTTAAATATTACATATCTACCTACAGGTAAAGATTATCATAATCGGTATTTGGAAAAAAAACTTTCGGATTTTTGTTGTACTCAATGCTCTTCCAAATTATAAGTTGATTTAACCTTTCTTTTTTTTCAACAAATAAATATTCTTTATTCTTCAAATTGCTTGTTACATGTTTACTTCATTGTCCAAGCTTCAATAAAGTATCCCTGTGAAATACTTTCTGAGTATCCAGGAAAATACACAGAATATAATAAAATATAATAAAACATTATTTTTTATTCCCATCAAATATATCAATCTTATGAAAAATACATTTTGAGATACTGTTTTGTTCTCATTCATGAACCTTCGTAAATCCTTTATAAACATAGCATACACATCTAAAAATTTCAGTTTTTGCTCGGATACATAGTACGACTTGTAAATACAAAAACCTATAATTGTCAAGAAATAATTAAAACCGTTATACCCTTGATCTGATATTTTGTATCCAAATACTATATGTTTTGCTAATATCTTGTTTTGAAAATTCATCTTTGCTAGAAGATAATGTACTTTCTCCCAAAAATCTTTCAAAAATGAACATGTAATAAAGAAATGCAAATAATCTTCTTCTTTTGTTTTACAAAAATTGCATTTATCATTCTCAGATATTTTCCACTTTAATAGTAGCTGCTTTGTAGGAATAATATATTGTAGCAGTTTCCATTTGAAAATTTTTAACTTATTTTCCTTTAAAATTTTAAATATAAAATCGTATACAAATGACATCTATGGTATGTATTCTAATTTTAAATATCTTGTCCAAATGTTGATACCGATTGGCTTTATATATTTTTTATCTACTAAAGTTTTATAGAGTATTTTATTGTTGATATCTTTTGTTTCAATTTGTTTATTTTGCCATCTTAATTTGACCTTACATATATTGATTATACTCTTAACGGAGTTTTCTTTTTTTTAAACTTGCATCCATTCTTTTGGGATGCAGGATTTTAACATCTTAAACTCTGCAATCCAGTTTGTTTTATTAATTAACTTTTTTTAAATAAAACTTTCGGATAAATTTCCTTCACGATCGAATATGTCATTAATATAAACCAATTCACTTTTAACCCAGCTCGGGAAAAACAAGCATTTGTTGCGACATTTAATATATTTATTTCCCCAAATAATCTGTTTTCTAATATTAGAAAAGTGATTAGAAAATGTTGATAAACCTCCTCCTGTTTTAACCCAACTTGAAATTACTTGTAAATAAAAATCGCGTATTTTTGCAAGTCCATCTATTGATTTAATATTATCTAAATTCATGTTAAAAACAAGAAAGTTTTTACCAAGATTGTTAAAATATTTAGTAGGAATAATCTTCCAGTTCGGCATATTGGTTGTTGTTAATTTAGAGACCCATGAGGCTTTCAGTGCTGTAAAATAACTGTCAAAATCGATCATTCTTAACCCCCCTTTTTGGTATTCGTCAATAAGTGTGTTTCTTTTTACTTTGTCATTTTTTCCTTCCCAAATATATTTGAAACAGCAGCTTTCAATTTCTTTCAAGTAAATATCTGGAACTTTGCACAAAGTAGCCAAAAATGTAAATTTTGGTAATATTAAAGATTTTATGATCAATATTTTCCCAACCATTGTTAATTTTCTTTTTTCCCATGTTTTAATTAATGATTTCATGTTATCTATTTTAGGTTCCCAATTTAACTTTTCACATTGAAGTTTATCGTGACCAAAATAAATGCCTAAAGCTTTGACAGGTTTGTCTGTCCAGCGTATGCCCTCAATCTTATCTACGCTGTTTTTAAGCGCCCCAATCCAAATTCCTGCTGTTTTATTACGGTTTAGCTTCAACCCTGAGAAAGAGCCAAATGTTTCAATTATATTCATAGCTTTAGATATATCTGATTTTGAACTACAAAACAGAGTTGTATCATCAGCTAATTGTGATATTTTGATGCTATGTGTTTTATTATCTATAGTAATACGAAAACCTTTAATGTCTGAGGTTTGCCTCAATCGCTCGGCCATAATTTCGACCGATAAAACAAAAAGTAAAGCCGATAAAGGACACCCTTGACGGATTCCTCTAGAGTTTTCAAAAATTTCGGATACCCATCCATTATTTATTACACACGTCTGTATTCCCTTATATAATGTTTCCACCCATGATATGAATGATTCATTAAAACCAAAATGTTTTAGAACACCTAACATAAATTCCCATTCCAAAGAATCAAAAGCTTTTGTAAAATCAACAAATATTATAGCCCCATCTATTCCGTTTGATTCTGCATAGTCCATTATATCTTGGATTTGCCGTAAATTAAATCCAATAAATCGATTTTTTACATATCCAGTTTGATCTTCATTAATTAATTTAGGAAGAAGTTTTTTTAGTCTCTGTGCTAAAACATGAGATAGTATTTTCAAATCTACATTTAATAATGATATTGGACGATAATTGTCTAAAGATAATGGATCATTTTTCTTGAATAATAAAGTAAGAACACCCGTTCGTTGTGTATATGAAAGAAGTTTTCCCTCATGTCCCTTATTTAGAACTTTTACTAACACTGTTTTTAATTTTTCCCAGAACGTCTTATAAAATTCTAATGTAAAACCATCTAGACCCGGTGATTTATTTAACTTCATCGTGTTAATAGCTTTAGTACATTCATCTATAGTAACCTCCCCATCACAAATTTTAAAGTCATTTACATTTATCTCCCTT
This sequence comes from Mytilus edulis, assembly GCF_963676685.1. NCBI lineage: Eukaryota > Metazoa > Mollusca > Bivalvia > Mytilida > Mytilidae > Mytilus > Mytilus edulis. The sequence continues at coordinate 15,304,439 of NC_092349.1, forward strand.
TCCATAACAGTATCACCTACATATTTATGCAGTAGATCTTTATCTGTGGCCGTGGTTGTATATAATATTTTATAATAGATTTTACCTTTCAATATTTTTATTCTAGAGACACCGATGAGAATCATGAGACTTTTGCAGACGACGCTGGCGTCCTATATTATACAATTATTATCCTGTTACATATATATTTTATATTTTGATGATATTTCCGCTCAGAATAATATTATATATCTGTTCTACACCAGGAAAAGACTACCTTGGCTGTATTTTGCAAAATTTTCATAAAATTTTGGTTCTCAACATGCTCAATGCTCTTTAACTTCGTACACTCTTTTTATTTTAGTATCACTGCCGAGTCTCTTGTAGACGAAACGCAAATGTCAGTAGTATATTTCTTTTAGGCTGGTCCTGTGTCGAGTTTATAAAAAAATAATAAAGACGAAGAAGTCAGTAGCATATTTTGAGATGTTAAAGTGAGCCATCATGGCCAACGAGTTATGTAACAAGAGGCAATGCAGTCATAAAAAGAAAAACACTATAACCGGAACTTTTGAGGAGAGGAAAGAGGAATAAGGGACCCTCAGAAACAATTTAACAAAAACACGAAGTTAATAGTTCATGAATACCAATGAATAACAATATACACAAAAAATTCATGACTGCATCGCAATGTAAATTAATAGGAATGAAATATAACACGATCGGGTTTCAAGCGTAAAATATACCAAGATGTTTCCCTTTTATTTTGATTGGAAACAAATCCATTTTTACTTTTCTTGTAAAACAAATTATTTTCTCTGTTATGAAATTTGTAATCAAACAATTTATCTATTATACTAAATAAACTATGCCGCCAAAGAAAAAAAGAGGAACATTTTCGGGCCTGACTAAAAGAAGTAACTAAACATCTTGTTAATATCATTATTCTGGAAAATAACACGAATCAACATTTGGATCACAACCTTCGTACAATTTCATACCAGGATTGTCTAAATCACCATTATTTTTGTGATTCTTAGTATCAGGCTGATCAGACGGAGGACCTATATTTTTTACACATGCACATCGCGCATGACTCTCGCCTGGTCTAAAATACTGTCTTGGAACACCGACCCATTCTCTTTGAATTCCTCCACTGAAAAAAATAAAATATCTGAACATGATTGAATTTAAGACAACGGTATATATATGTACAGGAATAAGTACAATTTGCTATATTCAAAGCACACAAAGATTATTCTTTTGTCTTTTCTTACTTTGAATTCAATTGAAAATCAATGCCATGCATGTAATAAAATGCTTCGCTGAGCGCAGCCTGCTACGTCTGCAGAGGTAGAACCATGAACAGTTCGGCCACGTTTGTACACAATATTCAAGCTTGATACTGTCTGAATTTGAATTGTGATCAAATTTTTTACATAATATAGGTTTTTGAAACAAAATAAATGTGGTCAAAGATCTTGCAAATCTATAGCGCAATACTGTACAAATGAAGATTTCTCCTTGAAACTTTTAAAACATTTGAAATTAAAAAAAATTTGAAGAAAACAAAATTAGCTCTTTAAAAAAATTGGAGCAATTACACCCAAACTTAAATACTATCGGTCACCTTACGGCTTCAACAACGAGCAAAACCCATACCGCACATATATATTCAGCTTGTTTTCGACTTGTGCGTTCTAATTCATCTTAAGTATATTTAGCCTTTCTCTTTTGAATGAAGTTTAAACCCTCGAATAGTTTATTGTTAATACAAACCTAAAATTAGAACACCATAATGTCTTCCCTTGGCCTGCTTTAAACTGAGAATTACATGGCGGGAACATTACAATGTCTGCCTTTTTCTCATCCTCTGCTTTGTTGGCAAAAACCAGCTTCCTATCAAATTCTAACTTCGCTTCTGAAGGGTTACCGTGCTCGTCAAAATAACTTCCAAGTAGATAGCCTTGAAATAAAAAATTTAACCTAGATAATTTACGACTTCAAAATTTACCTTGAATTATAAGGTTTTACGACTAAGGAGCACAAAAAGGCCAAACCAAAGCCGAAAATCGTTAATATATATGATATACATGTATAATGACCATGACATAAAACAGTAATAAAATAAGACATAAGGAAGGCCTAATTGTGACTGTCAAAGAACCTAATTATAAGGTGTCAGAGAAGTAGTCTCAGCATCGGTCATGTAGAAGTCAGCAACTATAGGTCCCCGTAGGGCCTTCAACAACGAGAAAAACCCATGCCACTTGGCAAGCTATACATAATGAATATGTCTGTGAAATTAGTAATCTAATCTGGTATGCATTCATCCGTATGCTTGCTAACTACAAGTTTGGCATCAACATCTTTCAAAGAAGAAGTGTGTTGTAGAATTAATATAAGCAGAAATAGTAGTCCTTGTATTTTGTATGAGAAAGTCCAAAAGTTCACAATTCTTGCCATAAAGAAGAATTTGAACATGATCAGTGTAATTTTGTCTCACTGTTTTCAATGAGAAACGGATTCGTAAAATTAAACAAGCAGAAACGTGTATGTTTATACTTTCGTATGGAAAACCCCCAAATGCGTAAGATGAGAAAAATATGTGCCTTAGAAGAACCAGTGCATGTTTGGATGAATTCTATATCAAATCGGTTAAAAGAGTTGTGAATTAACAAGATGCGATTAAGACGACACGGGCGACGAAGATGAATAACGACAGAAGTAATTGCTTTGTTTCGCTGCACCTGTTGATACAGATTAACGGTATTTTCCAACAAATCAATTAATTATTTTTTTCAAAATGTCTCCAACACAATCTAATTTAAAGAAAATCGACACTACGATATGATTTTTCATGTTGTTTCTTTCATTTGCAAACATGGCAAATAGATGGAAACCAAAATTAAAGAATGTCAATGTTAAACTCTTTCGTCTGGATGTACAGAACCAACTTTTACTACCAACTCTAAGTGTTCTTTACTGGAAACCCATACTGTTTCATTCAGATCGAGTGGCATAAATGGGGCAAAACTATGGCATGGAGATTCCATTGAAAAAAGTAATAATTAACATTGCCATCTGTTCTTGTACATATTGTCGTTTTCAATTCGATTCTATCTCTAATACTTTTTACGGAAAAATGCAAATAAAAGAAATTGTTTCAAGGGGATATAACTCTCAAAGGGGATGAATTCTTTGCAGCCTCATATGTTAATGCATCATGATGAGATGTCCAAATAAGGTCATGATATCTTTAAAAACAACGAAGGGGGCCATGTTGAAAATAACCAATAAAAGGCAGATAACTTCTAGAGGGGATGATGAAATCCTTAACAGGGTCATTTGGTATTACTTCATAATGAGGTCTAGCGATGGTCGATATTTGGTCTTCATAAACTTCAACAGAAACAAGAGGCGGGCATGTAAAAATAATGTTGGAAGAAAAAAAAGGAAAAGAAAAAAACATCAGAAAAACAATAAGGTCTTTCCTCACGTAGATGAAAGACCTTAATCATTTCAAGGCGGAGCAATATGCATGTCTAGCTTGAAATATAAACATCGAGTTCAGGCGGTAAATGTCTGTTATGTACATGTCACTAAAAAAACCGATGTATTTATCTGTGCATTTCACTTTTTATTCCATCTCAAACCTTAACCTTAGAACAGCCTGGCATGACAAGGACAATCTACAGTTAGTATAAATTGTCCTGTTTGGAGTAAGGTTTCAGAAAGCTTGAGCCGGGCTATTCAGAAAAAAATCATCTGTATATTATCTCATATCATGAATCTAAACCATTGTCATTAAAATATGATCTTTATTCATATTATATATACCTTTAAATGTATAGTCCTTCATGTAAAACTGTAACCAATGATTGACGCTGTGTATTTGACTTAATGTGAAGCCGCTTATATCCTCTATCAAACCTTTGTCGTTGAATTCACCTGTCACGTATCCTCGGGTTCCATCTCTACCTAAAACATATATTTTACACAAAACGTGAGAAGAATTTGAAAAATTATATTTTTCAAAACTTTTATAACTTTTAGCGTACAACGATGTGAATTAAGAAATAATTCCTTCATGTCATAATCTATTTGCTCTTTTTAACTAAGGAAGGCAAAAAAATGTTTGTCAATATCTTAAACTGAGCGTTAGCCAGGTGTAAAATATGTGATGAATAGAGATCTTCATATTAATCCAAATTCAACTTAATGCGGGGTTCACACATTGCCGATTATTACTCCCGTTTGAGATCAGACAGCGATACGACACGAAAAGTTAAAAAGTCGGATTAGTATCCTCACTTATCTGGAATGTCCTATTATTGTCTGAACGCAGTCGTTTAAGTTCGTAACAGATTCCTACTGGTCGGGAAGGGTCCGAATAGTTCGGCAAAGCACCCCGACAGTTAGGTGCGTCCCGTAACATTCGGGGAAACTCAGCCGATTTTGTCTAGTCGTATTACAATCGTGCCTATATCGTGACAGATTCTGCTGTATCGGATCGAATTCCTAACAATGTTCTGTGTATTCGGGACGGTGTCCTGTGGAACGGGAATGATCTGGAGAAATTTGTTCGAACGGATAACTTCCGTCAGCGTCGGTTCACTGTCTTGTCACTATCTGATCTCTGTCGGATTACATTCGGTAGAATCGGGACGCAGTCGTGACAGACTCGGTCGAATTTTACCTGGCGAAAGATAAAAATCGGATTAGAAGCGGATTTAGAACGGGATTATCGGGATAAATTCGCTTGGAAACGGTTGAATATCGGCGCTTCCTGAACAATATCTGATTGTTGTCGTGATTAAATTTTTAAAGTTTGAATTTACATCCACGATTCATAGGATCTTGATCAGACTTTTGATAAATTTTAATCGGGAATGGTCCTGTCAAGGACGGCAGTAAAAATCGTGAATGTGTGACCCCAGCTTAACTAAAACAATCAATTTGAGATGAACATATTAGTACAAATGATTGATTTAAGGATCTGGAAACAAGGCCTTGCATAATTTATATAAAAGCGGCTCCTAAATTTTCTGCTACTCTCTCATCGTTTTTTTTTTTTCGTTTTGGAAGAAGATTATATCATTGTGAAAAGCTCATAAAATTCTACAGATACATTGTTAATTTGGTCAACCTTCACTACTTATTTTTGATGCATTTAAAAGACTACTATTTTTTTAATCAACTCTTCGGCAAAATTGTGTAACATGTGTAAATTCAATGCTTTTCAGTGCTACGGTGTATAAAGGTAAATTTCACATTCTGCACAAATGCCAGGTCATTCGTTCTGCTCTGAAGCCCCCCCCCCCCCCTTTATTTTCGTATGATTACTGTTACAATAGGGAACCTAGCCGGTATAGAAGCTTGGACCATTTTGGAAGTTCTCCAGTTACCTCGACTGGCTTGTATTTGAAAAAGGAATACTCGATGTTTGCATACATTTTTTTTAGTAACCATGTTACATGTATATGATACAGTGTATAAACATGTATTGTGTTTGTGTTCGTGGTCTTTCGTTTGCCAAGAAGCAGAATACCATTCTATCTTTTACATTTTGATTGAACCTATAGTGTTTTGCATCACAAATGTGATGCTGTAAAGAGATCTTGGTGATTGTATGCATGCCCACCCTCCCCCACCCCAGTATCGTCTTACAAAAAAATGCCTGGGTTTCGAAATTTTACATTTTTAGGTAGTCCGAGATTACTCTGACGTCCAACGGCTGTTTTGCCAGACAAGCTGGGACCGTCCCACGGCCCCAGCTTGTCTAGCGGGACGGTCCCAGCTTGTCTGGCAAAACAGCCGTTGGACGTCAGAGTAATCTCGGACTAATTTTTAGGGTGGTTATTCAAATTAAATGGGAGCATATACATGATATAAATGTGTTCATCAGAACCATAATAAGTATACAAAGAACGATAATTCTTTATCTAAATTTTACCTGTATGAAAACCATCTAGCTTTATATAAAATTAGTACATTTGTAAAAACGTCAGAAAATCATAATCCACGACACATACACTTTAATATATCATATTAACTTTGAAAATGCATGATTAGTCATGTAAAAGATTGAAGTAATACAAAATGTAAGAAAAAAGTAAAAAAAAAATTGTTGCTTTTAAAACAGGATATGGGTTTGAAACCTTTAAATACAAATATAACAATATCAACAGGAAACCAAAGTGATGTAATTTAAAAAAAATATAATTATTTTTGTTTCTCTTTTGGAAATAAATCAGCGATTTAAATATGCATACCAGCGAAGAATTCGTAGCCTCCACCTGGCCCATAATGTTTCTTTCCTTTAGTAACATCAAATACATGTCCCAGGACAGCGAGATACACAGGTGATCCATTTTCTCCTTTGTATTTACTCAATTCCTCTTTTGTATACACTTTTCCCGATTTCATCCGTTTGACATCCGAAATACTTATAACACTGTTTCTTATGGAATCGGGAATAACATCTATAATCTTCTGACGATATGGTTTGAAGATATCAACTGTAAAAAATACTGCAAACACTGCTACAAGGATTGCTACTAATGTAAACAAACGTATAACCAGACCCATCCTGGTTCAATAATTAGAACATGTACAATTGTTCTTTTACACTTGTATGGATTCTTTATGATGTTGACGGAATGCACGCACTAATGGGATTTTGGACTATAGTATTTAAAGATCTCAAGATCAGCTCTGTATGACAGATGTTTCAAGAAGAATTATTCTCACAAGTTAAGTCTGGTTAGTGGGCGCTGCCATGTTGTAAGAAAGTAAACGTTAAATCTAATACGGAGAATAAGCTACATTCCGTGCATTTTTCAACAACATTATTCGTTTCTTCATATTCTTCTTTATATGACTTATATGAACACAGAAAAACATCAACCGGTTGATGATTACTTTCTAGTGCATGCCTGGTTTAACATTATTGTTATAATAAAAACATTTTTATCGGCTTTTAAGTCTTCTTTCTTGTAATGGTGGCCACCGAAAAAATGATAGGAGTTTATATTTGTAAACGGTTGTGTTGAACTTTATTTGCAAAGGATTTTGCGAAAAATTGACTTTCGAGATTTGGTTTTTTAAGTCTAACTGGGAATATAATTTGAAACAGCTTTTATGTAGAACAATTTGAGAGATATGCAGAAAAAATAAAAAAAACTTATTAAAGTTTTGATATAAGGGGGAGGACAATTCAGACAACCATTGCATGTTCAGTAGTTGACATTTGTTGCTGTTGTTCATGTATACGTGTTTCTCGTTTTTTATATAGATAAGACCGTTGGTTTTTCCCGTTTGAATGGTTTAACACTAGTCATTTTTGGGGCCCTTTATAGCTTGCTTTCGATGTGAACCAAGACTCCCTACTCTGATCTATAATGGTTTTTCTTTCACAAATTGTGAATTGGATGGAGTATTGTCTTATTTGGCACTCGTACCACATCTTCTTATATCTAATAAAGATTATTATTTCTATTTCGACACAAACAAGCAACAGTTTTACCCAAAACTCTTGATATTTTAGTGCGTATGTTGTTTTTGTAACCTGGTAACATAATAAAAGGAAATATGTAATACAAATTTTAGTTGTAACGAAAAATATATATAATAACACATGATTGATATTCAAATAAAAAATAATCCCAATACTACCGAAATTAAAATTTTGAATATGATCTTCGGTTTTTTTTTTAGTTTGTTTTTTTGCACGGTTTGTATGTTTTGTTTTATCTATTTCGTTTTATTTAGACTGAAGTTGGACTGTTATTCACTATTACCGCGACTATAAAACAACTTTCAATAAATGCTGAGCAGTTTTATATGATCTCCGGAATAGATCAAAGGGACCAGTAGACACCCCAATATGTTTTAATTCATTCTCAAGATTTGTGACTGTCCGTTATTATTTTTATGAAACTTTAATTTCGATCCTCAAATGTTGCAAGTCTGACAAAGATTAAGAAAATTGTTAATATAAAATTTGTAGGTTAAAAAGGATAAAATTCAGTTTTATATGAAAATTAAACAGTTTGACAAATTAAATCCAAAGTTACATGATTCAATTATTATTAGTATCCTTTAACATAGAAAAGAATGTATCGAAAAGAATGTTCTTTATAAACGGAATCTTAAGGGGTAAATTCAGTAAAAAATCTCCCATTGACTTTAATGCTAATCTATGTGTGGAAATAAATTCATACCTGATTTACCTTTAGAAATTAAAAACTTTCATATATCATTCATGAAAGTACAAATGTAGCCCTATCTTTTGCAACAATGAAAACATAGGGTCATGCAGCATTTTTGGGCATGCACATGGCCTTGTTTACAAACAATTTAGATTCGCACTGAATTTCTATACTGACCCCCATTACTTTTCAACCCTGTAGGGCGAAAAAACAGTACATTCAGCATTTATTTTTTATTTTTTTTCAACTCTAGTTTTGATCCATGTACCATAAAATATTTATTACAAACATTATCTACCAATCAGAAGAGCACATGACTTCACTTTTAGACAGAAAGCTCTCCCCCAAATGGGCGGTCCCCTCCCCCAAATGGGCGGTCCCTGATGAAGTATATTTATTTACTGAATTTACCCCTATAGAACAATTAAAAAAAAATAGCGACAATAATAACGTTGTCACTAATTGGTTACTTGGTAACTATTATCACATGTATCATCTTGTTTTATATCCGCACAACTGCACTGGCTCTGTTTTCTTTATGTGGTAGGCTCGTGATTGACCAAACGTTCTAAGGGGAAATCCATTAACAGGCAAAGAGCTTTATATAACCACAAAACGCTAAAAGAGCAGTCCTACTGCGTCGGGTCAAATTATACAGAACCTAAAATGCGAAATAACAACTTCCATTTAACAAATTACTTTATTCATAAATGTAAAGTTTCTATCATAATGTATCATTTCAAATGAGCAATTATTAAAATTATAAAAATGTGTGTTTATTTGTTTAATGTAATCCCGGATCCCGCTTACTGTTTTGTCAGATTCCCGTATCCCGCTTACACTATGTATGTAAGCAATTCTCATTTTTTGTAATTTCCCGTGTCCCGCTAGACTTCATTTCCCGTTTTCACGGCACAATAATTTGACTTTCACGTGTCACGCTTACAAAAAATCGGAAATCTCGCGTCACGCTTAGACCCCAATCAGACCCACTTCATGGTTTTTCCCACTCTGTCATTCGTCTATATATATATATATATATATATATAACACTGCTGGTGATCCGATGGATACATCTGTTGTAGAGTTGTCACTGGCTCAGACGTACGCATACTTATAAATATAATTATTTTCTGTGACTGTATCTTACATTAATTTGTAGGATCCTTTACTATAGATAATTTAGCTGATCTGTAAAAATAACAACTCCATGACTTATATATCATGTACTGTAGTACGACGCTAGATTAAAACTGACGTAGAAAGGTAACACCCTGCCACCGAAAGCTTCATTTTAATGAAGGCCAGGTGGTTGTGTGGTCTAGCGGGACGGCTACATTGCAGGCGATTTGGTGTAACGATATCTTAGTAGCATGGGTTCGAATCCCAGCGAGGGAAGAACAAAAAATTTGCGAAAGCAAATTTACAGATCTAACATTGTTGGGTTGATGTTAAGACGAGTTGTATATAAAAAAAAATAACATCAGTCCAAGATGATATCCTGCATGTTTATTATTTTAATATAAGTTTTAATCTAGCGTCAAATATATATATATGATTTGTATGCGATTGTTATAAAAATAAAACCTAGTCAGTTAGCATTGCCAATGAATAAATGTTAACGCAAAGTTTTGAATAATACATAATTCTAGTAATACCATGTCAATGTTATAGCAGAGATTTCTGATGATTTATAATTTTCAATAAACACACGTTTTTTAACAGATCTAAAGCACACGTTGTGTCATACTGCGGTGGCATGGCCGGTTAACTATATATGAATGTAGAAGTGACCACTTCCATTTTAAAACAACATATAAACTGAATCATAAATATAAAAATACGATAAAATGTATAAATGTTTAAATCAAAATTATGCACATGTATGTGACCGTTTGTGCTTATTTGGTTCATCTTTAATATCCTGTATATGTAGAGTTGTGCATTGGGATTTGTGTATGTGTCATTGTTTGGTTCTTTTTCTTTTTTGTTCATGGTTTTGTCTGTCCGTCGCCTATGAATTTGATTGCACTTGTCAGAAAAATAAAATTACTAGTCATTGATGGTCACTGAATAAAATGTAAATGCAAAGTTTTGAATAATACGTAATTCGTATTACGATCTAAATAGTAATCCCATTACAATATTATGGCTGCGATTTTTGGTGATTTATAATTTTCCATAAACAAACGTATTAAACAGATCTAAATCACACTCTGATGAAACGAGCCAACACAAAACATATTTTATCTTAATACCTTTTCCTTTATTTCACACAATAGCACTTCTGTCTTTGCTATCAAAAACTTAAAAAATCTGAACCAACCTTGCTTTTCTTTCAATTTTCACCCAAACACGTTTTATTTAATAAATTGTTTTAAATTGTCTTAAATCAGAGTTTATATAATTAATTGAATTTAAATCATTGAATGATATCAGTTTGTCGTTATCAGACTTAGTATCAATCCTAAAGATTTCAATTTAATCCAAATACAAGCACTTGACGAATTGTTCCCCTTATCAAAACAGTTACACAATCTATTATAGCATTCTTCTGTTGTCAGTATAGAAGTCCTTTATAACTTTCTTCATTTAGAGGGTCTGAAGGGAGTTATTCAAACATTTTATAAAATAGGACTGAGTTATTAATTTAGTCCCAAATGGGTGGTGTGTAAGACCGTACATAGTTCGGCGTGAGCCAAGGCTCCGTGTTGAAGGCCGTACCTTGACCTATGGTTTACTTTTACAAATTGTTACTTGGATGGAGCACATCTTCCTATATCTATAGATGTGTTTTGCAAAACACATCGAGTTAAATTGTCTAAAATATTAAACGTTTGCAAGTTAATCTACTATCGAGCATTAGGCAAACAAAATTACGTGTATTCAGAGTTCAATGCAGAAAAAAACCACCAAAGAACCATTGAATACTCGCCTAAAACTGCCTGCAATGAACGATCGATTTAACGCCCCCCCCCTTTCCCCCCAGAAAAAAACCCAAACAACAACATACATATAAAACAAAACAATCATGAAGGCCAATGGTGCTCTAATAAAGAATTGGTGTGAATTATTAAATTACGAGTGAATTACTGAATGTGACTTGATACTTCTATATATATACATGTATCTATATATGTATGAAAGACAGGGAACAACTGGGTTATAATTAAATCCACATTATATATAAATGAATACCTGTAAAGTGAAGTGCTAGTGAAGGTGAATAGTTGAAGCTGTTATAGCATTATCCTGAAATTATTTCTTATGAAACACTGAAAGTCAACAACGTAGTTTTAATTGACTATTTAGTATATAAATATAGAAAATGTAAACAATGAAAACTATTCTCTAGACAAAATCGTTTCTTCGCACTTTTATCAATCCAGTTGAAATCGCATGGAGATATATATGAGTTTTGCAGCTCATCGTGCAGTCCAAATGACCTTAATTCAAACAACTATGGACCAACGTACGACCTTCAACAATGAACAAAATCCTAAGCGTTTAGTTAGGTATGAAAGTAATCGACATGAAAATATGTGAAACAACTCAAATGAGAAAACCAACGCCCTAGTGTTTTACAAAACCGTGAGTATAAGCGCAATATAACAAACAGCAACCGATGACAACCACTGAATTACAAGCTTCAACATTGGGAGAGATTCCTACTGTTTATAGCGGTTTCACGCATGTGCATCTTTGTGAGCGCACAGCTCACTCTCTCTCTCTAGAAAAAGAATAGCTCCATTCCAGTACGACACAAGAACTAACTGTAAATATTAGTGGGAAATGGCTTGGCCCTCTGGATTGGCATGAAGCATACAAAACAAACATAAAGTAACATTAAAAGACACACAGTACCATTTAAAGATCGAGTACTCACAGCTTGTGAAAGCAAGTTCAGAGAAAATTAAAACTAACTAATTAAATCATGTTCCTCAACTCCAAAGTATCAGTCAGTACACTTCAAGCAAATTTAGTATATGTTGTAATAAACAGTCTGAGAAAAGCATGACATTGTGCAGTGTCAAAATAAAAGTACAAAGAATCAACAAGATGTAGGACCATAATTCTAGAAACTGCATAGCAACATACAAATAACTATGTTTTACTTCATCCAACACAATATCAAGGTCAGTACTGACAAACACAATATAAAGGTCAGTACCGACAAACACAATATCAAGGTCAGTACTGACAAACACAATATCAAGGTCAGTACCGACAAACACAATATCAAGGTCAGTACCGACTAACACAATATCAAGGTCAGTACCGACACACACAATATCAAGGTCAGTACCGACACACACAATATCAAGGTCAGTACCGACACACACAATATCAAGGTCAGTACCGACACACACAATATCAAGGTCAGTACCGACACACACAATATCAAGGTCAGTACCGACAAACACAATATCAAGGTCTGTACCGATTAACAAAATATCAAGGTCAGTACCGACAAACACAATATCAAGGTCAGTACCGACAAACACAATATCAAGGTCAGTACCGACTAACACAATATCAAGGTCAGTACCGACAAACACAATATCAAGGTCAGTACCGATTAACACAATATCAAGGTCAGTACCGACTAACACAATATCAAGGTCAGTACCGACTAACACAATATCAAGATCAGTACCAATTAACACAATATCAAGGTCAGTACCGACACACACAATATCAAGGTCAGTACCGACACACACAATATCAAGATCAGTACCGACACACACAATATCAAGGTCAGTACCGACACACACAATATCAAGGTCAGTACCGACACACACAATATCAATGTCAGTACCGACACACACAATATCAAGGTCAGTACCGACACACACAATATCAAGGTCAGTACCGACAAACACAATATCAAGGTCAGTAACGACTAATACAATATCAAGGTCAGTACCGACTAACACAATATCAAGGTCAGTACCGACTACCACAATATCAAGGTCAGTACCGACAAACACAATATCAAGGTCAGTACCGACTAATACAATATCAAGGTCAGTACCGACAAACACAATATCAAAGTCAGTACCGACAAACACAATATCAAGGTCAGTAACGACAAACACAATATCAAGGTCAGTACCGACAAACACAATATCAAGGTCAGTACCGACAAACACAATATCAAGGTCAATACCGACAAACACAATATCAAGGTCAGTACCGACAATATCAAGGTCAGTACCGACAAACACAATATCAAGGTCAGTACCGACAAACACAATATCAAGGTCAGTACCGACAAACACAATATCAGGGTCATTACCGACAAACACAACATTAAAAGATCTTAGGTATACACGCTGTTTAAGCAGACGGTAGACATTATTTGATTTCTATGTTCCACAGTTAAAATATTCTAAATAAGTGAGTGCTTAAATTGTTGCCAGGTTATACCATAACCTTTACTGAACAGTTTTCAAAAGTGAACGGATTGAACTCTGATAGTCTGATTGTATCTGGATATATAAGGAAACTTTTAGAATTATCATTTTTGATTATTTTTGTTTTAAAAAAAGATACAGGGGAAAGTTTCCAAACATCCGCATTATATGAGATCTATGTTTTACAAGTTTACTATTGGACCTTGTGTCAAGTTAAATATTCATTGAAACTATGATAATAAATGGTAACAGTTGAATATTAAGAATGAGTATCCAGACTGGAAATATCACTACCCGTTGTAATAAAAATCTTTAATTTCGATATTTTAACTTCTAGAGCCTTAAGTACGGATCCATATAAACAACGAGATCTATTCTAACCTTTTTGACCATGATAATTCATTTAAAAGTTAAATAGTTTAATCAATAATAAATAAAAATGTTACACAGAAGTTCGATAAGTTAACAGTATCATTGACATTATAATAATTTAATTACCGCACATTTATTTTATTTAAATGTCCTACTTCTTCGAACGAGAAAGTGAAAGATAGAATAACAAGATTCGCTATTTCTTATTTAGTATAATAATATATCTACATGTTTACGTATTTAAAATGGATGATAATTGTTGGATTAAGAACAAAATCGATGATGTGTTTTATCTACGTTGCTAAGAAATAGCATATTTATTCTTAAAAAGATATTTTTGCACATCGCTGAAATACTGCGATGGGATCGAAGTTCAGCTAAATCTACACCAAAGAAACGTACTTGTTTATTAATATACAAAAGTGTCGTTGTTAATTTTTGTATTTTTAAAATGAGGACAGAGGCTTTTAAAAGTGTTGCGATAAATATTTAACAATACTGTTGTTGTGGTCATTGGAATGTTCCATATTTATATAAAACTGGTCAACGAGATAGGACTACAGGTACACCAAACTTATTAAAACACGAGAAGTGACAAGAGAACTGATAATAGAACCACGACTGACTTTTGTTAAGACAAAAATGTTATCAAATATTAAAGGAAAACATGCAATACCTTTGTTGATTTGAGTAAACAATTGGGCATTGTTTATCGTTAAGTATCCTTATACGTAGCCAATTTTGGTAATCATAGATTAAATTTAACACGCGAGAAGATGTAGTGCGTTCAGATTGACATTACTGGTATCCTGCTCAGCATGGATTCCAGGTTATGATGTAAAAGCCAACATGACTTGACGTGGAATCAGTGTAAATAAAAAGAGATATAAAAGATTATCTACTTTACCCGTGGAATACACAAATTTATTTTAAATTGACTGACTCTGGAATTTTTGCGATTTGGTTTATCCTTTATAGTGTCAATGGAATGTAATAAAGAAGTAGAGAGAAGTTAGATTATCTTATGTTAACCATTTAAAACAAGTTGTTTGCAATTGAAGTTACCGTAGCAGACGTTTTTACAAATATTGCAATTGAAACAAAAGTCTCGGTAATCTTGTGAATACTTGTGAAAATATTTTGCTAGAGGGAAATACCGCTGATTTATAAAGTTTTATGCCTTTATTTAGAACCATCACGAAATAATCATTGTGTCACTGATTGCACATTTTAGTGGATATTAGCAATGAACTTATCGCTAAAAAACTTTTATTATGTTTTGTGTCTCATATCCATTACACGTGGATTTAAAATAGGATTTCTTATTCCCAAAAATTCGACAAATATCAGTCTTCCAAGTTTTAAAACTTCAGGAAAAGCTTTCTTGTTAGCTGTATCTCAAACCAGTGCGAGCTATGAATGGCGAGACAGCCGATGTAATGATGCCGAGGCACTGAATCAGTTCATCAATCTCAATACAAGTCATGTGGACATTATTGTGGGACCCGTATGTCAAGGCGGTAAGTACATATTAGTAGTGAATTCAGGGGGAGGGGGCAGGGTCCGAGGGTTGGGACCCCCCTTTTTTTTTACGATTAATGCATTTTGATGGGACATATATGATATAGTTGGAATCCCCCTTACCCTGGGTTGGTAACCCCTTTTAAAAATGGCTGGATCCGTCCCTGCATATTACAGGAATATCGTTTGTGGGGGTGGTGGGAATGGGGAGGGGCAATATTCTAAGGTGGAGGAGACAGGCTTATGCAAGTAAACAACTGTAGTAATCATTGGGGTTTTGATATATTACATTTTCTAATGTTTATAATTATGCAATGCAAATATCAGTTTCATAGAGAACATGTTATGTAATTCATCTTTTACAAATAAATCCAATTGCGATCATTCACAACGGATGATGAGACAAAATATATGTTATGATCTTGTATATGTTTTGATGTCGAAAGCCCAAACAACTTTTACACCATTTAACTGAGAGAGAAAAAAAAATCCAAGTGCACAGTATACTAGTTGGAACACTTGTCTCTATAATACATTTTGTTTTAACAGTTATGGTAGCTAAATTCAGTTAATGATTGACCAACCTTTTTGATAAAATAATTGGTTAATCGGTTGTTATTTTCAATTACAGTGACAAATATTTCAAACATAATCAGGACGATTACAATTGAACAATAAGATAAACAGGGATCGAATTAACTAAAAGTGAGTTGTATGAGAAAGAAATGTAAAAATGTAAAAAAAAATGAATTGCCACTGGAAAGAGACGATATTTTGGATGCGGTAATAATTTTGCATTTCTTAAGCATAGTTTATTTTATAACAAACTTTAAAACTCCGATCAGATTACATAGTTGATATATTTTCGTCATATATATTTTTTTGTATTTTAGCGATCACTTTTGTGGAAAAAATGGCTACTCTGTGGAACATCCCATTTTTAACATGGACCCCAACAGATGAAGCTCTTCATACAGCATCTAAGACCTCGTTAATCAGTACATTTGGTACTTATCAGGACCTAACCAAAGTACTGGTCACTGTTCTAAAGTACCATCGGTGGAACAATATAGGTCAGTTAATAAAATAAGCAAAACAACTTACTGAAATCAAAGAAAACACTTTTGGATTGACTACAGTGCTTGCCACATAAAATTTCACCTTAAAAGTACATCCTTTATAATTATTTGAAAGTAATGCAATACTCTTTTTTTTATTATTCAAAACAGATTATAATTCATAAATTTACTTCCTTAATTACAGACAATCACGGTCAAATGTATTTGAACGGGCGTTGGTTCTGATGTAGAAATTCATTGTGTTGTCGCCGACAAAGCGCAATTTTTTTTTATAATATTATTTAATATTGGCTTATTTAATTGTTGTCTTCTATTCTTAAAGAAATCGTCATTACATTAACTTAATGTAATGACGATTACTTACATTGTAAGAATAGAAAATAACGTAGGGCGCGCAGTGGACTCAAAAATGAACGTTAACGGCGATGTTAACGATACTTATAAAGAAGGATATTGTCCATAATTTGTGCTTAATATTTTCTGACAGATAAGTTGAGAATTCAAATTCAGAAATCGTTGGTTGTTAAAACTTTCTAAAATTTCAGTTTGCTTTCTGTTTCTAAAATTAAACATGTAAAAAAAAACTCAGTGAAGGAGCTTAATCAAAGCAATTCAGTTGAATTATTACTTTAATCCGTAAATGATTTCATCATTTATTGACAATCTTTTCAATATTCCTTTTTTTTATTATCTGTCCTTGCCAAGGAGATGTATAATTACAATGACACTAATCACTAAACATCAATCATAGTTTATTGTTACTATTGCTAATTGTTGGTTTTGTAAAGTTCCTCAATTTTATTGTCACATAATCTTAATTCTTTGTTATATAATTATGTTTCTTTATATAGTTGACTTGAACATAAGTCTTTACGATTTGACGCCATCCGTTATTTGAAATCCATACTGAAACTCATTGTTTTTAATCGCGCTACCAGTCTTAACGTTGGTTCCGCCAGTGGGTTGTTTTATACAGGAAGATAACCAGCCATCGGTCGGTTTTTAATTCAACTAAGGAAAAAAAAAACAGATTTTCCAAAATAAATCATGTAAGAACTATGTAAGCAAGTACTGCAGCAAAAAACAATGTCAGCTGCTGGTCTCATACACGATCAAACAGTCATATAAAAAGTAAGAAAGCAAAGCCCATATCCCACAGTCAGCTATATATATAAGAGGACCGGAAATGACAAATGTAGAACAATTCAAACGAGAAAACCAACGCTCTAATTTATGTTTAAAATAATGAACGAATTACATATATGTAACACATCAACAAACGACAACCACTGAGTAACAGGCTCCTTACTTGTTACAAGCACATGCAGAATATGGCGGGGTTAAGTTTAACCCTGTATTAAGCGAAAGCCCAACCCTCCACTAATTTGGGACAGTGGTGTAATGGTACAACAAACTATAAACGAAGCTGACAAGGCTAACCCATTAGATGGTTGCAAATGGTTGCAAATAGAAATACAACTAAGAAAAAACTAAGTGGGCTCGGACAGGTACTTGTAAAGCATAACAACAACAACAAAACACTAGGTACAGATCTGGGAGTACTCACAGATACCGACATCTACAACAACAACAACAACAACAACAACAATACTTTATTTTAAGAGGGTTACACAGTTAGCTATATAACTAATCTTCCCTGAGGCCCTCATCATGAGAAATCAAACAAAATGCAAACATATACATTGCATACATTAGTATAAAAAGTCAAGTATGATAATAATGTTTAATACAACTTGATAAAATGTGATGAAAAAAATAAACATGATGACATGATCAGTTTTTAATATTATTGATATAGCTAGGTTGATTTCAATAAATGATCTGTTATTTTGTATTTGAAAGAATTTACATTTGTAATATTTCTTAACGGTATTGGCAAATTATTCCACAAGAATGGTCCAGAATACATAAAAGATTTTGTGAACAATTCTGTTTTTGGTTTAGGGAGTATGAGGTTTCCTTGAACAGCATTTCTCAAGGGGTATGGATTTCTGTCTGAAACATAATGAAACTTGTTAGTAAGATATGATGGGGCATCATTTTTAATGCACTTAAATGTCATCACTAACTTATGATATTTTATTCTCTGTTCAACTGTCATCCAGTTTAAATGTTTGAATAAGGGTGCAGAAGGAGCGAATGGGTCTGTTTCTAGTATTAATCTAGCAGCCCTCTTTTGTAATTTTAATATCCTTTTTAAACCCTCACTGCTACAACTACTCCACACTATACAACAATAATCAATTAGTGGCAGGATATAACCATTATAGAATAATTTTCTGCAGTCTAGATTTAGAAATTTTTTAATCTTTAATAGTAGATATAGTCTAGATGATATTTTTGAGCAGATCACATCAATTTGGTTTGTCCATGTGAGGGAAGGGTCAATTTTAATGCCTAAAAGACTTTCACATGTGGAAGATTGTATCACTTGATTGTTAATAGTTAAACACCTCTCATTGTAATGTGGCATTGCTCTTTGCTTCGTTCCAATAATCATATATTTTGTTTTATTTTTATTGATGAACATATTGTTATCATTGCACCATTCCTCTACACCATGTAAATCTTCTTGTACCTTTGACTGTAGAGTTTGATAACAATTACCAGAAAGATGTAAAGTTGAATCATCGGCATATAAATCAGTGCAACAATTTTGCATATAAATAGGAAGGTCGTTTGTGTATAATATAAACAGAAGGGGGCCTAATATGGAGCCTTGGGGAACACCATACTTGATATAAAGTTTTTCAGAATGAGCATTACCAATTTGTACTTGTTGAGTTCTTTCATTCAAATATGATTTAAAAAAAGAAACAGCAGTATTATCAAATCCATAAATTTCAAGTTTTTTACAGAGAATGTCATGATCTACTACATCAAAAGCTTTCTTAAAATCCAACAGGACTGCTAAGTTGATATTACCATCATTCATATCCTGTATCCATTTATCTATGATATTGATAAGGGCAGTTTGGCAAGAGTGTTCTTGTCGAAACCCAGACTGTGCTGGGTGTAAAAGATCTAACCTTTTTAGGTAGTCATACACTTCATCTAGTTTAAAGCCAATAACAATTAATAAAAATACCATGCATTTAATATAAAAAAGATGTTATATGAGTGCATGCCAATGAGAGACCAAATGACACAGATATTTAAAACAACTACAGGTCACTGTATTGTCTTCAACAACGAGCAAAGGTCATACCGGTACCGCATAATTATTAAGACTATTTTTGGGGCAGCAGTCTTTTTGCGCCAATTACTGTTATTCAAGGGTATCATTTGCGCCAATTTGTTTTCTTCCAACGTATATCAATTGCGCCAATATTCGGAACTCATTTGCGCCAATTTACCTTTACACATATTCTGCATAGTACAACATGTTACTGATTAATATGTATATTTCTTATTTTTGGCTTTAAAGTATCACATGTGCGGGGCTATTTCAAGAGGAGAATATCTTGAAATGCTCATGTACAGAGAGAGAAGAACACTTTGTCTTTGTATTGTTTTACATTATCATTTGAGGCCTTTATAGCTGACTTTGAGGTATGGGCTTTGCTCATTGTTGAAGATCGTAAGGTTACCTATAGTTGTTAATTTCTGTGTCATTTTGGTCTCTTGTGTAGAGTTGTCTCATTAGCAATCATACCATATCTTCTTTTTTTTAAATATGTTATGCATGCCATCCTTTAATGTTTGTAAAGTTGGACAATACAACGAAGCAACAAGCTACTATACATAAATTAAATTGCGTAGCACGGACATGTTTCAGAAAATAAA
The DNA here is from genome assembly GCF_963676685.1 of Mytilus edulis. NCBI lineage: Eukaryota > Metazoa > Mollusca > Bivalvia > Mytilida > Mytilidae > Mytilus > Mytilus edulis. The sequence goes on from NC_092349.1 coordinate 15,324,827, forward strand.
ACATTTTTCGTGTAAACTACCGCTCCCAAGCCCGGCAAAAGTAGGAGGGAAGCCATTTTCTTTCAAATGGTGCAATCGTTTGTTTTTATTTGTGGCGCAAATGATACTATGTAATTTTAAAACAGGTGGCGCAAACGTCGCATTGAAGAAAAAGTAGTGGCGCAAAAGGACACATATTTTGGCGCAAACGGATGTCTCCAACTTTCTTTTTTTTTTTAAATAATTGGCGCAATTGTATACTTTAATTTTGGCGCTTAAGACTGTCAATATTTTTAAAAGTAGTGGCGTAAATATAACATTGAGGCAAATGAGATGTCGCGATAAATGACGTATTTTCTGTGGCGCAAACGGATTCTTCCAGAAATATTAGACTCACTAATGTAGTCATAAAACGTGAATCTTAAAATATATACATTATTTTTCGGTGTTGTATTTTTTTTTTTTACATTTTCAGTATGTTAGAATTTGATAATATATTTTAAAGTTTGTGTTTGATAAAAATAGGACTATTCTAAATTTTATTTCTAACCTTAGGTTCAAAATTTTAAAAGTTGGAGGTCTTCCAAAAAACTACACTGCTTATCCCCAACATTTATCAATTTCAGTCATTTAAAAATTAAACACTGTCAATCAAACATGGCTATGACTTTGAAACTGATCAGTATGAAATTGATTAGGTGATAAAATGTAAATATACAGTATGTCACAATTGTTTTGATATTGATAATGAAAATCAAACATTTCTTGTCTTTTTCAAGTATCTTTGTGAATCCGCTGATAGTAAGACGTAAAGGTAACCAGAGAAAAATAAATTAGTTACCAAGTTTATGGAGTACGGATAGTTAGATTATAATATAACTTTCTTGACGCATTAAATCTGTGTGTATTTCTTTGGTAGAAGACATTTCTTTTGAAAGTTCTTTAATAGTTTTGTTTTAATAAATGTATATCAGCTATAGGAGAAGTGAGAGGGGGCACCAATGTGATAGCAAGCCAGTGACACAAATGAGCAAATGAATTTTATGTGACAATATGCATGAAGTCTCAAAAATAGACAAATGTCAAGCTCCGTCTTTATGTTCTATGCAATGTGGCTAGCTCTTTGCTTAGTCTTAAAAAAAAGTTATGAATAAATTAAAAAGAAATTTTTAACATAAAATTCATCAACATAAAATTATAAACAAAAACAAAACAATAAGCATTGAGATATAAGACTGTTAATGGATTTTTTTTAATGTTTAATTAATTGTTAAAATCTTGTAATAAGCGGCGAAAGTTGTACCCTTTTCCGCAGTTGAACTCAAGCCTGTTAACCTTATAGGTGTCTATATAATATTTTTAACAGCAGTCAGTGTTAATCCATCAACTATTCTTTTCATATTTTTCTGTATACAGCCCAACAATTTTTAAAATAGATTTTTACTTTTTGTAGGAATCATAAGTAGCTCCGATGAGATTAGACAAACTTTCTCCAGAGTGATGAATTCAACCTTTCCAAGGTCCAGTATTAACATTAGACGTGAAAAAGTTATTTCAAGTTTCACAAGAGGAGAAATTGAGAGTGCCATCTACGACTTAAAAGGCCACATAAGAGGTATAACCAGAGACATGCATATAATAAATTTATAGTCTCAGACTCCAAGACACACTCGCCGGCATGGATAAAATTCCGGATTTGTTTCACCGTTCTGATTTTGCATTTATAAAAGATATTTCCGGTTTGTATGTTTCGTGTTAGAATATTAAAGTATGCTCTTCTTTCGTTAATCAGCAACGGAAAAATACCATCACGCTGATGCTGTGTCATCAAGTGTAGGTGCTGTACAATTTGTGATCAACAAAACCGAAAAGTAAATAAATATATACAAGTTTAAAATTGTGGTCTGTGCAGGATAAAAACAAGGATGATCTTTACAGCATCACTGTGACTCTGGTCTCAGGATGGAAGTGTGACCAGAGGTTTTCCTTGAAAGAGTCCGAGTCGGTGTCAGTTGCAATGTTTCCTGGTAGATGGTTCCAGTCTCGGATTGTTCGTGGGTAGAAGTTGTACTCGTATTCAGAGGTGTTGCATTGTGGCTGCATGATGCTGACTGTGTGACTATGACGTGTTTTCCTGTTGTTGATGAGGTAGTATTGGGGAATTTCAGTGGCTACTTGGTGGTACAGTATTTTCTGAAATAATATTAATCGATTTGCTGTTCTTCTCGTTTCAAGGGTAGGCCAATTTAAAGATTGTAGAATTGCGGTCATAGAGCCGGGTTGGTAATTGTAGTTCTTGGTTACAAATCTTGCCGCCCTGTGTTGTACCATTTCTATACGTTTTATGTCCTTCTTCCAATGGGGGTCCCATACTGAACTGCTGTATTCCAGGTGTGGTCTTACCAGAGCAATATAAGCGTGTTGTTTAATTTCTTGAGGGCATCTATATAAATTTCTTCTTACAAAATTCAGTTGTTGTGAAGCTTTGTTAACTTTTGAGGTTATGTGATGGTTCCAATTGAGCTTGCTGTCCAGCTCCACCCCTAGGTATGGGTTATGTTCTTTAAGTTCCAATTTTGTAGAATGTAAGAAGTATGGTCTTATAATTCTATTACGGATGTTATGCGATGTCTGTAAAACGTAGCATTTCTTTGGATTGAATGACATTTTCCAATCGATAGACCATTTTTCTAGTTCAGTTAAGTCTTTCTGTAATATTTCTGTATCATTATGAGTTTTGATGTCTCTGTAAAGTAGGCAATCATCTGCAAAGAGTCTTATGCTGGTGCCAGTTGTTAAATTATCCCCAATGTCATTGATGTATAGGAGAAATAGAAGTGGGCCAAGTACGGTTCCTTGAGGGACTCCGGATCTTACGGTAGCTGGTTGTGATTTAAAGCCATCTAGGAGTACTGTCTGTTTTCTATTTTGGAGCCAGTTATCTATCCAGTTTACTGTGTACTTATCAATACCCTTTTTCCTAAGTTTGTGTACAAGATGGCGATGTGGCACGGTATCGAAGGCCTTACTGAAGTCCAGTATCAGTATATCTGCCTGGCTTTTGTTATCTCTTATTCTAGCTAGATCTTCTGTGGTGTTTATGAGCTGTTGTTCACACGAGTGTTTTTTCCTGAATCCATACTGGTATGATGACAGGAGATTATTGTTGTCCAGGTAGTTCATAATACTACTAAAGATTATGTGTTCCATAATTTTGCAAGGGACAGATGTAAGGGAGACAGGACGATAATTTGCTGGATCTGTTTTATCGCCCTTTTTAAAGATCGGGATGACATTACCGATGAGCCAGTCTGATGGTACTGTTCCTAATTTGATAGATTTATTAAATATAACCTCCAAGTACGGTGCTATTTGTTCTGCTGTCTCTTTCAGGACTCTGCAAGGTATCAGATCTGGTCCTGTTGCTTTGTTAGGATTTATATTTTTCAACTGTTTGTTAATTCCAGGTATCGATATGTATATTGGTTTCATGTGTACTATAGGTCTTGGTAATTTTGGTAGCCTAAATTCAACATCTGTATAGAATCGTATATATGCTGATTTGATAAAATCAATACAATATGTATGCAGTGGCATAGAAGAGGACTTAAAAGTAAATGGTGTTCAACTTCTGACAGTGACAAGCAACACACAAAAATGCGTATAGATCTACATCTTATTTATTTATACTAGTAGTTGATTTCCAGTACAGGAAGGAGGCCCCTCATGGGGGGGGGGGGGGTGCTAGTAATCACATAATCACCATTTTTTTGCCAATATAATCACATAATCATTAAATATTTGCTTATCTTTAGTAATCAAATAATCATAAACTAAAAATACAGTCCTAGGTAATCAAATAATCATGAAATATTTGGCTTAATAATCAAATAATCATTAAAAAAACGGCCAAGTAATCACATAATCAAAAACCCCATGAGGGCCCTCAGGAAGCCTAAAGTTCTCTTCACTCCGGGCAGGGACTTTCTATACTATAGAAAATATAGTATAGAAAGTCCCTGCTCCGGGTCTTCACTAGAGGAACACTGGGAACATAATACTTCAATGATGTCTTGCAGTCAGTATAGGATCTAGAGTTAGTCATTTGTCGTCTTTCATTTTTATTTTCCATTAATTTTAAGTAAACAAAATAAAATTTTGTCTGAGAAAGGAGGTGGGGGCCAAAACTTGCCCCCTGGCTACTACACTGCCCCTTTTACACTTCTAATATTTTAACTTTATTAAAGCAAAATAAGAGGGCCAAAGGCACGACAATTTACATGTCATAACAGCAATATATAATGATGACATTAAAATTTAAATATAAAATAAAAATAAACTAAAACATTAAACATTGATTAAATCAGAAATTATCAAAGGTATGATGGCAACTTTAAATCAATTGGATGGGATGAAAAAAAAAACTTGATTAAAGTATGACAAATCAGTGGCGTAGCCAGGGTTAAACTGATTTGGATGCAAAACTGTTGCGAGCGGAGTGAGGGGAAATATTTTTGGGACCATTCTATACAGAAAATTATTTTTGCGGAAGATTTTCCCTGTATGCATAAATTTGTACTTCAGAAATATTTGATGAGAGTTTCACAACGAATCTTGTATTTGACATCTCAAAAATGGACCCATTACAGCGGCACTTATGTATATGGAACTTCGAAATATATATAGGAACCAAAGTGAACCCACTTTCCCTGAATTTGATCTAACCCATGGGTTGTTTGATTACTTGTCTTAACGCATTACAGGGGACATGGAAATATCGGGCGTCCGTCCTGTCTTGTTAATGCTGTAATGTGTGTACAATTCTTGCAAGATTTTTGTGAAACTTATATCAGCAATGACTTTGACACTAACGAAAATAAGTCCTGATCAAATATTTTTAACCAAATATGCCCTGTGGAAACATAAATAATAATGGAAGTCCTATTCCGTTTGCTAGATGAAGCTTTTTCTCTTGAGCATGTTGAGATATTAAAAAAAATGTTAAGAAAAAAGTGCTTTTTTAGTTATTGCCATTGCATCTTGGATAGATAAAATATGTGCAATGCAGGGACATTGGAACTCTGTTATTTTATTGAAAATAAAATTAGATATTTGAACATTTATAGAAAGGGGTATTTATAAGCCAAGGAATTATAACACTCCATTACAGTAAATACTAGTAGAGTTTTTATCACGTCGTCTTTTATGTCACAGGAAACGATATCAGGATATGATGGTTTATTAGTAAGGTTACTATGTCATCGCTTTGCTTGCCTTAATTTTAGACCAAACAAGTCTACAGGTCTGCATATCATCATCCTCTGTGCATGCCGCAGCCTACTGCACACTACATTGTAGACTTTTACGAAAAGTCGAAAGCACTTTTCTGCAATGTATCCATCTTGTTTACATAAACTAAACCATCCTAAAACCATGCATAAGGCCAATTAAAATTAATTAGTAGATTTTCATCCAAATTTTTGAAAATAATGGGGCGGGTGGGAGGATTTTATTTTTTAAATTCTATTTCATATGAAACCCTTTTGTGACGAGTTCTTTATATATGCAAGTGTAATATTAAGCTTATATTATGTATACACAAGTATGAGAAATCTTACAAAATATTTCAAATCCTTAAATAAATATATCTAATTGCAGCTTTAAAAACTTAACAAAAAAAAAACGTGTGAGACTATTCTCTTCAGTTAGACTACCTACACAAAATGTATTTGGGTTTCTAAACAATGGTTTGTATTACCATAAAATGAAGCAAATGCATTGGTATGCAACACAATTATTATGAGTACAGAATAAAATGAAAACTCAGAGAGTGTTGAAAATAATAGGGTTGGTACTTTATATGCAAGATGAAAATATAATCATCATGTAAAACATGAACTTAATAATAAAAAAAAGTTGTTCTTCAATGAGTCTTTCTGGGTGTATTGGGACATTTGCTGTTTGTCAACATAAAAAGACAGCCATGGGTAAAATCAAAGGGCTTGCATAAATAAAATGCGTATGTTAGTCGACTTTTTAAATTCAATAAACGGTCATAAATCTGACAAGTTCGTGCTTGTGTTTCAATATAATTCAGTCATGTTTTCTGTATCAATGGTTTCCACGAATCTTGTGCTTTGGGTATCATTTAGAGTTTAAATTTCCTGAGACAAAGTCATTGCATAAATAAAAAAGTCCGCAGTTTTCTAATCACAGAAATTTGTGACATACCGCGATTTGCAGTCTTGGAAACAGCGTTTTTCTCGTAACACCAATATTTCATGTCATTCTCGTTATCAATCTTTACTCTCGGAAGATGATGTTGTCATCATAGAGCAGCGGAAAGGTCGACTTAATCATTTTGGTTAGATTTACTCGAGGTACAAAACCGAAATTTGAAACAGGAAGCATTGAATGAAACGAAATTTTAACGGTTACCGGTAACGGGAATGAATAAAATCCGGAAATCGTAAATTTTATAAAATTAAAAAAATTCGGGGCGGGGCGATTTCAAAGGGGCGGGCGGGGATGAAAATCTATCAATTAATTTTAATTGGCCTAATGCTTCGGAATTGATTGGACGCCATTCTCATGTCCTCACCCTTTGGGGGAGATACCTCCGTGTGTATCTGCTGTGAACATATGCAATCATATAATTAATTATTTATTTTATTTTTTTTTGGTCAAAATGATGTAGATGCTTGAGCGTCTGAACATACATGCAAGCTACACCACTGCAAATTTATGTTATGTAAAATTTAATTCTGTTTCTTATTATTATTTTTCAGTTTTTATTCTATCCTTTCCTGAAAAGTACATAGATGATTTTATGAAAGTGGCCTTTGATAAAGGACTGACCAGTAGTGGACAGTACATATTCATCCATCTGACCTTTGGAGCAGGACTAAACCATACCAGCACCCAGGATGATATATTTAGCTCGTTGTTAGAAGTTGGCCCTGTGTCAACAACATATTCAAAGTTTGAGAATGACTGTAAAAATTTCCTGAAACCAGCAAATCTGTCTGTACCTCTGAATAACCAGGTAAAAGGTTATTCCTGTTAATGTTTATTGTTTATGATAGTGGAGGGGCATTATGTTTTCTTGCCTGTGCGTCAATTTTTCTGTCTGTTGATTCGTATGTCTGTCTGTTTTGCTTCAGCTTCAAGTTTTTGGCCAAGGTAGTTTTGGATAAAATTGAAGTCCAATCAACTTGAAATTAAGTACACATGTTCCATATGATATGATCTTTCTAATTTTATAGCCAAATTAAAGTTTTGACCCCAAAGTCACAGTCCACTAAACATAGAAAATGAATGTGCTACCAGGGCATCCGTGTACCAAGGACACATTCTTATTATTTAATAAATTAACGCCCTAAAAAAAATACAGAAAATAAATTACCTAAAATTAGAAATCCACTAAATTATTTGCTATACCTGTTTTATAATATTTTTTTTATTTACCGGTAACTATATATATAGTTTTTAGATATACCTAACAATTTAAGGAACAAACGTTTTAACATGATATAGTCTTAAGATAACCTTTAGAAAAAAAGTTGTGCTGTCACAATAGTTTTTAAGTGCTAAACAAATATTACAATTATGTGGTCCTACTAATTCAATTAGGTGTTGACTTGATGTCTTTTGTTTGTTGTATTCTACAGATAGATGATTTTTCTGCGTATCTATATGATGCCATTGATATGTTTAGCCATCACAATCCAGTCACCATTAGTAAAAACTATTCAGGTACCTATAACTTGTATGAACACTATGCTTTTTGTTGTACTGCATTTTGAGTTTGAACTTTCTAGCATAGTAGGTACAGGGGCGGATCCAGCCATTTTAAAAAAGGGGGAGGGGGTGTTCCTAACCCAGGGCAAATGGGGGGGGGGGGGGTTCCAACTACATGTCCCAATTCAAATGCATTTAAAGTCAAAAAAAATAAAAGGGGGAGGGGGGGTTCCAACCCCTGGATCCGCCACTGAGATATAACTTTCAATCTTATTGAAAGGCATAAACATTAGAGATATAGGGTCTGGCTTAGGGCAGGGTGTCATTTAATTCTGTATTGTTTAATCATTTAAGTCATTTTTGCATCATTTTCTGCATTATTGGGCAATAGGCTTAAAATGTTGTATGCCTGTCACATGTTTCTTCTACAAAAGACACACCAACCAGTGACATTTGAATCAAAATGAAAAAAGTTCAATAAAAAATTGAAGAGCAAATGAAGAGCCAAAATTCCAATGGTTTTGCCAAATACAGTGAAACCTGGCTAAACTGAATCCTGCATAAACCAAACATGTTCTTAAGCACAGTCATATCAAATTGTATGCATTGTGATCCTGATAAAACTACACATCGGCCAAAACCGAAAAAAATCTTAAGTCCTGTAGAGGTTCAGTTTAAAAAGGTTTCACTGTACAACTATTGTAGGTAATCTATTCCTCAGATAGAAGAGCTCCTGATTGTCTCTCTCTTAGATTAAATGCAGACAAGACAAGCAGATAGACCATTGGCAACCTTCATTGTCAAATATTTTACTCATCCATACTGAGTACCATAGTATTTTCATCTTTATTTCAGGTTATTCTGGCTTTATAGAGAGATTTGTCGATAACAAAGCCATTAGAAAGTATCATGTGACACATTTTCAGCACGGCAGTCATCAGATTGTGGCCAATATAACTAACCTGACAGATTATCGTGAGACTATTGCCGTAGTCTGGACTGGTGGACAGAGACCCTCAGATACACCACATTGTGGATTTTCTGGAGGTCACTGCACGAAGGAAAGTATGTATTGCATATATGTTACAGAAAATATGACCCTATTCAAATGAGAAAAACTAATGGTCTAATTTATAACAAAACAAATTACCAAAGAACAATTATGACATACATGAACCAACAACAACCACATGTTTTGCTTTCAAAGTTTACTATCATTTGAAAGAATTTACACTTTCATTAATTTGCTTGTTCATTGATTGGTTCATTCCTTTGTTCCTCCTTTGTTCCTCCTTTATTTGTTAGTTCATTCACCATTTGACGCACTGTCAGAAAAAGACTTAAGTCTACAGTGACTATTCAGCACATATCAATAATGCATGCAACCCCACCACATTTTTTTGATACAAATGTTATGTATACTGTTTACTCATGGTAATTGGAGTTTTCACACAATTCAACACACATGTTAAACATACATACATGTAGCTATGAGATATATAACTTTTCCCCTGTTTTCAAGTAAGCACATTTAATTTTGTAGGCCTTATAATGAGTATAAGAAGATGTTGTATAAGTGCCAATGAGACTCTCCATCCAAGTCACAATTTATAAAAGTAAACCATTATAGGTCAAAGTATGGTCTTCAACATGGAGCCTAAATGGCTCGATCACACCAAAGAGCAAGCTATAAAGAGTCCCAAATTGACAAGTGTAAAACCATTCCAGTAGGAAAACAAATGGTCTCATCTATATATAGAAAAACGAGAAACAATAATTATGAACCACATCAACAAAAGACAACCACTGAACATCAGGTATAACTCACATCAAATTTACAGTTCTTTTTATTCCAAGGAAACTTCAAGTTAGTTGGCTTGCAACATATTATTATCAGTTGCGGAACCAGAAATTTTCATAAGTCAGGGCCCACTGAGAGGGGATCCAGCTCCCGTCACGCTCCAGTGATTCTATATATAACTATCCAAAAATTTTCCCAAAAAAAGGGGGGGGGTCGGGTCCCCTTGAACCTCCCCCTAAATCCACCTCTGATTATCGTCACAATATCTTTGCCATATTTAGAATAACCTATTAAACCAGTGGCCTATTTATTTCAGAAGATGACAAGTCAGCAGTAATAGCTGGTTCCTGTGTTGGTGTTATATTAGTCCTTACGATATGTATCACAGTTATCATATTATATAGGTATAGTCAAACATTTCCGATACTTATAATAATCATTGAGATATTCCATGTTTTAATCTGTAAGCATATATACATGTAATAGCATTTAGTTAAATTGACACTTTTTTTAATCATGTACTGGTACTACATGGATGATCATTTTGATTATTGGGAATCTTGTGGATTTCTTGGGTAAAGGTGAAATTATGAATTTCATAAAGGTTTAATCAGATACATATAAAACAATATGTCTCAGAATCTGGTTTAATGAAGTAACAGTGTAAGCTTGTGTGCAGACTCTGATAAAATCCCAAAATCAAAATTTTTTACAATGCAATTTTTCCTCAATCTACAAAATTGAAGTCAACATAAAAATGAATCGAAAGTAACTTCAATTTAAAAAAAACTTGTAGTTCAGGAAAAAAAGAGTTAATGAAAGATCATGTTTTTGAATATTTGTAGAAAATTTCGCTTTGAGAAAGAACTGATGGGAATGTTATGGAAAGTAAATCAAAATGAAATCAAACTTAGAAAGAAAAATGGAACAGCAACTGTAGTCCCTGCACAGGTCAAAGGTCAAATTCATCCAAAGAAAAAACTTGTTAGAATGGTAATTATAGTTTAAAGCTTCTTGACAAATGACAGTTACGTTTGGAATAATTGCTTCATTTAAATGAAATCAGAGATGACTTTTTTTTAAAATGACTTTTCTTGTCTCACAATTCTCAGAATATTTAAACTTTTTTATAATGTTGAAAAATCTCACTCCTAAATTTAACCACACTGTTTGTACAATAAGATTTGAACTACATCTTCCTCATACCTGCCAACATTTCAAATGCTCATGTTTTTTTTTATATGCAAGATGGCGTTGGCAGTCCCCAAAAATGTTGAAAGGGGTCTTCAAATTCATTTTAACATTGTTCATTTGCTTCTTCATAACTTTTACAATCCTATACCCCTGGTAAAATTGATTGTTTTGTTTTAAATTGTGGACAAAATTGCTCTTTCAAAATTTCCATAAGGGTGACTATATGGGGAAATCCTCCTAAAACAGTTGGCAGGTATGCTTCCTCTTACAAACATTTCTGGAATTGCTTACTAAAATATTCATTACAGAAAATGAAAAAAAATGTATACTAAAGACCAAAGAACAAGTCTATTTAGTTTGGAGTTATATTTATACACTCAAAAGAAGCATCATGAACTCACAACGTTTTTGTGCACATAAGATTATTGCAAACCTTTTATTATGTTTTATAGGAAACCAGAAATACCTTGGGCTTTGGATCGTCTGTGAGTTTAGACAGAAATTTACTGTATACACCTATAGGTAACTACAAGGTGAGTCAAGTTGAATGCAAAAATTCAGAATTTGTTTAAGAATTTTTATGAGTGTGAAAATTGCAATTGGATATTTGAAACAAAAAATAACCATTGCACATTAAATTTTGATAGCAGTATCTGTAGGCACCATTGAGATAGAGCTTCAGAATTAAAAAAAAAGGGGGAGGAGGTAACAAGGAGACATTAGGAAAGAAATTTGTAGAAAGATCTATGCTTTAACTAAGCATATTAATTTGTATTTCTATTGAGAGAGTCAGGGCTGGGACTGTGCCCCTAAATCAATCTCTGCTATTTCCTGAAAGCAATAAATATATATATATATATATATATGAGTCTGAAAGATTGTGTAACAATACCGATAAATAGATGGAAAACAAAACACTAAAAAGTGTTGAATATCATTGCACAAAGATGGAAAAACTGAACAGATGATTGTCAATTTTGATGATCCAATACCTATTAAGTTTACTGGTTGGTAGATTCTTATAGACTCTATATATATATATATATAAGATACGTGCGGGACGGCTGCAGTGCAGGCGATTTGGTGTCACGATATCACAGTAGCATGGGTTCGAATCCCGGCGAGGGAAGAACCAAAAATTTGCGAAAGCAAATTTACAGATCTAACATTGTTGGGTTGATGTTTAGACGAGTTGTATATATATATTATATATTCTCAACCTGTTGTCCATTGTTCAACATTCATGGTAGTAATTGCATGCTAAAATTTCTGAATTATCAGTAATCAAGTAAAGATTGAAAAAATCTAAAGGAATACAATTTGTGATCATTTAAGGTTGTATGGTAATCTTTCATGTTAATTTTAGTAAATTAATAATGTGTTATTTGTTAGTTGTCCTACAGATTTGTTGGTAGATGTATGTAGCAATTAAAGTAATTTACATACATACTCGTTCTTTGGATATAATTGTAGTTTTCTAATATATATCCCACAGCTCCTTACTTAACTAAGAGTTATATTACTTGCTTTTTATTAGCTCACCTGGCCCGAAGGGCCAAGTGAGCTTTTCTCATCACTTGGCGTCCGGCGTCCGTCGTCCGTCGTCGTCGTCCGTCGTTAACTTTTACAAAAATCTTCTCCTCTGAAACTACTGGGCTAATTTCAACCAAACTTGGTTACAATCATCATTGGGGTATCTAGTTTAAAAATTGTGTTCGGTGACCCCGCCAACCAACCAAGATGGCCGCCATGGCTAAAAATAGAACATGGGGGTAAAATGCAGTTTTTGGCTTATAACTCAAAAACCAAAGCATTTAGAGCAAATCTGACATGGGGTAAAATTGTTTATCAGGTCAAGATCTAACTGCCCTGAAATTTTCAGATGAATAGGACAACCCGTTGTTAGGTTGCTGCCCCTGAATTGGTAATTTTAAGAAAATTTTTGCTGTTTTTGGTTATTATCTTGAATATTATTATAGATAGAGATAAACTGTAAATAAAAAAAATGTTAAACAAAGTAAGATTTACAAATAAGTCAGCAGGTCCTAAATGGTCAGTTGACCCCTTTAGGAGTTATTGCCCTTTAAAGTCAATTTTTAACCATTTTTCGTAAATCTTAGTTATCTTTTACAAAAATCTTCTCCTCTGAAACTACTGGGACAAATTTAACCAAATATGGCCAAAATCATAATTAGGGTATCTAGTTTAAAAATTGTGTCCGGTGACCCGCACAACCAACCAAGATGGCCGCCATGGCTAAAAATAGAACATAGGGGTAAAATGCAGTTTTTGGCTTATAACTCAAAAACCAAAGCAATTAGAGCAAATCTGACAAGGATAAAAGTTGTTTATTAGGTTAAGATCTAACTGTCCTGAAATTTTCAGATGAATCGGACAACCCTTTGTTAGGTTGCTGCCCCTGAATTGGTCATTTTAAGGAAATTTTTGCTATTTTTGGTTATTTTCTTGAATATTATTATAGATAGAGATAAACTGTAAATTAAAAAAAATGTTTAGCAAAGTAAGATTTACAAATAAGTCAACAGGTCCAAAATGGTCAGTTGACCCCTTTAGGAGTTATTGTCCTTTATAGTCAATTTTTAACCAATTTTCGTAAATCTTAGTTATATTTTACAAAAATCTTCTCCTCTGAAACTACTGGGCCAAATAAAAGCAAACTTGGCCACAATCATCATTGGGGTATCTAGTTTTAAAATTGTGTCCAGTGACCCAGCCAACCAACCAAGATGGCTGCCATGGCTAAAAATAGAACATAGGGGTAAAATGCAGTTTTGGGCTTATAACTTAAAAACCAAAGCATTTAGAGCAAATCTGACAGTGGAAGAAATTGTTTATCAAGTCCAGATCTATCTGCTCTAAAATTTTCAGATGAATTGGACAACTGGTTGTTAGGTTGCTGCCCCTGAATTGGTAATTTTAAGGAAATTTTGCTGTTTTTTGTTATTATCTTGAATACTATTATAGATAGAGATAATCTGTAAACAGCAATAATGTTCAGAAAAGTAAGATTTACAAATAAGTCAACGTGACTGAAATGGTCAATTGACCCCCTAAGGAGTTATTGTCCTTTATAGTCAATTTTTTAAAATTTTCATAAAATTTGTAAATTTTTACTAACATTTTCCACTGAAACTACTTGGCCAAGTTCATTATAGATAAAGATAATTGTAAGCAGCAAGAATGTTCAGTAAAGTAAGATGTACAAACACTTCACCATCACCAAAACACAATTTTTCATGAATCTATCTGCGTCCTTTGTTTAATATTCACATATACCAAGGTGAGCGACACAGGCTCTTTAGAGCCTCTAGTTTTTTGGTGTTTTTTTTAAATGATGACTGTGCATGTCATTAGAAAAATAATCATTTTAATGTGTCTATCGCTGTGCAAAGGAGCTCAGCTTAAGGAAATTCTGTTCTCTAAATTTCATTTTGGGTGGCATCACTTTCACTATTGTAGAGTGATAAACTCTTCATAAATGAAAAAAAGAGATTAGTTTGTTGTTTCAACACTCTTTTTAGCTCACCTGGCCCGAAGGGCCAAGTGAGCTATTCCCATCACTTTGCGTCCGGCGTCCGTCGTCGTCGTCCGTCGTCCGGCGTCCGTCGTCCGTCGTCGTCGTCCGTCGTCGTTAACTTTTACAAAAATCTTCTCCTCTGAAACTACTGGGCCAAATCAAACCAAACTTGGCCACAATCATCATTGGGGTATCTAGTTTAAAAAATGTGTGGCGTGACCCGGTCAACCAACCAAGATGGCCGCCACGGCTAAAAATAGAACATAGGGGTAAAATGCAATTTTTGGCTTATAACTCAAAAACCGAAGCATTTAGAGCAAATCTGACATGGGGTAAAAATGTTTATCAGGTCAAGATCTATCTGCCCTGAAATTTTCAGATGAATCGGTCAATCGGTTGTTGGGTTGCTGCCCCTGAATTGGTAATTTTGAGGAAATTTTGCTGTTTTTGGTTATTATCTTGAATATTATTATAGATAGAGATAAACTGTAAACAGCAATAATGTTCAGCAAAGTAAGATCTACAAATAAGTCAACATGACCAAAATGGTCAGTTGACCCGTTTAGGAGTTATTGCCCTTTATAGTCAATTTTTAACCATTTTTCGTTAATTAAGGTAATCTTTTACAAAAATCTTCTCCTCTGAAACTACTGGGCCAAATTAATCCAAACTTGGCCACAATCATCTTTGGGGTATCTAGTTTTAAAAATGTGTGGCGTGACCTGGTCAACCAACCAAGATGCCCGCCATGGCTAAAAATAGAAACTAGAGGCTCTAAAGAGCCTGTGTCGCTCACCTTGGTATATGTGAATATTAAACAAAGGACGCAGATAGATTCATGAAAAATTGTGTTTTAGTGATGGTGAAGTGTTTGTACATCTTACTTTACTGAACATTCTTGCTGCTTACAATTATCTTTATCTATAATGAACTTGACCAAGTAGTTTCAGTGGAAAATGTTAGTAAAAATTTACAAATTTTATGAAAATTTTAAAAAATTGACTATAAAGGACAATAACTCCTTAGGGGGTCAATTGACCATTTCAGTCACGTTGACTTATTTGTAAATCTTACTTTTCTGAACATTATTGCTGTTTACAGATTATCTCTATCTATAATAGTATTCAAGATAATAACAAAAAACAGCAAAATTTCCTTAAAATTACCAATTCAGGGGCAGCAACCTAACAACCAGTTGTCCAATTCATCTGAAAATTTTAGAGCAGATAGATCTGGACTTGATAAACAATTTTTTCCACTGTCAGATTTGCTCTAAATGCTTTGGTTTTTAAGTTATAAGCCCAAAACTGCATTTTACCCCTATGTTCTATTTTTAGCCATGGCGGCCATCTTGGTTGGTTGGCTGGGTCACTGGACACATTTTTTAAACTAGATACCCCAATGATGATTGTGGCCAAGTTTGCTTTTATTTGGCCCAGTAGTTTCAGAGGAGAAGATTTTTGTAAAATATAACTAAGATTTACGAAAAAAATGGTTAAAAATTGACTATAAAGGACAATAACTCCTAAAGGGGTCAACTGACCATTTTGGACCTGTTGACTTATTTGTAAATCTTACTTTGCTAAACATTTTTTCTATTTACAGTTTATCTCTATCTATAATAATATTCAAGAAAATAACCAAAAATAGCAAAAATTTCCTTAAAATTACCAATTCAGGGGCAGCAACCTAACAAAGGGTTGTCCGATTCATCTGAAAATTTCAGGACAGTTAGATCTTGACCTAATAAACAACTTTCATCCTGTCAGATTTGCTCTAATTGCTTTGTTTTTTGAGTTATAAGCCAAAAACTGCATTTTACCCCTATGTTCTATTTTTAGCCATGGCGGCCATCTTGGTTTGTTGTGCGGGTCACCGGACACAATTTTTAAACTAAATACCCTAATTATGATTTTGGCCATATTTGGTTAAATTTGGCCCAGTAGTTTCAGAGGAGAAGATTTTTGTAAAAGATAACTAAGATTTACGAAAAATGGTTAAAAATTGACTATAAAGGGCAATAACTCCTAAAGGGGTCAACTGACCATTTTGGACCTGTTGACTTATTTGTAATTCTTACTTTGTTTAACATTTTTTCTATTTACAGTTTATCTCTATCTATAATAATATTCAAGATAATAACCAAAAACAGCAAAAATTTTCTTAAAATTACCAATTCAGGGGCAGCAACCTAACAACGGGTTGTCCGATTCATCTGAAAATTTCAGGGCAGTTAGATCTTGACCTGATAAACAATTTTACCCCATGTCAGATTTGCTCTAAATGCTTTGGTTTTTGAGTTATAAGCCAAAAACTGCATTTTACCCCCATGTTCTATTTTTAGCCATGGCGGCCATCTTGGTTGGTTGGCGGGGTCACCGAACACAATTTTTAAACTAGAAACCCCAATGATGATTGTAACCAAGTTTGGTTGAAATTAGCCCAGTAGTTTCAGAGGAGAAGATTTTTGTAAAAGTTAACGACGGACGACGACGACGGACGACGGACGCCGGACGCCGGACGCCAAGTGATGGGAAAAGCTCACTTGGCCCTTCGGGCCAGGTGAGCTAAAAAGGGGTAAAATGCAGTTTTTGGCTTATAACTCAAAAACCAAAGCATTTTGAGGAAATCTGACAGGGATAAAAATGTTTATCAGGTCAAGATCTATCTGCCCTGAAATTTTCAGATGAATCGGTCAATCGGTTGTTGGGTTGCTGCCCCTGAATTGGTAATTTTGAGGAAATTTTGCTGTTTTTGGTTATTATCTTGAATATTATTATAGATAGAGATAAACTGTAAACAGCAATAATGTTCAGCAAAGTAAGATCTACAAATAAGTCAACATGACCAAAATGGTCAGTTGACCCGTTTAGGAGTTATTGCCCTTTATAGTCAATTTTTAACCATTTTTCGTAAATTAAAGTAATCTTTTACAAAAATCTTCTTCTGAAACTACTGGGCCAAATTAATCCAAACTTGGCCACAATCATCTTTGGGGTATCTAGTTTAAAAAATGTGTGGCGTGACCTGGTCAACCAACCAAGATGGCTGCCTTGCTAAAAATAGAACATAGGGGTAAAATGCAGTTTTTGGCTTATAACTCAAAAACCAAAGCATTTTGAGGAAATCTGACATGGGATAAAAATGTTTATATCAGGTCAAGATCTATCTGCCCTGAAATTTTCAGATGAATCGGTCAATCGGTTGTTGGGTTGCTGCCCCTGAATTGGTAATTTTGAGGAAATTTTGCTGTTTTTGGTTATTATCTTGAATATTATTATAGATAGAGATAAATTGTAAACAGCAATAATGTTCAGCAAAGTAAGATCTACAAATAAGTCAACATCACCAAAATGGTCAGTTGACCCGTTTAGGAGTTATTGCCCTTTATAGTCAATTTTTAACCATTTTTCTTAAATTAAAGTAATCTTTTACAAAAATCTTCTTCTGAAACTACTGGGCCAAATTAATCCAAACTTGGCCACAATCATCTTCGGGGTATCTAGTTTAAAAAATGTGTGGCGTGACCTGGTCAACCAACCAAGATGGCTGCCACCGCTAAAAATAGAACATAGGGGTAAAATGCAGTTTTTGGCTTATAACTCAAAAACCAAAGCATTTTGAGGAAATCTGACATGGGATAAAAATGTTTATATCAGGTCAAGATCTATCTGCCCTGAAATTTTCAGATGAATCGGTCAATCGGTTGTTAGGTTGCTGCCCCTGAATTGGTAATTTTGAGGAAATTTTGCTGTTTTTGGTTATTATCTTGAATATTATTATAGATAGAGATAAATTGTAAACAGCAATAATGTTCAGCAAAGTAAGATCTACAAATAAGTCAACATCACCAAAATGGTCAGTTGACCCGTTTAGGAGTTATTGCCCTTTATAGTCAATCTTTAACCATTTTTCATAAATCTAAGTAATCTTTTACAAAATCTCCACTGAAACTACTAGGCCACAATCATCTTTGGGGTATCTAGTTTGAAAAATGTGTCCGATGACCTGGCCATTCAACCAAGATGGCCGCCACGGCTAAAAATAGAACATAGGGGTAAAATGCAGTTTTGGGCTTATAACTATGAAACCAAAGCATCTAGAGCAAATCTGACAAGAAGTAAAATTGTTAATCAAGTCAATATCTATCTGCCCTGAATTTTTCAGATGAATTGGACAACTGGATGTTGGGTTGCTGCCCTCCAATTGGTAATTTTTAAAGAAATTTTGCCGTTTTTGGTTATCTTGAATACTATTATAGATAGCGATAAACTGTAAACAGCAATAATGTTCAGCAAAGTAAGATCTACAAATAAGTCAACATGACCTAAATGGTCAATTGACCCCTTAAGGAGTTATTGCCCTTTATAGTCAATTTTTAACAATTTTCATTAATTTGGTAAATTTATGTAAATTTTAACCAAATATAGTTCTCTGTTACTAATGGGCAAAGTTCATTATAGATATAATTGTAAGAAGCAAAATCGTTCAGTAAAGTAAGAACTTCAAACACATCACCATCACCAAAATACAATTTTGTCATGAATCCATTTGTGTCCTTTGTTTAATATGCACATAGACCAAGGTGAGCGACACAGGCTCTTTAGAGCCTCTAGTTTTAATTCACCTCAACCTTATGTCATGAAACCTATACACAATACACCAAACTAGTTCAATTTTGATTATAACGGTGGCACTTTGATATTTCTGGAGTTATGTGTTTGTGGTAACAGGGCATTGTTTCCTCTAAATACACTTTCTTGTTAAAAAAAGTTGATTACCTGAATTGTATTACCAAAAATTTCATGACAAGTAGATATAAATTACATTAAAATAAATATAAACTGAACTTTTTATTCCCCATACAGGGAACAGTTGTTGCAGTAAAGAGTATACAGAGAAGATCTATAAGACTGACTAGAGAAGTTCTCAGAGATTTAAAAACTGTAAGTTTACATACATACAATTCTTAACCTTAAACTTTCCTTTCTTTTTGATGATTACTGTAAGATGTGTAAAAAAGATTTTTCAAAGACAAATCTAGGAAGTACAAAACACTACATTTATACATCATATCACAAATATTTCCTCTCCTTTAGAAGTGTAGATGCATGGAATGTTTTTACATTTAATTTATGGAAATGTTTTTTAATACCTTCTAGATATGTGTGCTTTAATATTTTTATACAGTAAAGATTCAGCTATTTTCACGAAGACAAACATAAACCAAATTTTATGTTTTCATTATTGAAATTTTATTTTTCAGTTAAGAGAATTACAACATGACAATTTGAACCCTTTCGTAGGAGCAAGTTTAGAGCCCAACAATAGTTATATACTTACAAGATACTGTGCTAAAGGAAGTCTACAGGTACAAATTATTCTTTATGGAATACACATAACACACATAATTTTATGCAGTTAATACTCGGTTTTGATCCACTTAAAATTCATGACAATATTAGCATATATAATTATGTAACTATGGATGGTAGGTTTTTGATTTTATCTGAATTCATGCAATTCTTCAAAAGCAAACAGCAGTCTGGTATAAGTGAAGAATTTTGGAGACATAATAGAGTTTATGGGTTAAATTTACCATTACTTCCATAATGTGTCCAATGAGTCCTCATAGAAAGAGGATATTACCTTCTTTAAGGTTGAAGAGGGGCGTAAAGGGGGTATCTGCATGGAAGAACATGAAATAAAATTGCCTTTTCACGATGAACGAATAATAAAAAAAATCTTGCACTTTGATCTTCTTAACCGATTTCACAAAACATGGTGAATAACGAACCTTTTTCACGGCTGCACATAAAATAAAAAATGCGAATCAAGTTGCATGAAAATAACCCTTTACTACCCTCTACAATTGTTCAGTATGAGATAGGTTTAAAACCAGAATCAAGTTCAATATCATTGATAAGTTAATGTCCAACAATGAGACATTTATAAGTATAGAAAAGATTCAAAATGTATTATCACTGTTAGAATATAATTTATTTTTTTGTTTTTCAGGATATTTTGGAAAATGATGACATAAAATTGGATTGGATGTTCAAAATGTCTTTTGCAATAGATTTAGCAAAGGTTTGTGTCTTTTGTGATATTCTATTATCTCCCCTTTTTATAAATCAGATTTTCAAGAATTGATTGCATGAGGAAAGGAATGCACTTCTGTTAAAATTTGATGGGTGTTATTATTTTAGAAAGATACCTAAAACCAATTATCAAAATTAAACAATTTATATTTTATTCATGGCTTGCTAAAATAAAAAAAATCTTCTCTCCCCTATACATACATTTCTGGAACAGACCTTTAATTTTTATACATCAATCACATAGTTTTTACATGACTACACTATCAAAAAATTAAACAACTTAGTTGATGGAAAAATGCATTACAACTTCAATAGTGCAAAATTGAAACTTTCAAGTAGCAAAAAGTGGTGCTATGTACTCTGGGAAGATTTAAGGCATATATGATATATATATTTTTTGGGTTTAATTTAATTTGTATCATTGTTTACTCACAGGGAATGGAATTTTTGCACAAAAGTCATTTACGTTCTCATGGCAACTTGAAGTCCAGTAACTGTGTTATTGATAGTAGATGGGTGCTGAAAATAACTGATTATGGTGCAATAACCTCTCAGCCTGAGGAACCAAGTGCAGAGTTAGGGGAACATGAATTCTATAACAGTAAGATTTAACAGAAATCATAGAAACAATTTGGTTTCATTTTATGTTTTTGATTATTAAAAGAAAAAAGGATTATTTCAGGACTTTATTGACTTTGATATCATATAAATTCCAAAATTGTTGTAATGTTTAAATTATTGTTCAATTTCATAGGCGGATCCAGCCCCCCCCCCCCTTTGTGAGAAAAATTTGGTTGATTATATAGGGAATTACTAAAGTGTGACTGGAGGGGCCTGACTGGAGCGTGCCCCCCTTAGGTCAGTCAGTGCCCCCCCTTACAGTGTTCTAGGATTCCCATTACCCGTTACCCGGGGTAAGTGGATTAGGACAACGGGTAAGTCATTTTTTAGCCTTTGTCACCCGGTGGTAAGTCAATTTTCAAGTTCGGGGAAGCCGAAAAACTCTTGAAATTTCCCGGTCCTCTTCAATTTTCCCATATCTGCTTTTTATTTTTATTAAATCACGAGAAAAAACTTTGATAAAAGATCGAAGATTTTGTCGATGTCTATAGGTGCTTTTATTCAAGCACTCGTTTACTAGGTGTAATCAAGCGCAAAAGAGACCACATTCTTCTCCTATCATTCTAAAAGTCGGTCACGGTGTCGGTAAAATTGGAAAATCCGGATTGATAACTGGTGCTTAAATCGGGACATAAACGATTTTTTTTCTTGTCATCGGAGGAAAATAAACTTACAGTTGCATTTATTATAGCTCTTAATAAATGACATAGTAATAACTATAACATATTTGTCAAATTTAGTAAGAAATCGTTTTTTTTTAATTTTGTACAAAATTCAATCGTATCCGAATCCAGCTTTGTTCAGACAAACTTCACAACATATAATTTAAAGCATGTCATAAAAGTTTTTAAATTTAAAATCTATGTGCAACAAATGACTTATCCTTAATCATTAATGTTCAGTGAATCAGCCTGAAAAATATTCAGTATTTTATAAAGAGCATGTCTGATTTTTAAAAAGAGTTGCATGTAAGTCCCTTATTTTTTTTGTGGGTTTCTTATCGTCGAGTTGCAAGTTGCGAGTTAAGAAAGTCGAGTTACGAGTTACGAAAGTCGAGTTGCGAGTTAAGAAAGTCGAGTTGCGAGTTACGAAAGTCGAGTTGCGAGTTACAAAAGTCGAGTTGCGAGTTACAAAAGTCGAGTTGCGAGTTACGAAAGTCGAGTTGCGAGTTAAGAAAGTCGAGTTGCGAGTTACAAAAGTCGAGTTGCGAGTTACGAAAGTCGAGTTGCGAGTTAAGAAAGTCGAGTTGCGAGTTACAAAAATCGAGTTGCGAGTTACAAAAATATTTTTGACACCGAAGTTTCATGTTTGATTCACATTTGATAAACAAAGCATGCATCATACTCGAACTTAGTTAATCCCGTGATTGCGGGAATTGGACGAGTTATTATATTTAATACTTATTTATAAGAGTCTCATATAAGTTAAGTTCTGGAAGTATTAAAAAAAACAACTGTATCCTTAAAAAAACGAGACCCAGTGCGTTTACACTACAACATAAAAAGAACCTGTCATTACCTTATTACCAGTATAAACCTTACATTTCGTAAACAAATAATCCTAAAAATAGAATAGTAAAGGAAATTCGGCATCTCGCTCGGACTATAACATACTGAAAAATCATGGAAAAAATAGTTTGCTCATTGGAATTTCGTATGGATTTATTAATATCTGTTTTGTTTCATACATCACAAAAGTCGTTAAACAAAGACATGTGCATGTGTAAATTATCTCTTAATAACGAACATTCAATGCGTTGATCATACGATCCCAACAAATTGTTTGCGGTCGTATAAAAATAAGGAGATGTGCCACAGTGGTATGATTGGTAATGAGGCACTATCAAGGTCAAATGAAGTGGATTCAAGCCACCATAGAAAACCTTATGGCCTTCAAAATCCATTCCTTGTAGTCTGCTATAAATGGCCCAAACATGAAAAATATGACTGAAACAATTCAAATTAATTTTTTTTAGAAAACTAACGGAAAACGGTTTACTAACTCATAATTGACAATCTTAAACATGTGAACACTATATAATTGTAAACCTAAGTGACTCAGTTTTATAAGTTACCCAATACCCAGGAGGAATACTTAAAAAAAAATATTTTCACGATGTAGCAATAACCATTTGAAACTTTCCAATTAAATTTAACCTGTAAAATGGAGCAAATGTAGTTATAACAATAGCTACACGTATAGACTAAAGAATAAAAACGGGGAATAAGTCAAAGAGACAGCAACCCAACCAAAACATACAATTCAACCAAAGGCCGTTAGGTCTTCAACACAGCGAGAAGTCACACACCTAGAGGGAGCCCCGAGCATGCCCCAACACATAATGTTCATTAGATCAAGAATATGGACGCCATTCTATGCTCCTAAACATAAAGATGAACCAAAATTAAAAAAAAAACAAAGGCAACAGGTTCCTGACTTAGGTCAGACACAAAAATGCGGCGGGTTTAAACTGGTTTTATGCACGCCCAACATTTCCACTACATCTCTAGCCAATGTAGACATACCGTATATAATTTTAACGTCCACAATTTTGAGTGTCACTGCCAAAGAATAAATTTTGCGGATCCTAACAAATATTGCCCGGCTCTGCAGCTGCCCCAATAAGCCCACTTTAAACGAAATCTGCAGAAGGGGTCTTTTACATATATGTACTATAGTTTAGTTGCTATCTCCCTTTACGTTTAATATGAAGTTGCTAGCTATGAAATTCAATAATAATTAAACTGCAAGCTATCCGCTGTATTTCAAAACGCTATCTGCTTCTTCAGAAAATACTATACGTAGTGATTATGTAAGCAATCCATTTTATTTTTACAAGAGACTCAGATGAAGTCCAAACAACAAAAATAATAAACAGTACTGTATACAATTCTATAAGCAATCATCCTTCCAAAATGTTAAACAGTTACACCAAAAAATTGAAATAGTTTCGTTTCAACATTTTTACGGAATTCCACTTTCGTAACTCGCAACTCGACTTTTGTAACTCGCAACTCGACTTTCGTAACTCGCAACTCGACTTTCGTAACTCGCAACCCGACTTTCTTAACTCGCAACTCGACTTTTGTAACTTGCAACTCGACTTTCTTAACTCGCAACTCGACTTTCGTAACTCGCAACTCGACTTTTGTAACTCGCAACTCGACTTTCTTAACTCGCAACTCGACTTTCGTAACTCGCAACTCGACTTTTGTAACTCGCAACTCGACTTTCTTAACTCGCAACTCGACTTTCGTAACTCGCAACTCGACTTTTGTAACTCGCAACTCGACTTTCTTAACTCGCAACTCGACTTTCGTAACTCGCAACTCGACTTTTGTAACTCGCAACTCGACTTTCGTAACTCGCAACTCGACTTTCGTAACTCGCAACTCGACTTTCTTAACTCGCAACTCGACTTTTGTAACTCGCAACTCGACTTTCGTAACTCGCAACTCGATACTCGACAACAAGTGAATCTCATTTTTTTTACAGTGGATTATTTGTATGAAAGTCAGTGAAGTACTGTTATAGTTCAATGTACTTTTCTGGTGGTATAGGTATATAGTTACAATTAAGCCATATATTTCAAATACTTTTCAATACACTTTAGTCATCATTGCTTCATACAAAACATCATTTGACATCACAAAAAAGGGTACTTTCTGAAGCATGAAAAAGGTGCCAGGAAATGGCTAGAATGCAGGATTTTGCATCATTTACCCCAGAGCTTCTGGGGGCCTTGAGCCGCCCCCAGACCCCCGGCCATAAGGGCGGCGAGCTAAAGCTTCCCGTCGGGGACGGCGCTTTGCGCCGTCCGCATTGGTTGGCGGATTTAACTTTTAGATGTGGGTAAGTAATTTTTTTATTGATCTTACCCGTGGTAAGTCAAGGTGCCAAAAAAATCCTAGAACACTGCCCTTATGAAAAGTTCTGGATCTGCCACTGAATTTTCAATGCAATGGGTATTACAAGAGTTAAAAATCACAGTTTAAATACTGATAGCATTTTTTGTATGCAGGATTTTCTGACATATTGCAATAAAAAATCTCACATTTCTTCAAAAATAGCAAATTAAAGTAAATGCCATCAAAAATATTATGAGTCTTCTAAAAAAAATGTTTATTTGTTTTATCATTTGTAAAATAGCAGATATTGAAATTAAAAGGATAAAGACAAACTTGCTGTAATGCATAGTAATGATAATTGAAATTGAAAAAAAAATTAGTATTAAAAATTTAAAAAAAAAACAAACTTGTAATTACTGTATTTTTTTTACTTTCCTAGGAATGTTATGGACAGCACCAGAACTGTTAAGGCAACACAAACAAGACACTAAAGGGACACAGAAAGGAGATGTATACAGCTTTGGAATTATTATTCAAGAAATATTGCTAAGGTGTACCCCATATTATTTCAATAATGTCAGCTCATCTAAAGGTAAGGGAGATAATTATCTCACATGTTTGAAAAAGTAATGAATTATCTCCCATGACAAGGGATTGTTATCTGATACATTTGAATGGATATCATGATAATCATTTCCTTCTGAAAAAGTTTGCTTATATATAGTTGTCATCAGTTAAGACTTACAACACAAAAAATATATAACTGGATGAATAAGTGAATATATAGGTATTCTGCTTTCATAAAATTACTTTGTAACTACAGGAATTTAAATAATTTTGGAAACTACACATAAACTCTCAGCTCTCAGTATATTTGATAAAGCGATCGGAGAAAGTTTGTTGTGTCAAGTTTTTCCAATGTTTATATACAAATGTTATTTGATTTCTTAAATGTATGTTGTATATAGAATATACCGTATTGCTTTTTGTACACACTTAAATTACTCCTCTAGGACAACACAATTAAAGTTTCCAGTAAAATATCTGACGCCATAATAGAAAAGCGATTGTTGTATGACGTCAATACTTCAACCCGTGCTAATTCTTGGGTCAACCAGTGCAGAATTTCAAAAAGCAATAGAGTGTATAAGCTGAAATCATGTTTTATATGATTTTACAGAGATAATAAATCGTGTGAGGAAAGGTGAGGATCCTCCATATCGTCCACTGATACCAGATAATAGTAACATCCCAGACAAAGCCTACAATCTGATGACAAGTTGTTGGAATGAGAATCCTGACTTCAGACCAGACTTCAGTAATATCAGAAAGAAACTCATAGATCTCAATGGTGGCAAGTAAGATGAATTGAATTTGATTTTTTGTGTTTTAACGCCACTTTTAAGCAATGATTTTGGGTTATTTTGTGGTGGCCAGTTTGTATTGGTTGAGGAAGCCAGAATGCCCTGTAAAAACCACCAACCTATGATAGGAAAACTGATAATTCTATCGTTAAAAGGCTTGTATAGTCAGCAGTTTTATTCTCCAAAATTAAACCTGCCAGACAGGTTGCGGACTATAGAATACAATAAGCAAGAAATAAGAGAAAAAAATCTATTTTGCAAGATGGTTTTTTAACTTTCCGCCATATTTGTTATTGCTATTGTAGAGGGCGGTCTTATGATTTTTCAATCTAATGATTTTACCCAATCCATATTAATAAGTTATTTTTATTCAATATCAAATTAATACTGATAAATTTAAAAATTAAACCCTTCATTTCAAATTTCTCGTTTCTTTTCAATGCATTGCTTTAAATAAACTGGTATCTGCTTAAATGAAACGGTACAAAAATAGTAAGACAACCATAAACCAGCTTCGATGTGTAAACTACTAAATGTAATCAGTTATTATTTGTTCCGTTTTGAAGTTTCATACTGACAAATCTGTTTTGTATTAGCTTAAGACCATTCAAACATTAAATTATAAATGTGATAGTGAAAATCTGCCATTTTAGTGGATATTTGAATTCGTTGTTTTGAGAATCTCTGCATACAAAAAGTTTGTAATACCTTGATCATTTGAATTTGTGGTACACTTGTATCCATGAAACCATGAAAATTGGTATCCAACGAATAATACTGAATCCACACTATATTCATTTCTATTTTTATATTTAATGCATACCTATAATACAATTGTCCTCAATCCTACAAAATTGATACCTATGAATGAAAATAAATTAGTCAACAGAAATATTTTTCTCATAGGAAAACTAATATAATGGACAATATGATTCACATGTTAGAAGCCTATAGTAACAACTTAGAGGCTCTGGTGTCAGAGAGAACAGAAGAATTAGCAAGAGAGAAACAAAAGACTGACGTATTATTGTATCAAATGCTACCACCGTGAGTTGAAAGAAATTTAGAAATAACCAATTTATGACTTTCCCTACCACTGGCGGATCTAGAAATTTTCGTAAGTGGGGGCCCACTGACTGACTAAGAGGGGGCCTACTCCAGTCACACCTCAGTGATTCCCTATATAAGCAACTAATTGTTTTCCCGGGCCTGGTCCCACCTAAATCCCACTCTGCCTACCATGCAGTTTTTGATTAATTAATCTGGGAGGAGAAGAAAAAATTATTGTCGGAGGTCAATTTTCTATGCCAATATGATAGCAGGATAAAAGGTGATCATACCTTTTGATAACACATAAAAAAAATAATGTTTGTTTTACTGCATTTAGATGAAAAAAGTCATTTTTACCAACAAAGCAATTAAACCATAAGTAAAAAAAAAAGACACAAGACATAAACGAAAATGAACAAATAGAAAAGGAATTGTTCCCTTAACACTTCAAAATAGTAACTAATTGAGTAACATGAAGTCAATCAAACCAAGAGTGAACTAAGGTGCTCAGAAAAGTAAACTGATCTTGCTCCACTAGGGGCACCTGCCGTGTTACTCATTTTTCAGGTAGAAACAGTGATAATATTACTTACAGTAATGCCACAAGTTACATGTTGCATGATTTGTGTTGCAATCAAGGAAAAGAGGAGGCTTGATGTACAAACTGTTTATTGTGGATAATGACATTTAAAAATTATATTCTATTTATAACTGGAGTTGTGTCAGCTAATTCATCTTTTAATATCATACTTTTAGGTCTGTTGCTGAGCAGCTGAAGAGGGGGGAGTCTGTTTTACCAGAAACATATGAAGAAGTGTCTATATTCTTCTCTGATATTGTGGGGTTCACCACAATCTCCAGTACTAGTGAACCATTAGAGGTATGTATAATTGGGACGTTTTGCATGTTCTCCATGTTCTCTGAGAGAATATAAGATTATTTTTTTTCCACAAAATACATGTTAATAATGTTATACAAATGAGACTATTAAAACCAAAGCGATATTAAGAGAAGCAGAAGATACTTAATGGGATATTCAAATTAATAAGTCAAATATTAACTTAAGAATTTGATGTCTACTTCAAGGAGTAGGGGGAGATAAGCTATAATATTTTGTTGGACATAACATTAAACAATGCAAGACCTTAATGAAATAAATAGAGATTAATACATGGCCTTTTCCATATCAGCCTGGGTATTATCCCGAGACGGAGTCGAGGTGCTGATATGGGTCGAGGGATGATACCCAGACTGATATGGAAAAGGCCATGTATTAATCGCTTTATCATATACTTCCGACAATAGTTTTATGTAAGGCAAATAAACTAATGCAATAACTAAAACAGTCAAACATTTTATAAAGAAAATTAAAATTATGAATCAAATATACTATAGTTGTCCAACAACAGCATTATACTCCTTATATATTTATGGTAACATTTCCTATAGAGGCATTTTGAAACATTGAAAATTTGGAAGAGTTTTACGATCATTACTACTCCATGTTTGTTGTACTATAAAATGATTCATAATTGTCAATGGCATTTGTTAGCAAGTATTAAACTATCCCCACAAAAGTTCCCGTAAATGTTGACGTCGTCATAAAAAACATCTGACGTCACAATGGAAAAGTAAACAACCGATACCGGAAACACCGGAAGTAACTTGCACGAGAGGCACTGATATGGGTTTTTTGCACGAGAGGCACTTGATATGGGTTATCAGCCCGGATGGGAAGATATGGTTTGTGCACTTCCGCCCATTACACATATGCAAAAGCTATCATATTAATGCTAAGTATATGATAAACACCCATAATAATCCTCACTCTTAGTTTTATTTGTCTTCTGTCAGTGGAAAAGAATGTTTCAAGTCATATTTTATTACATTTCTCAAAAAAACTTTTCAAACACTTTATAGCAGTAATTGCAATGCTTGTTTACCTGCCACTGTTTTATGCAGTGTATATAAGAACTCTGACACCACCAATTGTAATACAATGTTTATATATATATATATATATCTTTTTGTAGGTAGTTGACCTTTTGAATGACCTGTATACCACCTTTGATGAGATTATAGCCAAACATGACGTCTACAAGGTATTGTATACACCCTTGCTATTGTGTAAAATGATGACTTTTTAGCGAGTGTTCATTATGTTAATTGTAGAATTATTTTTCTAATTGTCCATTTAAGAATAGATCATACTGTTGTTTTTCTTCTCTGGTGAGATATTTGATAGAAAGATTTCATTTTGGATGTACTGCCTTTGGGGTCTGATGTCTGTAAACCTTTCACTCTTTGAACTTCTATTTGAGAACCAATTAAAAGAATTTTTATATTAATCTGTTATTTTTCTCCATTATTGAATCATATGTCATGATAAAAAGATCATAGCATGTCATTTTTCATATTGCATGTATTATCAGCCCTCGAGCCATGCGGCTCTTGGGCTGATATTGAACCTAGGGCTGTAATACATGCGCTATGGAAAATGCCATGCAATAATCTGATATTATTTAACATTAGATAATTTTTTATACTACTGTTAAGCAGCAAGTCACTTTGTCTAGTCAAAATATGAATAAATTATAGCGACAGGCAAAGACCTGCAATCAAAACCAACTTGTTGAAAGAGCATACATATTAATAACCATATATTGTAAATTCAGAAATTGTTGTGATGTTTTAGTTAAGGATGTTCACTGCTCTGTTTCAACATTACGAGCTTTTTAAAAGACTATCATATATTGGTAGTGAAAAGCAGAAAACAAATGAATGTGTGCATGTTTCTTGATATATAAACCATTAAAAATTTGATGGGAAATGATTATCTCTATATTTTTCATATATTCAACATTGGCACCTTTTTTCTCTCACATTCTTTTAACTCCAACAGAATAGGTTCCGCAAAATTATAAACAAGCATTTTAAATTTTAATAAAATTATTTGTATGCAAAATTTCCTGAAATCACAAATATAAATTTCATATTTTTCAACAATCACAATGATAATAAGTGCACACAACCACTGACAATATTACTAATTTCAGACCGACACATTATGTGGTTCAGTTAAACTTGTTCTTGTGTACTGAAATCTCCCCTTTATTTATATTAATAAAGTGTAATTAATTAACAACAGGTTGAGACCATCGGAGATGCTTATATGGTAGCCAGTGGTCTGCCTAGAAGGAATGGAAAAAGACATTCAGGAGAAATAGCCAACATGGCATTAGATCTCCTCAGTGGAATCACAAACTTTAGTATTCGCCATATTCCAAATGATAAATTACAATTACGTATTGGTCTCCACATGGGCCCGTGTGCTGCAGGAGTTGTGGGCCTTACTATGCCTCGTTACTGCTTGTTTGGGGATACTGTTAATATGGCTTCCAGAATGGAATCTACGGGGAAAGCCCTGCATATCCATACAAGTGCTGCCATGAACACAGCATTAGAGGAACTGAAATGGGGTTTCATGATGATGGAGAGAGGGATCATTGAAGTTAAGGTTTGTACAAGGGTTTTTTTCTCTATACATGTATATTTATTGCTTTTCAAGAAACATTGTCACCTTACTCTAATATCACTAAAGTTGATTTCTGGTATTTAACCAAACTCTTTGCAATATAAATGTATAAACCAGTTTTATATTAAGAACCAACAACCTTTTCCTGAGACAGAAAAGAAAATGGGTAAAATTTAACTTGTCTATTTTCATCTCCAGGGTAAAGGTTTACAGAAAACTTATTGGTTGATAGGAAAGACAGGGTATAACAAACCTGTACCAAAGACCATTAGGAGGTGAGTACCATGGAAAAAGGTCTACCAGAAATGGCAACAAAATAAAAGAAGAAAACTGATCAAAATATTAAAGAATAGAGAATAATGAGTTCTGAAATATGCTAAATAGAGAATAATGGGCAAAAAAGTATGTTGAAAAAATGAAATGAAGACTCCTCAATAGAGACCATTGTTTTGAAAATTTAAAAAAAGACTAAAATGTTAATTTTTTTAAAAGAGTGTATATAGAACAAGGGCATAGTAAAGCTCTGCTTTAAAGTTTTTTTTGTATATGTGTACATGGAATAGAAATAATTATTTGTTAAAAATGTACTTAATAAACAGAGGAAGAAAAATAGAACTATTTTCAGTACAACTTTTAGTGTTACATTTGACTGTTAGTAAAACCAAGCACAGGTGGAGTGTTGAAATCATAGTTATAATCTTAAAATAATATAAGAAAATATATATGTTGTGGAGCATTTTGTATAATTTCATGAGTTCTACAGAACAGTCCATTGTGACTTTTATTTCTTCAGATTGCAAGCTAAGTACAAGAAAGCCGTAGCTGAAGGTCGTCCTGCTTCCCCTACAGAATCACATATCTCAGCAGGGGACCAGAGTGATAGCATGTATGGCAGTGCTTTCCGTAAAACATCTCTAGCCGTACGCTTTATTAGGGCCCTTTCTACAGAAAGTATTCCAGGAGAATCAAGGTCAATGTCCGAGTTGACTGTGAGAGACCTTAATTTGTCATGTGATAGTATGGAGGATCCAACTAGTCCTGACCGGTTAAGTCCAGTTCTGTGGAAACCATTAAAAAGAGTTAAGAAAGACAATGAAATTTCCTCTAAATCAGAGAAGATAGAAAATGGTGCTAAAAATGGAAGTGATGGTGATTCGCCTAAAGACAGGACAAGAAAATATGCATTTGTTATACCAAAAATAGAAATAACATGATAGTCATTAAATTGTGTATAAATGAATTTTAAATCCGTCCATAAAATTATAATGGCAGAAATTGAATTATTATAATTGGTAAATAATTGTTATTCAAATTATCTGTCAATGTCAATCTAAATTTTATATGATTTTTATATTAAAATTGAGAATGGAAATGGGGAATGTGTCAAACATGTTTTTGTTACAAATTGAAGAGAATTTTATATATTAGATATTCGTATAAAACAGTTGTATTGTGATTATTAGCCTTTGTAGGATGACTGTTGACAGATATGTTTATTTCAATCAAAATACCAAACAGTCCAAATCAGATAGACATTCATAACTCATACGTCAATAATAAACTGACAATACCATGACTAAAAAAGAAAAAGACAAACAAAAGTACACAAAACATAAAATAGAAAACCTACGACTGAGCAACACAAACCCCATCAAAAACGGGATTATCTTGGATGTCCCTAAAGGGTAAGCAGATCCTTCTCAGCACCCATTGTATTGCTTATGTTAGTACGTGTACAAACATTTAGGAAAAGGGGGCAGGATTGAAGCTAGGACATACAGAACATATCTGTGAAACGGATAGTCCATAACAATAAGAATATTTTGCTTTAGGTTGAGAGATCCCCCCTTTGGAAATTCCTTGCTACTGGCCTGGAATGTCCTAAATTCCTATTATAATAATGTTAGGTAAATACATTAACTGTACCTAAATTTCTGTACAAGTTGCTACCCTTCTGGGAATAAGTGCTAGTTCCCTGCAAGGAAGAGGAATGGTAACTTTCAACAAAATCAATATAATGCTTTACTATTTCAATTTCCTACATTTTTCATACTTCTCCAGGAAGGGGATTTAATAACGTCATGTTTTGCAAATCCTTTCTGGACTACTGATCAAAACAACACTGGTCTCATAAAGCCACTGTACCATGAAAATTAAGGCAATGGCAAACAATTTATTGATGGTTTATGTTGTCTTACTTTTCCATGTAATATTGCAAATTCAATTCATTGACAATCTTATACAAAACAAAACTCTAGTTTTTACTTTCAATCTTTACTTTGTACTAATATTTCATAGAACAATTTACTACACAACCACTTAAACAATAAAGTGAATAATACCAAACTTCTATATCTTTGCACATTTACCTTATATATACAAAATTATGAAAAATATTAGTTGTATATCCACCCCCTCATTCTACACAAATCCAATCTCAAATTTTATTTCAAATTTTATTTCAAATTTTAATTAAAATCAACGTTAGAAATATTTGGAGATTTCTTATAATTTTTTCTTTTCTTTTTTTTCTCTATTAGATTTCAAAATTAATAGCCATCAAATATAAGCAATATAAGTTTTGTTTTTCTTGCTTATAAATGACATTTGAAAAGATTTCATTTTTAAGGTGTAAATCATGAAAAAACTTGATGTCACAGTCACATGACAAAATTATGTCTCTCAGCTGATCGACAAAAAAAAAACAACTAAAAAGTTATTTCTAACTGACCTGATTTTCTATATACATATATGCTAAACTGAATACTGTATTTTAACAATAACTGACTGTTCAGGAGACTTTCCAAAGACATTGGTATACTAACCTTATTTCAAAAAATAAAAGTTAAACAGATAAACTTGTAACAAGTCTTTATCATTTACATAATAATTACCATACATTTTAAGTAAAAGCATCTCCTCTTTGACTAAAAAAAAAAGAAGGCAGTGATTGAACCAGTCTCTGTTCAAAGTGTTGATGTCTTTCACATAATGGCATTTTGCATATTTCAAAATTTACTTTCATTTAAAGACTAAAAGTATATACAAACCAGATGCTTCGCAGGGCGTAGCTTAATACGACCGCAGAGGTTGAACCCTGAACGGTTGGGGCAAGTATGGACACAACATTCAAGCTGGATTCAGCTCTAAATTTGGATTTTGATTAAATAGTTGACACAGCATAGGTTTCTGACACAGAATGAATGTGTTCTAATGAACTTAAAATTTTTGTTTTCTCTTAGAGCAATTCACTATGCTGTTCAATATTAATCCTCTCAAAAAAATGTTTGAAGAAATTTTCTTTTTATTTATGAAATTTCAAATGAGAAAAATTGAACCCAATTTTTTAATCACATCCCCCTTTCCCTTATTCCAAAACTAATCTCAATTAAAATATTCTAATGGAGTTTGCAACAATAACTACTCATTTAAATACATCATAAAATGTTAAGATGTAAAAAAAACTGCTTGTTATCACTGAATGGTAAAGATTATTTAAATTTATCAGTTGGTAGTAAAAAGTGAATATACATTGTATATTGTATATAACAAAGATTTAAGTTGATTCTGGACAAAGAAAGATAACTCCAATTAAAAAAAATTCTTGCAATAAGATATTTCTTGCTTACTATTTTGGACAAAGAAAGATAACTCTAATTAAAATTTTTTTTGCTATTTCACAATATTGTGAAATTAGATATTTCTTGCCATTGCACAATACTGTGCAATTGAAAAGACTTGCTATTGCACAATACGTAATATAATAATTTTAGATCCTGATTTGGACCAACTTGAAAACTGGGCCCATAATCAAAATTCTAAGTACATGTTTAGATTCAGCATATCAAAGAGGCCCAAGAATTTAATTTTTGTTAAAATCAAACTTAGTTTAATTTTGGACCCTTTGGACCTTAATGTAGGCCAATTTGAAAACGGGACCAAAAATGAAGAATCTACATACACAGTTAGATTCGGCATATCAAAGAACCCCAATTATTCAATTTTGATGAAATCAAACAAAGTTTAATTTTGGACCCTTTGGGCCCCTTTTTCCTAAACTGTTGGGGCCAAAACTCCCAAAAATCAATACCAACCTTCCTTTTATGGTCATTAACCTTGTGATTAAATTTCATAGATTTCTATTTACTTATACTAACGTTATGGTGCGAAAACCAAGAAAGATGCTTATTTGGGTCCCTTTTTGGCCCCTTATTCCTAAACTGTTGAAACCAAAACTCCCAAAATCAATACCAATCTTCCTTTTGTGGTCATAAACATTGTGTTTAAATTTCATTGATTTCTATTTACTTAAACTAAAGTTATTGTGCGAAAACCAAGAATAATGCTTATTTGGGCCCTTTTTTGGCCCCTAATTCCTAAACTGTTGAAACCAAAACTCCCAAAATCAATCCCAACCTTTCTTTTGTGGTCATCAACCTTGTGTCAAAATTTCATAGATTTCTATTAACTTAAACTAAAGTTATAGTGCGAAAACCAAGAAAATGCTTATTTGGGCCCTTTTTGGCCCCTAATTCCTAAAATGTTGGGACCAAAACTCCCAAAATCAATACCAACCTTCCTTTTATGGTCATAAACCTTGTGTTAAAATTTCATAGATTTCTATTCACTTTTACTAAAGTTAGAGTGCGAAAACTAAAAGTATTCGGACGCCGACGCCGCCGACGCTGCCGACGCCAACGTGATAGCAATATACGACGAAAATTTTTTCAAAATTTGCGGTCGTATAAAAATTGTAAAAGAATTTCAGATTTAAATTTATATACAAAAAAACAAACAAACATCCAGTGTTATAATAAGACAACTTTAAATTGTTTGAACGATTTTTTGTATCCATCAATTTTTTTAGACATTCAATTTTGTTGAAATTTTATTAAAAAAAAAATACTCAAAATTAACTCTACTTTAATTCAAATAAATCTTCATGAGCATATTTGTATAAACTTATGGAAAATGTTTGTAATTTCATAATATGATGTAATTTCCGAGCATAGTATTTTGACTCCTCTAAATTTTGAACTTTTACTGAACTGATACAGTTTAATACAGAAATGCCCATTCCACACATATTATTATTGGTGTAATCTATATATCTTTTTATCTTGGAACTATTTAGATATTCTTAGATAAAAATTTTAGAACATTTAATTGGTCAATATAATATAATGCTCAACTGAAGATTCAATGTTTTTCTCTCACTTTTTCAGGAACAAAAACAAACATTAAGCATAAAAAACTAAATCACTGTAAACTGAACAGTAATGAAGGTCATTCATAACACATTCATAAAATTAGATTCATTATCATCTCACATACCTTTCAAAAGTATGTTCTACATGCAAGACCCTCATAAATAGTCAAGGTCGTTGAAAACTCCCTGTGTCATTATGAGTGCAGCATAAAAATATTTACAAAATCTGTACATAAATGCCATAAATCTGAATATATCTGTACAAAAATCTGAGGTCACACTTCAATCTATAAAAATCTTTTAAAAATTGTTAACACATAAAAATTTGGACACTGTATATATAGCTAGAAAGGTTTGAGGAAAAGAGAATTTTTGTCAACCAACTGTGTATTAAAGAGGTCTATAGCCAGTCAAGGTCGTTAAAAACTTCCATCATTTTTGTAAACAAGAATAAATTTCTTCTTATAATAACAATTATTAAATTTGACCAGAGTTATCTCCCATTGTATGAAGTAGTTTTCCCCATCAGAACACTATTTTAACATTTATTTCAGGTTTATTTCATCAACAAAATTTGTCATACATGTATTTGTATTATTTGAATAGCATATTTCCCTATAAACCAAGAACTTAAGAGAATACTTTCCCAGAGACAATTTGACAATTTTAAGAAAAGAAAATAAACTCTTTGATTGACATAATTTTTTTTTCTTCACCAATCTTTAGGATTACACAAATTTTATATAAGCACACAATTAGTGTATTAAGGCAGTGTTTAAAATTAATGCCATTCACATTTCAATAAATGTTAAACTTGTTTATTAAGGTGGTACCAAACAACTTCACTAAAATTAATTTGGCTAGTTTAATTTTCATCAAATTTTAACAAAATGTTTACCATGACCATATGACAAAAATATAAAATTTGAAAAAAATTTAACCACACATTTTATCAGAAAATTTTTCGTTGGACAAATAGCATTTTCACTTACAACAATTATGATCATTGAGAAGCTTAAATTTCCTGAACAACAGAACCTAATTGAAACGTTCAGCAGATTTTTACAGAGTTATCTCCCTGTAGTGTTATGTACCACCTTATATATGTTTTTCAGCACTGAATTTAATCTAACATTTGTTTTATATGATATTAAAATTACTGGGTTTCAAAAAAAAAATGAATTGTAATATGAAAATAATATCTGGACGAAATTGTGACAAATAAGAAAAATCAACTATAATTGGCCTTATAACACAATTAATATGTAGTGCATTTCTTTTAAACATTAATGCTAATAAAAAAAAGCATCTGTGTTTTCACAGTAGTATTTTTACAGTGTGTGTTGTATTACTTTTGAGACTTATTATAACATAATTATAGAAAATTTCAAAAAAAGTATTAAGGAGTATGAAAAATATTTGCAAGTAATACAATGTCCACAAGAGGGACTAAATTTGTTCACAAATAAAATCAAAGGACAATAATTGTGTCGTTGGAACAATTGTTATCACAAACTTTCATAAAAAGTAATCTATATCTACTACATGTATTTACATACTAGACAACTCTACTTCAAACAAAATAAGCTGCCTTTGACAAACAAACAAAACATAGCAATAATCAGGTTGTGGTAAAAATATAGATAATACCGTGTATAAAAGCCTAAACAGGATTCTACACGTACCACTACAGATACAGATAGATTCCATCACGGCAACAAGTTTGTTATAATATTTCTCCACTCAAGACAGTTTAATTTTAATATTTAAAGCATGAGGCTTGCCTGACTTTAAATAATGCAAATTTAATTGTTGATTAGAGAAATGTTGTAATATACGAGTAATAGTAGTGGAATATGTTTCTCAAATGATTGTTATGCTTCCTATTCAAACATTTGCAGAAAGTGGGGTTCTTTGAGAACAGATATTTCACTAGTGATGAGAAATATGTTTCTCACACTGCTCAGGAAAGGTTAAATTAACATAAACATTAGAGAAAATCCCTTTTAATATGTTAAAATTCATTAAACAACAATTTTACTATTTCATATTTAAACTTTGAAATCATTAACAAGTACATGTAATATATATTTAAACCAAGTAATAAGGATACAGGATAAAAAAAAGAAATCCTGTAAAGATAGCAGTCAAAAAAAGTTTCTTGTACCAAAAATACAACAACTATTAAAAAATAGCTATGTAGTGAATAAACATTCAATCTTCATAAAGGAGAAGATAAAATCAACTATTGTAACAGTGCAAGTAAAATATAAGTACATGTACGTCCTGAAAAATATCATACAATTTCACCCTCCCCAAAATGTGCTGAAGAAAATTCAAAGATGGGTCATTAAAAGGCAGAACGTTCACTATACTGTTCCATTTTGATTGAGCTTTCTGAGTGAGTAACTGAAAAATTCTCAGATAACTTGAACAGAATAAATCTCAGTTTAAAAAAGAAAAGATCTCAAAGCAAACAAATTAAAATATATTAAATATGAAATGCAATTTATATAGGAGTTTTCCATTAAATTATTCGAGTTCAATTCACGGAAAGTTGTCTCCCCTGAAATATCTTTAAAGAAACATAACATTTATAAGTACAGTCTACTGAGTGGCAGTATTTTGTTCCACCATAATATCAAACCGATCAAAAATGAGTGGACATAATTTACACAACTGTATCTTGGCTTCATAGTGAATGACTTCAATCAGCACTAACTGAAGATTTCATTGGTTGTTCATGGAGTGGGTGTTTCTGGAGGTGTGATTGTCTCTGTGGATATTGTTCTTTTTGGGCAAGGTACCTCTGCTTCCTCTAGACCACGTTTTTTCTGACCAGGCTGAAAAAAAAAACATAACATAGAATATCTAGAATAGAAGTCGTAGTTGCAATTAAAAGTAAATTAATAAAGGTAGAATTATTTTGGCTAATTTTTCTATTGTGTTGTAGTCACAATACTGTTTTTTTCTCACGTCAAATTTGTACTTGTGGAGAGCAGCATCAACATGGACATATATGTGTGGTCAGCCTTCTCCTCCAGAGCACCAGAGATCTCCATCAGTTTCTGGTAGAATTGTGTTGCTTATACTTTTTTGCTGTGGTTTTGTTGGTTTCCCTTTGATTTTTGACAGTGTTAAGCACTTTAAACTATGGATGAAACTAGCTAAATGTGGTATAACCAGAAAATTGTTACATTTAATAAAATCAATGTATTCCAACTTGAAATCGTGTGTTAAACATGAGGGAAATTTTTCTGAGTTCTTTAACTGTGACATTGGTCTAATGCAAGGGGAATCCTTG
This sequence comes from Mytilus edulis, assembly GCF_963676685.1. Taxonomy (NCBI): domain Eukaryota; kingdom Metazoa; phylum Mollusca; class Bivalvia; order Mytilida; family Mytilidae; genus Mytilus; species Mytilus edulis. Next base: position 15,364,111 of record NC_092349.1, read on the forward strand.
TCACCTTTTTTATATGCCATGTATGTCAATGATATTGAAATAGAATTAATAAAACAGGGTTGTCAATCATATGACATGAGAATGCTCAATCTTTACTCATTAATGTATGCTGACGATACTGTTATTTTCAGCAAAAATATAAACGATCTTCAAACAATGATAGATGCTGTACAAATATGTTCTGAAGGGTATAATTTACATATAAATATGTTAAAAACTAAGATTGTTGTATTTAGAAAACAGAGGTGTTATCAAACCAGATGAAAAATGGTTCATTAATGGAGAGAATATTGAGTTATGTGATGAATTTATATATCTAGGTATGCTGTTAAATTATAATGGTATTTTTATGAATACTCTGAAAATGTTGTCAAATCAAGGTAAAAAAGCTGTTTTTAGTTTATTCAGTAAAATTCAAGAAGACTTTTTTAATACAGAAACACTACTGTCTTTATTTGATACATATGTGTCAAGCATAGTGAATTATGGTAGCGAAGTTTGGGGATATCATAAAGCAATTGACATTGAAACTCTTCCTTTATATTTTTTAAAGAGAATTTTGAAAGTTAAGAAGAGTACTACAAATTACATGGTGTATTTTGAATTAGGTAGAGTCCCTATGTTTGTACATAGATACTGTAAAATGATGAAATATTGGTGTAAATTGATAAAAACCGATAATTTTTTCTGAACAAGAATGTATCCATAGTACACGGATGCCCCACTCGCACTATCATTTCTTTGTTCAGGACGCACGGACGGACGAACGAACAAATGGACTATCGTAGGTGGGGCATTAAAATTGTTATGCAGAAATGCTGGAGGCTAGTAATGTAAAAAGTAAAAGTAAATTGAATAGGTCATGTAAAATACGAGATTTATTATGTAACTATGGCTTAAATCATGTCTGGTTGACACAAAATGTTTTAAATGTAGATCTTTTAATAGCTGATTTCAAACAGTGTGTTACTGATAGGTTTATATCTGAAGCAATGTCATTTTTTTAGTAGTCTTCTAAATGTCTGTTTTACAAATACATAGATGACAGTCATGGTTTGCAGTTTTATCTTAGTAGACCTGTTAATTTTAGATATAAATCATTAATAAGCAAGTATCGTAAACATGCACATAATTTGAACATTAAAACTGGAAGGTTTTTAAATATAAACAGAAACGATAGAATATGTAATGTGTGCAACTGTTGAAGATGAATATCATTTTATTTTGGAATGTATTGGATACAAAGATATTCGTATGAAGTATATCAAACCTTATTATTGGAGAAATCCATCAGTATTTAAACTTATACAATTGTTATCTGTTCGTAATATAAAAGAACTTAATAATTTTGGAAAGTATTTATGTATCGCCGAAAAAATTCGTAATCGTTGAATGTGTATTGCATACTTTAATTAAGATTGTTAAATAATGCTAATTAATATCATGCTCCTACATTTGTTTATAATTGTATTAATTGAATATTAATGAATTACCTTATTGTAATATTTGTTGCTTACTATATTTAATGTAATATTTATTGTACTTGATACCTATAAGCTGTATTGCTTTTGGAATAAAGAATATATATATGAATTTTGATTATCCCTGGAGTGAAGACTTGGGGGTCTTGAGATTTCTAGTTCCTGATTTCTTTTTTAAATGTTTGATTATTACAAAATATTATACCTCAAAGCTCATACTTAGTTTAGAAAAATAATAAGCCATTTGGTTCTCTTATAATAAAAGTCATAAAAAACAAAAAAGGGTTTATTAGTTTCATAGGTTTCATAAAAGGGTGCAAAGGCAAATCATGAAGTAATACTAATCCAATTGATCTGATAATACAGTAAACAAGAATGTGTCCATAGTACACGGATGCCCCACTCACACTATCATTTTCTATGTTCAGTGGACTCTGAAATTGGGGTCAAACTCTAATTTAACATTAAAATTAGAAAGACTATATCATAGGGAACATGTATACTAAGTTTCAACCAAAAACTTAAACCTTAAGTGAGACAGACAGACGAACTGACAAACGAAAGGACCAACAGATCAGAAAAAACATAATGCCCCTCTACAATCTTAGGTTGGGCATTAAAATACCATTATACATACAGTGCCTATAGGAGGAATCATCCCATCTGAATCAGGATACATTAAATCTCTGGCTTTACTCAACATGTCTTCATCCTGTTAAAAAAAATGTTACAAGTTATTAAATAATTTTATCATATACTTAGCATTGATATGATAGCTTTGCATATGTGTAATGAGCGGAAGTACACAAGCCATAATTCCCCACCCAGCAGGATAACCCATATCAGCCCGGACTGATAACCCATATCAGGGGCGTCTTGTGCAAAAACCCATAACAGTGCTTCTCATGCAAGTTCTGGTATCGATTGTTTACTTTTCCATTGTGACGTCAGATATTTTTTATGACAACGTCAAAATTTACAGGAACTTTTGTCCCCAGTTTAGTACTTGCTAACAAATGCCATTGATTAAGAATCATTTTATAGTACAACAAACATGGAGTAATAATGATCATAAAACTCTTCCAAATTTTCAATGTTTCAAAATGCCTCTATAGGAAATGTTACCATACATATATATGGAGGTAGTGATGCTGTTGTTGGACTATTAAGGTATATTTGATTCATAATTTAACTTCTTTATAAAGTTTTTGACTGTTTTAGTTATTGCATTTGTTTATTTGCCTTATTTAGTCCTGGTATCTATAATGAGTTTATTTACATAAAACTATTGTTGGAAGTATATGATAAAGCGATTAATACATGGCCTTTTCCATATCAGCCTGGGTATCATCCCTCAACCCATATCAGCACCTCAACTCCGTCTCGAGCTGTTATGGGGGTCTCGGGATGATACCCAGGCTGATATGGAAAAGGCCATGTATTAATCTCTATGTAATACACAATATCCAAAGAAATCGTGTTAAATTCAGAACTATGTAAAACACAATTTGAATTAGATATGTTCATATCGGAATAATTTAGAAACTTAACACAGAATGAAAATAAAAAGTAACCATTATTACTATATTACTTTTACTTCTTAAAGGACATTTAAATTCAAATGTAACATTACAGGTTTTAGGTTTTTACAGAAAATAAACACTAAATAAAAGTTAATAAAAAAATAAATCATCAAAATTATCTCCCCTTACAATTCAAAGCTTTGATTTATCTCCCCTTATACTTCAAGGCTTTTAATTGTTTGAATCAATAAGTTATAACCATAGGATAAAATCTCATAAATTTCCTCATTAAAAATGTAAAGTCCAACAATTAAATAGCTTTTCAGCATCAAACTTTATTAAATTGAGTCAACATCTTCACTATTTTAAAAATTGCAATTATCTGTGATCGAATGTTGGGATACATCCATGCCATTCAGGGATAATACACTTGTCTGATAGTTGTTTAGAAATAAATATGATAAATTGTAACAGTAAATTAAATGAATTAGTTCAAGAAATTAAATTTTGGCTATCTTCTGGAGTTCTTACTTTTTTTTCAAATCTCTTATTTGATATGCATTTGGTTTTAGAGTCATGGCAATTAATTCCTGAATATTAATTGTCTTTATGCAAGAATCAATTGCAAGGTTTAAGCATTTAAAGCAACTTTGAGTTTTCTCAACTGACCTTGAACCATGGGTGGTTTATTGCATCACTCAAGACAATTCTTTTCTTCACATCTACAGTCATAAGTTTCTTAATAAGATCAATTGCTGAAAGGAGAAAAAAAAATCATAAATCAAATTTTTTTGTCATTACATAAGATTTCTACACTAAATAAATTGGATACTTCCTTTCTTTTAATCATTAAAAGCTTGTAAAATTTCTATTTACTCAATAAATTTATGGTAAGTTATCGATCTTAGAAAACTTTAAAAGGCAGTTGCATGTTATCCTATATTTATAGTGTCCATTCATCTGTTAAAAGTTTTGTGTCAAAGTTTCATAAACTTCCATGAATATAAAGTTTCTATTATCATGGAGAACTGTTGAATACTTTTCTATAATTAAATTTTAGGATAAGTTTCTGATGTAAGCAGCATTACAAATTAAGATTTAAATTACCATCCTCTGATATATTGCTCCAGTACTGTTTAGGGAATGTAAAATGTCCACCGAGAATCTGTTTGGGTAGATCCATGTCCTTTCTTTCATCAGAAAATGGAGGGTACCCTGATATACTATCAAATAAAAAGAGATTTGTTATCAAGTTTTGAAATACTTCAACTTTTACTAAATATTTATTCATCTCATCTTCTATTACCTCTTTACAAAGTTTCTATGCATATTCTATTTTCTAGTTTTATATTAAAGTAACAATCAATTCTATTTCAAATTTGTGAGCTCAACTTTTAAATCTTGTTAAAACCTATCTTTAAAGAAATATTAATTTCGGTACATTTCAACAACACAGCAACTTCAAAAACTTTTAACAAACACATACAGACATATGCGGAGATCAGAAAAAATTAATGCCCTGCTTCAATCATATTAGGAAATGTAGGAGTGGTGTTAAACAAAGAATTAGCCATACCATATAAATAATATAACTCCTAAGCTCCAACAGTCTATAGCCTTTGTGTACTGTCCACTTCCAGCTGTAATAAGAATTTCTGGAGCTAGATATGTTGGTGTTCCACAAAATGTCTTCATGATAGACCCTGCATCAACAAACTTTGATAAACCAAAATCTGTAACCTGTAATATATTACAATCTAAAATTACTACTGATGAGAAAATTAATTGTAAGATTCACTTCCATATTTTTGTATTTCTACCAGCACGTTTGGTGTTCTTCGTCTCATATCTAAAGTATTTTCAATTTAAATAAAAAATATAAAATTCTTTTTTCATTACACTGCTCAGTACAAGTCAGAATAAAAATTAAAGTTTGCTTATCGTGATAACATAATTTGTTTTAACATTTTAGATATTAGATAGATAGATACTTTATTCTCTAAAAAACCAAATACAAGTTTACAGAGAAACATACAATATAAATACATAAGCAATAGTTAAGATAAACAAATACAGTAACTTTTTTAAAAGTACAAAATTATGATTTACATAGTCTGAGTGCGCCTTGTCTTTTTCTGTCAAATTCTATTTCATTTTTTTAACAAAATCTAGTGAAAAAGTATTTTTTGAGTTAATACCTACAAACTGTAAAATATTATAAATTTGACAATGGAACTACTTCAGTACAGTTGAAATTTATAAAACGATGTTTGTCTCTTCAAAATATGAATTTTGATTGTTCCATTTGTATATCTTGTTCTTTTTTTGACTGAATTTGCAAAACAATTTGCCACTGAATGTTGAGCAAACAACAAGCAATGGTTGGTTTAACCAGTTCAGTAATACCTGTTATAGTTTCAGTCTCACTACCCTGATACATACCTTGATCAATGTTTCATTGGCATCTGTGGCAAGTAATATGTTCTCTGGCTACAACAAGATCAAAATATTACTATAACTTTATCACTCCTGTGTGCACAGAGAACAGCTTTTAAACATTTTTTAAAAGCCATGAACTACTAGATATCTTCATAGAGTTTAGATAATTTTGAGATTTCATCTTAAAATTTAAATATCTTGTTTTTTGAAACTTTTTATCTTTTTTGAAATGCAAACTTGTTTGTATATATAAAAATACACATAACAAGAATGTGTCCAAAGTACACGGATGCCCCACTCACACTATCATTTTCCATGTTCAATGGACCATGAAATTGGATAAAAAATATAATTAGGCATTAAAATTAGAAAGATAATATCATAGGGAACATGTGTACTAAGTATCAAGTTGATTGGACTTCAACTTCATCAAAAACTACCTTGACCAAAAACTTTAACCTGAAACATGCACTTTCATTTTCTATGTTCAGTGGACCGTGAAATTGGGGTCAAAAGTTTAATTTGGCTTTAAAATTAGAAAGATCATATCATAAGGAACATGTGTACTAAGTTTCAAGTTGATTGGACTTCAACTTCATCAAAAACTACCTTGACCAAAAACTTTAACCTGAAAAACTTTAACCTGAAACATGCACTTTCATTTTCTATGTTCAGTGGACCGTGAAATTGGGGTCAAAAGTTTAATTTGGCTTTAAAATTAGAAAGATCATATCATAAGGAACATGTGTACTAAGTTTCAAGTTGATTGGACTTCAACTTCATCAAAAACTACCTTGACCAAAAACTTTAACCTGAAACATGCACTTTCATTTTCTATGTTCAGTGGACCGTGAAATTGGGGTCAAAAGTTTAATTTGGCTTTAAAATTAGAAAGATCATATCATAAGGAACATGTGTACTAAGTTTCAAGTTGATTGGACTTCAACTTCATCAAAAACTACCTTGACCAAAAACTTTAACCTGAAACATGCACTTTCATTTTCTATGTTCAGTGGACCGTGAAATTGGGGTCAAAAGTTTAATTTGGCTTTAAAATTAGAAAGATCATATCATAAGGAACATGTGTACTAAGTTTCAAGTTGATTGGACTTCAACTTCATCAAAAACTACCTTGACCAAAAACTTTAACCTGAAAAACTTTAACCTGAAACATGCACTTTCATTTTCTATGTTCAGTGGACCGTGAAAATGGGGTTAAATCTCTAATTTGGAATTAAAATTAGAAAGATCATATCATACAGAACATATATACTAAGTTTCAAGTTGATTAGACTCCAACTTCATCAAAAACTACCTCGACCAAAAACTTTAACCTGAAGCGGGACAGACGGACGAACGGACGAACGAACGGACGGACGAACGAACAGACGGACGAACGGACGCACAGACCAGAAAACATAATGCCCATAAATGGGGCATAATAAATGGGGCATAAAAATCACCCCCAGTGTGTTTGAGTACACAGTTTACACTGTGTCTTTCGCCACTTTCAGAATAGTTACTTATATAATTGTGTATTTCAACTTTTCATGGTTGTAACTCTTGATTACCCACAGCATAGCAATGGATTGTTAATTATCTAACCTCCTATACATTTCTAGGAATATGATTGGTTAAAAGTATCCTCCTGGAGACCCTGTATATTCAATATTAGGTTAGTAGGGAGGCGGGGCTTAATTCAATACACGGTTAGTAGTGGATTTACAACTTGGAACTGTTTGATTATTTAACAGTATTGAAAGTTCTGTTTAATATTGTTATATCAAGGTTGTTGATAATAAATAGTTATTGTTTGAACTATTTTTTTAATGCAGACAAATTGAAGAAGGTTCTTGACCACTTTAATATAGAAATAAGCAGATTTGTTATGATAGCATTTGAGACAACTCATCTAAATTCAACAAATAAAGATAGTCAGTAAGGCCAAATAAAAAAGTATGTGTGGTTCCAGTTACATCTGAAAAAAAGTTAGGGTAGGTAGGTAGGAATTTTTTTTTATTTTAGGTTTCTTTTTTACATTGAGTCTATGGGAGCAACATTCTGATTTTAACAGTGCTTAATGAAAAATGACAATAAAATCTTTAGGGTAGGCTATTTTTTGGCAAAAAAAAGTAGGGACTGTAGGGTTGCTGGAACCACACATTTTTATTTGGCCTAAGATAAATTCGTTACATAGTGTGCTAGTGACCTAATATGATATATACGGGGTCAGTAAATTTAATATGGGGGTGAGAGCAACGAAGCTCTCACCCCCCATATGAAATTTACTGACCCCATATTTATCATATTAGGTCACTAACACACTATGTCACTAATAATGTACAAAAATATAAAAAAAAAATACATGAAATATATGATGTATTTGACACCAGAAAAACGCATATAAACAAACAACAAACTACTCATTCAAGATAGTAAACTTAATTTGTGACCATAAATTCACAAATTGATAACGTCAGAGCTTAAAATATAATACAGTTAACTCCTATTTGTATGTTGTAAAGAAGTTGTTCTTTGGTTTTTTTAAGATTCAATTTTCAGTCTCATTGAAAAATATTTAACAAAATGTTTCATTCATAAAGGAAAGTGAATAAAAAGCATATGGGTAAAAGACTTGGTGTAGGGAGAAAATAAGGAAAATTAAAAATTTTTTTTTTGGGGGGGTCTTTAGTTTTCTACGTTTTGTCTGTACGTCTTCTTTTTTTTCAGCCATGGCGCTGTAAGTTTATTTTTTATCAATGAGTTTGAATATTCCTGTGGTATCTTTCGCCCCTCTTTTAAACAAGTTCTCCGTCTTTTTCTATATATTCCCTTTTGGTTTTAACCAATAATTACCTTTAAATCTCTATGGGTAATTCCTTGATCATGTAGATACTGAAAAAATAAGAAAAATGTAAACTAGAAATAATTTGAACATTCAATTATTTCATTAGAAATATTTTAATTCTGTGTTACAAATACTTGTTTGTTTGTTTAAAATCAATTTTTTTAAGAACTAATGAACAAGTTGAATGCAAAAATTAAATGTATTATAAAATGCTTTCAAGGAGAAAGTTTTATAACAAACAAAAATTACTCAAAATACTGAACTCTTGAGTCATTCATTTGTCTTTAACTTTTTTGTTTTTCAAATATTCTGCATTCTCCAATAACACATATAAAGAGGTTGATAAGAGTAAAAGAAATCAAATATTTATTTTTGTATTAGATTGTAGCTAAAAATGTAATATGTTATTAAAAGTATTCGTTTTGATAGTTCAAACAAGATTGAAATTACAGTAAATTTAGTTATATAGCCAAGTGGAACAAAATCCAGACTTTTAGATGAACACATGCAGAAAACAGCATTGGATGAATAATTTGTAATTGTTATCTGGAAAATATGTCTTTTTAGGAGTTGCTTGTGCTCCATACAACCATAATTTTCCTTTTAAATCACAGAATTTTTTAGCTTAAATCAAAGCAATAACCTTAAATTGCTTAGATTGATCTGCTGTCTTATGCTGCGTTCACACCTAATTCGAATTCGATTAGCATTAACTAATTTGATTTAGTTTTATTTGCATACAAAACGTTTTCCGTCCAAATGTAAATTCTAATTCAAATTGCAATGCGCGTTAAATTTGCTTTACTGTTCGAATGACGTTAAGTTTCAATTTGTATCAACAAAAACTGATTTCTATTTCAAATTGGTTGATTGGAATAAGCCAATTCAAATCAATTCGATTAAAAAGGAAGAGTGTGTGAATGCAATTAGCCAATTTCGATTCACTTTCTATTCGAATTCAATTTGAATTAAATATACGTGTGAACTAGACATTATGCAAACAACTCACCTTTACAGCATGAATTATCTGATAAAATAATAACTTAGCCGTAGGTTCATCGTACTGCCCTATACTAACAACTTTATCAAATAATTCACCGCCTTCTACTCTGTAAAAGAAAACAGAGTAAGTATATAGACTATAAAATTACCTCTAATTAATATTCAGTTTACTAAATATAAAGACATTCAGAAAAAAAATATTCGGAAAATCCATATACTAGTAATCGTCATATTTTTAATTCATTATTTTTGTTTACTTCTTTTTATACTATAAAATGATGCAATAACATCAAGTATTCATTAGTATAAAACATTCATACTGCATTTAAACTTAGAAAGAATAATTTGTTGAAAGGGTCAATGTATAATAGTGTTGAAAAAAGTTAAAGGTTTATTGCACTAATATGGCTACAATTGTCCTAAACCACCTATTTGAGGTCTACAATATAGCATATATGTGTGGACTTATCAATATCAAGCATCCTATCAACCCTACACTGAAGACTATATTGGTGTTTAATATTGATATGGATGTGATCTTCGAAAAGCCATTCTCTTTTATTGCTATTTAAAAAAAAAAATCCTTTGATCTTACGGACTGCTAATTTCCATTCTCAGCACAGTAGAGTGATATGAAAAATTATCGATAGAAACTAAGGATAAAAAGATTATCATTGGTAATCTCAATTTCAACGTACAGACTTAAGCAAGAAAATCTATCTCGCTGAGATGACTAACGAGAATCTATAAATATCTATACAAGATTGGAGTGATTATAACTAATACATATACATAAAGATATTCAGAAATCTAAAATATACATACAATTCTAAAACTATATATAAAACTTCTGGCAGGTCAATAACATCTTCTATACCAATTATACATGGCTGAAAAATGGCAAATAAATAATAAGGTTTTTCTCTACAAAGGTTTTACAAAAAGTTTTGAAATATTTGTTTACTGCAGATTCATTCTTTTCATGGGATACCATTTTTTATGGATTTTGTTGTTACAGTTGATCTAAAAAATTAAGTTTACAACGAATAAAAAATTTACTATAGTCATGTATATATGCAGAATTTTGCAAAACCATGAAATCAAATATAGCCATTTAGTGCTGATGTGACAATCTAATTTAAGATGATAACAACATGACAGCAATTTCTACAGTTAAACATGATTTTTACACCGTACGTTTACACTGTTTTAAACTCTTAGTGAAAAAAAACCTTGTGTCTTTGGATCCATGTAGTTGATGTTCGCCCAACATCTTCTATATAAAATTCTAAGATTTTTTATTTGCTAGCATACATTGATTGTTGATTCCTGACCAATATTAAATGTTTTTAATATTGTTAGTACTTACATGTCGTAATGCTTTCAGTATTTTTACTTCCGTCATAACTTGATTACTTAGATTCTAAAATATAATATATATTCCTATTAACATTGATTCATAATTGTCACATAGTTGTACCAATAGTATCTTATTTCATGGGATTTTAAAATATTGAAATTTGGATTGATGAATACAGAAAAAATACATGTCCATAGAATTCCTTTTTTTCAGCAAGATTACACATTTTGCTCTGAAATAATTTATTTGAGTTAAATTGCCAGTAAGCAAAATGATTTATTTAAGGTTGTACCCAACACCTTGGCTAAAATTGATTTGGCTCGTTTAATTTTCATAAAATTTTGACAAACGTTAACTTTGACCATTTGACAAAAATATAAAAATTTCAAAAAAATTGAACTAACCACTTTATCAGACAAATTACACTAATTATATAGCGTTTTGACTAACCCTAATTTTGATCATTGAGAAGCTTAAAATTTCCTTAACAATACAACATGATTGAAACGTTCAGCTGATTTTTCCAGAGTGATCTCCCTGTAGTGTTAGGTACCACCTTAAGTGTTGGTTGTTAAAATACCCATATCCACAGATATGAACGTAGATAACTTATAATTTCTGGTCTTTGTCCCCTCCTTCATACAGTTTTACACTTGATGAAAGCATGCTTGATTACTTTTCCTCTGACATTGTGACATCTCTGATAATGCCTGGTCTTGTTTCGAAGCCATGATACAAGAATTACTGAGCGCCTGAGTAGGGTGATATAGGCGTAGAGAAGGATGATAAAAACCATTATAGATGTCCCCACAGTAAAGTAATAATTAATTTAAGTGAACCAGAATTATTCAGTTCTGATTCACTAAATGATGAGGAGTGTTTTTAAAGACCTTGTTTACTCTTGTGCAGTCAGTAAATGAAACTTACAACTTGATGTTTGCCACCAATGGAAAACTTTTTTTTAGATATAATTTTTACTGCAAACTTTTCACATGTTCCTTTTTTAAATGCCAACTTGACCTCTCCACATGCACCCCTGTAAAAAAATAATTCAAGAATAAATCACAGAAACTGCTTTAAATTGATTTCTTTATAAACAGATGCATGAAATCAATATTCTGTATATTTCTACAACAAATTGTAATTTTAAAAACTATTTAATTGTATACTGAATTAACACTTTACAGTTTACTATTTTATTTATATTAATATTTTTATTATTTACAGAATTTGAGATTGAGCAGATGTTTGATAGTCTCTGATTATTTATTTTTATTTTTTTTTTAATTTCAAACAATTTATAGCTGTATAAACACCTGTTCATCATTACTGTTTGTCAACTAATGTATGTTGACCTCCAGATGTCTTTTTTAACCTGATGGTACAAATATAGACAACTGGAGAATCTTAAAGATTCTATATATAAACATCATTGTTCATAAGCAAGTGATAAGTGTTTATTGTTTCTTGTTTTTTTTTATATACAGATTAATATAGACTGTTGGTTATCCTGTTTACATGGTTTTACCCTAGTCATTTGGGGGCCCTTTAGCGCTTGCTGTTCAGTGTTCGGTGTTAGCCAAGTCTATGTTGAAGTACTTTAACCTATAATGGTTTACTTTTACAAATTATGACTTGGTTGGAGAGTTGTCTAATTGGCAATCATGCCACAGCTACTTAGGCCAGGGTTTTTTAATTTGTTGGTTTACGGATTTTACCCATAAAAAAGTCGGTTCGGTCGGTCGGGAAAAAAAAGAAAAAAAACATCTTTCAAGACAGAATCAAAGCCTTAAAGGCTGTAAAAGCAATTGCTGCCATGTTAATGTTTGGGGACTTTTATTTTTCATCCACATATATACAAGAATTAAACCTGACACGAGTGTTGCAGGGCCGTAACTACATTGAGGCAAATGAGGCAAATGCCTCATGTTTGAAATTAAAAAAAAAAAAAAAAAAAAAACTGAAACAAAAAGATTGTCAAATTGTTTTGACGGAAAGTGTCTTGCAAGAAGCCAGTTCTCTTCACTCTCTGGTGTAGCCCCTTCATGTTTTTCGTGATCCATGTTTCTATTTTACTTTTAGTAGTTCAGAGTTGATGGTCTATAATGATTGTTTGTACTTCTATGTCCCGGGTTTGTCTTTTGTTAATTTATTGTCCTACTTAATGACTATAGTCTGAGTGTTGATTTTCATTTGTAAACGTGTGATTTTGAAAGGTTGCATGCCAACCGATGTCCAGACAATGTGCGAGAAAATATTTTAAGAATATACGATGCTACAAGACAAAGAAATGAATCGTCGTTTCTGCATGGAGAATTGAACTTGATATCAGAGAGAACAAAACTGGCCTTTTTCGTAGAAAGATGCTGAAATGGTTTAAATTGAAATATGGTCAACAATTCCACGGTATCAAAAAAATAGAAAAAAAACCAACAACAATGTATTGCCATACGACCTTTTACATTGAAGGGTTACCCTTGCATTAAGTCATGTTCAGACTCTTCAGTTTAACAAAAAAAAAAAGAATTTTGAGTACACGTGCACGTAACCTAATCGCACACAAAGTCAGTGTATAGAAAAATACGAATGATCAATTGATAAAGTGTAATTCCTGTTCTTCATCTTGATAGTTGCTGGATGGTCTCCAACAATAAAAGAATCATTAATATCGTAAAACAAGGTCAAGATGGTCCCTAGTGTCGACTTTAACAGTACTAGTACTTAAAGTATTATACTGCACTGTCACTATATTTAAATCTAGTCATAAAAAAAATCACCAAAGTCCAAGTACAATACAAGACAAGAACAGACAGACAGATTCGGTATTAAGGATTATGAGAATTACGATTTTTGCTTTACCCATCACATATATATATATCGATCTTTTTTTTGATGTTATCCCTAAAACCTAAAAGTCTTAAAATACAATGAATTTTGTTATTGCTATGAGACCAGAATATTGTTGAAAAAATAGTTCAGAATGCACGATTTTGCATTATTTTTCTCAGAGCGTCTGGGGCTTTCAGCCCCCACCCCCGACCCCTCGCCCAAAATTTTTCGCCTCGCTACGCTCGCCGTATATTTTGCCTCACTTTTAAAAGAGGCTAGTTACGGCCCTGGTGTTGTCTAGTTAAAAGTAAGAAGGTTTTAACTTTATATAAATAAAAGACTTTAGCAGAAAGTTATTTTTAATATGTTTTATATTTCACAAGGAGACAACACGTTTACCAGGCTAAAGTTGGGGTCAAATATACATGTGCTGAAACATATAACTCAAAAAGAAATCATCATGGATTATCCCCTGGTAGTGTTTGTAACTTCCTTGGCAATAATTTCCTTTATTGATTTAATTTTAACAATTTTCATTATTAATTTATATTTAACCATTAACACAAATGATTAAGTTAAAACATTTCAACTTTCCAGACGCAAATGTTAAAAAACGGGAAAGAAATAAAATATCTTACAAGACATAAACATGTAAAGAATAAATGTATATTTCAGCTTAATACAAATATTTTCATAATGTTACTTTGTCATCATTTTTAAAACTAAGTTCCAAACATTATTGCTCAGTTGATATGTGTCCTTCTGATGCGGTACGAGCACAGGCACTTGTTTCTATCCATCGGAAGGTCGATTATCCATATAAATAGTTTTATATGGATAGTCGACCTTCCTATGGATAGAAACAAGTGCATGTGGGTACGAGATAACTACAATTCTCATGCAATCCCGAAAAGGGGGGTCATCACAGACAAACATGACATTAAATCGTTATCACTGAACTAGTATATATATTGTATAGGGGCCAGTTGAAGGACGCCTCCGGGTGCGGGAATTTTTCGCTGCATTGAAGACCTGTTGGTGACCTTAATTCTGCTGTTGTATGTTTTTCTATGGTCGGGTTGTTGTCTCTTTGACAAATTCCCCATTTCCATTCTCAATTTTATTATACGAACAAGAACAAACAGCTCTACGTTGCTTTGATATTCATCAATTTTCAGGAAACATTGCGAAAAATGATCTTCAATATTTCGAAAACATGTGAAATAAAATTGCTAACACGGTGGACCGTCGAGTGTCAACAAATGTAGTAGACTTGTTCACTGAAAAGACGAGGATAATGGTTTCATCTGACATTTGTTATGCAAACCCAGTTTTGATCATGATAATTAAAAAGACGTACTTTTTTTCAATCTATGTATTAATAAACTAGACAATTCCAAATTGTAAATATCTCTTCATCTGGACCGACTTGGCATCTACTACGTTTGGACGGGTCCATTTCATTAGTAAGGTGATCGATAAATATTACGGAGTTTTGACAGAAAAGGAAAACGAACTTATTGTTATGTGTTTTCAACAAGGGTTTCGTTCCGCTAAATTATTTGCGCAAATAAAGTTTGTCTATTTTTAGATTACAGGTAATAATTTGACACTACGCATTAACCTTTGTAGTGATTTTGATTTTATGATAAATGTATGAATGAACGGTAATTTTATGAATGAACAAGAGCACCTGACCTCTTAAAGAAACACAAATTAAACATAAAAAACCGTATTTATTAGGAGATAATTCAGTTAAATTTTCAATACTAAATCAACAACTGAAATGAATCCATATTTTGTTGAAATATCGTACGAACGGCGGAAAACGGAATCGCATTTATAAAAATGTACTTTTTTTCACTCGGACTTCTATGTTATTTGATAGTCAAACGGTTGACCCTTTAAATACAAAAAAAACATCTACAAGAACATATTCTGAAACTTCTTAAATCCACTAACTTTTTTTTAAAGTTTCAAGCTATGTATTGCATTAGAAAACATACATAGGTGTTAAAGAATGACTGACCAGGAGCCTGTTAAACAAAATACTATGGCTTGATCTGGGCGGAGTCTCTGATCTGGGTCACAAAGATGGCCATACGCGACGGCATAAAAGCAATTGCTTTAAAAATATGCAAAATAAATATATATTTTACCTTTCTAACAATATGTTTGTTATGCTATTTTGTCATCATTTCTAAGATTTTAGTTCGATGAAATCAGCTGTCATAAACATCGCATGACATTCTTATAATAATTTCCCGTAAACAAAAGGGGGGGGGGGGGGGGTTGTGTGCACGGACAAAGACGAAATTAAATCGTCATTTCACAATCATGAACCAGGTGCTCCGCAGGGCGCAGCTTTATACGACCGCACAGGTCGAACCCTGAACAGTTGGGGCAAGTATGGACAAAACATTCAAGCGTGATACAGCTCTGAATTTGGATTGTGATCAAATTTTTGACATTACATGGGTTTTTTTTACACAAAACAAATGTCAAGATTTTACAAATCAATTAAAGATTTCTTCTTTAAACTTTTTAAATCTAAAATTAAATAGTTGACACAGCATAGGTTTCTGACACAGAATGAATGTGGTCTAATGAACTTTAAAGTTTTTTTTTGCCTTTGAGCAATTCACTATGCTGTTGAATATTAATCCTCTCAAAAAAATGTTTGAAGAAATTTTCTTTTTATTTATGAAATCTGAAATGAGAAAAATTTAACCCCCCCCCCCCTTTTTTTTCACATCCCTGTTTTCCTTTTTCCAAAACTGATATCAATTCAAATTTCTAATGGAGTTTGCAACAATAACTACTCTTTTAAATACATCATAAAATATTAAAATGTAAAATAAAGTGCTTGTTATCACTGAATGGTAAAGATTGGTTGGTAGTAAAAGTGAATATACATTGTTTATTGTATAAAACAATAAAAATGAACCCTGAACGGTTGGGGCAAGTATGGACACAACATTCAAGCTGGATTCAGCTCTAAATTTGGATTGTGATTAAATAGTTGACACAGAATGAATGTGTTCTAATGAACTTAAAATTTTTGTTTTCTCTTAGAGCAATTCACTATGCTGTTGAATATTAATCCTCTCAAAAAAATGTTTGAAGAAATTTTCTTTTTTATTTATGAAATTTCAAATGAGAAAAATTGAACCCAATTTTTTTAATCACATCCCCCTTTCCCTTATTCCAAAACTAATCTCAATTAAAATTTCTAATGTAGTTTGCAACAATAACTGTTCATTTAAATACATCATAAAATATTAAGATGTAAAAAAACTGCTTGTTATCACTGAATGGTAAAGATTATTTTAATTTATCAGTTGGTAGTAAAAAGTGAATATACATTGTATATTGTATATAACAAAGATTTAAGTTGATTCTGGACAAAGAAAGATAACTCCAATTAAAAAAAAATCTTGCTATTGCACAATATTTTGCAATTAGATATTTCTTGCTTACTATTCTGGACAAAGAAAGATAACTCTAATTAAAAAAAAATTTGCTATTTCACAATATTGTGCAATTAGATATTTCTTGCCATTGCGCAATACTGTGCAATTGAAAAGACTTGCTATTGCACAATACTTAATATAATAATTTTAGATCCTGATTTGGACCAACTTGAAAACTGGGCCCATAATAAAAAATCTAAGTACATTTTTGGATTCAGCATATCAAAGAACCCCAAGATTTCAATTTTTGTTAAAATCAGACTAAATTTAATTTTGGACCCTTTGGACTTTAGTGTAGACCAACCAAAAATGATGAATCTACATACACAGTTAGATTTGGTATATCAAAGAACCCCATTTATTCAATTTTTGATGAAATCAAACAAAGTTTAATTTTGGACCCCGATTTGGACCAACTTGAAAACTGGGCCAATAATCAAGAATCTAAGTACATTTTTAGATTCAGCATATCAAAGAACCTAACTGATTCATTTTTTGTCAAAATCAAACTAAGTTTAATTTTGGACCCTTTGGACCTTAATGTAGACCAATTTGAAAACGGGATTAAAAGTTAAGAATCTACATACACAGTCATGACAGTTAGATTCGGCATATCAAAGAACCCCAATTATTCAATTTTGATAAAATCAAACAAAGTTTAATTTTGGACCCTTTGGCCCCTTATTCTGTTGGGACCAAAACTCCCAAAATCAATACCAACCTTCCTTTTATGGTCATAAACCTTGTGTTTAAATATCATAGATTTCTATTTACTTATACTAACGTTATGGTGCGAAAACCAAGAATAATGCTTATTTGGGCCCTTTTTTGGCCCCTAATTCCTAAACTGTTGAAACCAAAACTCCCAAAATCAATCCCAACAATTCTTTTGTGGTCATAAACCTTGTGTCAAAATTTCATAGATTTCTATTAACTTAAACTAAAGTTATAGTGCGAAAACCAAGAAAATGCTTAATTGGGTCCCTTTTTGGCCCCTAATTCCTAAACTGTTGGGACCTAAACTCCCAAAATCAATACCAACCTTCCTTTTGTAGTCATTAACATTGTGTTTAAATTTCATTGATTTCTATTTACTTAAACTAAAGTTATTGTGCGAAAACCAAGAATAATGCTTATTTGGGCCCTTTTTTGGCCCCTAATTCCTAAACTGTTGAAACCAAAACTCCCAAAATCAATCCCAACCGTTCTTTTGTGGTCATAAACCTTGTGTCAAAATTTCATAGATTTCTATTAACTTAAACTAAAGTTATAGTGCGAAAACCAAGAAAATGCTTATTTGGGCCCTTTTTGGCCCCTAATTCCTAAAATGTTGGGACCAAAACTCCCAAAATCAATACCAACCTTCCTTTTGTGGTCATAAACCTTGTGTTAAAATTTCATAGATTTCCATTCACTTTTACTAAAGTTAGAGTGCGAAAACTAAAAGTATTGGGACGACGACGACGACGACGACGCCGACGACGCCGACGCCAACGTGATAGCAATATACGACGAAATTTTTTTCAAATTTTGCGGTCGTATAAAAAACAGATTCACGTAGCTCTTAATCAATTCCAGAAAACTTGGTGAATTATGATCTTCAAGCACGGAAACTGATAATGAAAAAAAAAAACTAAAAACATCGTACGAAAACAAGTTTCAACACACGTGTCAACAAACGTAATAGACTCGTCCACTGGAAAAAAACGACAATATCGGGTTAATCTGTTGTCATGCATTCCCGTTTTTTATCCAAATGGACGAAATTTTTTTATAATCTATAAAACAAGAAAATTCCAAATGATTATTTAATATTCAGTACTTTAACTTGACGTCTTCCACCTGTCCACATTTGGACAAGTTTATTTCTATCAGATGATGCATCTTACGGACTGATGACAAATACGGGAAACAAACTTATTGTGTAATTATAGAATAACTAATCGAAGAATTCAAATAGAGAAAAATGTTCAACGAGTGACCGAACAACACATTAATTTACGAATGCGCGTAGCGCATGAGTTAATTATCAGTGTTGTTCGGTCACGAGTTGAATATTTTTCGATATTTGAATTCTTTGATTAGTTATTCTTTTTATTACATTGGCAAATGGCTCTTTTTTATGAAATTAATGTAGAAAATGTAAGGAACTATATGTTTTTCCTACGCATGTTTTGATCCGACGTTATCGACGTCTTGACAACGCCTATTGTTGTATGACGTCAGAGAGTGAAATAACCACGTTTATTTCACATGTGAAATTATCGGTTTTTATTTGACTGGGAAATCAATGTAATTCATTGCAACCAATGTAATAATTGGTTTTAAACACAGGTTTCATTTCGCAAATTTATTTCCGCAAACGACGTTTCAAGGTCAGTTATAATTGATTTGTCTATTTTTAGAAATGTAAACTGGAAGTTTTATTGTTCACTACAGAAAGTGTTATCAGTTTTGATAGTGATAAATGCATTTCATTTCATAAAAAAAAGAATATTCTAATTAATTTTCAGGGATAATGCATTTGTTAGGGTCAGCAGGAATAAAAAAAGCATGAAAAGTGAATTTGATTTTTATTCTGGAAATCCGCAAAATCGGGTCGGCGGATACGTAAACCAACAAATTATAAAAAATTCTGGCCTAATATATCTATAAAATGCTCCCCTTCCAGTGTCACGTATTGATCTACCTAGCAATTTGCTCAATCTGTGATATTGATTGAAGGCATTTATGGATGTAATCTTCTGACTTTTCAGTCTCGTTCAGTCTCGTTGAAATCTCGTTCTTGAATTATTTCCAAAACATGTGATAGAAGTGGAAAATATCAATGAATTTTAAAAATATTATAAGCAAACATAAGTCTGTGAAAAAATTGTGTATTTACAATGAATGGTTTTTGCGTAATCCAGTTTTCAAATTTTACGACCAATCAGTATTTTTAGCCAAAATTTTGAGAAAATGGGTGAGGGATACAAAAAATTATTTTACAAGAATCATGTACATCCCATATCATTTCGGTCTTTTCAAATTTCTTAGATATGTCTTTTTTCATTCATTTATAACAAAAAAGTTGAAACAATATGCATTTTGTTCTTAAAACTGAGAAAAATCACAAAAATACAAAATTGACAGCATGGTAAATTTTACAATAAAAAGCGTCAAAATATGAAAAAACTTTCTTATATTAACACCTACCTATAGTTTTTGTAAGTAAAATTTATTCAGATTGGTCCACTTCATCTTTATAGAAAGTATGAGAAAAAGTTTAACTGCGGAACTGTGATTTTTTTTCATGATAATAGCCCAAAAATAGGTAAAAATCGATGAAAAATGGGAAAATCATCAAAATTGGACATTTTCAAAGGGCCGTAGCAAAAAAAGAAGTGCACCAACATATGATTTTTTCTTCACCAATTATTTTGTTACAGTCTTATAAACCAAAAAATCAGGTTAAGAAAAAAAGTTTAATTCTAGAAATTTTTGGTTCCTCAGAGGTGTACATCCTTATATGGTCTTTGAGGATATTTACTAACCTTAATCTTTGTGCTTGATCTTGTGAATGAGTCGTCTTGGTTTATAATTTTCTTTATATAACTGACCTACTGAATTGATCCATTAACCTTTAAATACATACCTGCCTAGTGTTTTTGTTAATGTATATTTTTCTTTAATTTGATCTGGAAGTCCGGCTTCTTCATCTACACTCAGATCAAGATACATGAATGCTAAAATAGAAATAAAACTTTCAAAATTATATTCACCATTAAATGTTCAACAGCAAATGTATAATAATTCATAACTTTTTCTCGTGTTACTATAATTAGTTACCTCTCATTGTATCTTTATAATTAAAAGATGTAATTCATTCCCAAATATTACAAAGTTTCAAACAAAATACAGGGGAGGATCCAGCCATTTTAAAAAGGGGGGTTCCCAACCCAGAGTAAGGGGGGGGGGGTCCAACTATATGCTCCCATTCAAATGCATTGATCGTCCAAAAAAAAGGGGGGGGGTTCCAACCCCCGGAAGCCCCCAAGATCCGCCAAAAAAAATAGCTTTTGTTCATGTTGCATTCTGAAGTCTAGAGAATAAATTTTAACTAATATAGTATTTCTATCAGAATTAACAGGAATACTGCAGCTGTGTATTCAATACAAAGGGGATGAAACAAAAAATGGTATTGGAAACTTAGGTGTTGAAGCACAATTTCCTTAGATAATTTCCTTTTTTTCTTTTTACATACTACATGTTTATTTTGTTCAATATCCGTACAAGAGGTGATGAAAAAGAAATTGACCCCAGGGAAACCCTTGATACATGAATATACCTTTATTATTTTTCAATGCCAATGCTATTTCATCATTATTGGATAAAACCTGCTTGTTCCCTTTACCTGAAATTAAATAGAGAACATTAAACGTTTGTGAAATTTCTTTAATTCTTATCAATAAATGTATGCTTGTAGTAAACATAGTCAAGTAATACACCACTCTGAAATATGATAAGTTACATGTAGCATATCTTAAAATAGAAACAACAGCATAATACATATAGTCAGGGGCATCATGGGTATAACATGTTTATTTTTACCAGGGTACTTGAAAATGTTATATTTACATATACATTTACATTATTTATAAGTCATACTTTTTTTTAATAATTTGTAAGATTCAAATTTTCTTTTCATGCCTTGAATAATTTACTCTTAATTTTCTCCCAAAATTTATTTGCAAAAGTGATCAGTTTAAAACAGTCCCTTAAATTTTCAAGTTTTGGGTCCAATTGAAAAGGTGCATGTTTTTTTCTGGTTTGCTGGTTTTTTTTTTTTATTAGAGCTCACTCAACCTTTGACGTAAAGAACTAAATGATATTAATCATAAATTATTAAAATAAAGTAAAACTTTGAAGGAAATGCCAAGTTATTTCAAATATTTGCTTTGCATATTTGTTTGAAAAATTATGTTGCAGAACTTGAAAAATAAATGCACTATATATAACAAATCAAACCTTTCTACATTTGGGTTAACACCCAGAAACATAGAATATAGATATAGGAAGATGTGGTGTGAGTGCTTGTTTTACTTGTTTTAGTCTAACTATTTATGAGGTCATTGGGTGTTTTAAATGTCTTACCAACTTTTTCCCCATTCACAAAAGTCCCATTACTACTTGAATCTTCCAAGAATACATGAACACCAGTACTAGTTTTTTTCTACAATATAAATAAATCAACAACTAAAACACAGTGCAAAAATGAGGGTGATTTGTATCACAAAAGATGGATAATACAATTCTTCATTAGCAAATTCAATATTCATTAACTATCTTTGAATCCTTGCCTTTCTCACTCATTCAATGGTATATATAAATTTGTCAATATCTTTTGTTTTTTTGTTGTTGAAATATTTGTTGTTTTCATAGTTACAAGATATAACACAATGATGACTTCTGAATCCAAATTTTAGTCATTTTTACCAATTATGTCGGTTTGTTTTGCTGACACTTCGTTTTTAATATAATGTAATTTTATCCGACTGGCATATACAGTACGCCCAAGGAGTTTGTAATCCCAAACTCCATACTCCGATATTTTTCCTGGTGTAACACCAGGAAACTCCGACATCCCTCCCAAAATTCTCGGAGAAATTTGGGAGTATTCCCTCCGACTTCCGCGTAAATCCGCTACCTTTTGTTTATTGTATTAGCGACATCTCTCCCAGTCTGGTGTGACGCGGTGTGACACCAGGTAATTAATTGCCCTAATCCGTCTGATCTATGCCGGCACGCGACAGTCAAGGTATGTGAAATTTCTAATGTAATTAAACAATTGGATTTCCTGTCTATTGATTATCAGGTTATATCTGATTGCTTGAAACAAATGAAAGATTAAAATAAAAAGCAAAACGTTGTTGTTAATTCTTTCAATCTTTCAATTACACTGTACATTTTAATCAAGTTTTTAAACAACTATATTTGATTTTGACTTCCGTTTTTTTATCAGTAAATAAATATTTAATTTACTAAAAGAGATATAATTGTGCAACAATAAACGGAGAATAAATGAGGGCAGTTTAAAGAAAAATTACACGTCTCAAAGTTTTTTATACTACAAGTAAAAAAGAAAATATTATTCACTATCTGTTATGCTAATAATTCTACGCCATTTCCATTTTACGATTAAAAAATAAAAGTTTTAAAATCCAAAACGTTGTTGTTAATGCTTTCAATTGCATTAAAGTTTTATAAAAAAAATCTATACTTGATTATGACCTCGTTTTTTATTTATCGGTAATTTTTATAACTTACGAAAAGAGACATACTTGCGTGAAAATAAACGGAAACTAACGCTGAAGGTATAAAATGTGAGCAGTGAGTTTAAAGAAAATTACGTGTCTTAAAACTTGTATATGCAAGTAAAAAAGAAAATACTATTCACCATTCGTTATGCTTAATAAGTCTACGGCATTTTCTCTTCGCGATTAGCATTACTTTAGGATATAATACATTTCGGGTACAACAGGAATACTGCTATAGCTGCATCAACTCGTCGTTGCATAATATTCATTTACGCACAATGAATGTAAACTTTTGTGTTGTATTTAGAACAGTGATCTTTAAATATTTTTAAAACAATTAATTGCCGTGGGAAGACGACACGCATCTCAGTGATCAACAGTGCGTGGTTGAACTTGAACTTGACTTCGCTCACAATATTGAATGCTAAAAATAGTGACATCAATTTTGTCCACGAGATTTTTATTTGGCGGGAAATAGTATCATGTAACAGTAAACTCAGGTGACCTTTCTGGATAACCGTGGGAAAATTCATTGAAGGTTTAAACTTGCTTTGTAATGATTGACATTTGTGTGCGTTAAGATTGAGGCTCTAGAAGGTCCTTTTACAATTGATTAACCGGATTCTAAATTTTATTCCTTTTCTGAATAAACGAACATCAGCCTTTTATTTATACGTTTCTCAGTCAACAGAGGACATAAACCTGGACATTATTTATACTTCCATAGTCAACACTATACATTAATGGTAGATGAAAACAGGATGCATGTCGTTCAGTTCCTGATGGGCGTTGGTAGAGATCCTCTGTGAAAATGTGTCGATCGTAAAAATCCGATCCACATTTTTTTTTACATATTTCTTTCTTGTACGATATAATTTCATTTTAATATTCTATAGTATAAATTGTTGAAATACTTCTTTTTATATTTCGCCGAGGACTTTTAACGAGCAGTAAAATACGGATTGCGCCAATCCAATTTTATTTAAAAAAATAAAAGATCAATAACAGATCATAACAGATAAAAAAACACATGATTTTATTTCTTCATATAATTAAATAAGGTTGTGATTATTGTGTTGTGTCTGGGCGGGGAATTATCTCAGTATTTATGAATATAGGGCTGCCACATTGCATACAAAACTATTTGTTTCTTTTTTAAATTCAAATATTTCAAGTCGGTAATCTACCGAGGTAGTGAAACATAATATTTTACATTTCAAAATAAATTGAAAGTAACAGAGTTCACTTGTTGGTCCGATAAATTAACTCTAGGGTTTGATTTAGATTGGACAAATTACCGTAAAAACATCATTTTGTTTTAAGCCAGTTGATATTAATTATATAATATTAAACTATTAATGAACCGGATATTGCTCACTGAGTAGGTCATAAAAGGTTCTAATTGTGGTAAAATCATCTTTGTTGAAACTTTGTTGAAAAAACAAAAATTATGACCTGATCGGACTATAATGAAAATACTAAATAAGTGTTTTATTCGTATTTTTATACGTTTTTACGTTTTATTTCATATGACAATGACATGGGCATATACATACAAGAATAATTATCTTATTTTAAATAAAAATGTCACACTTTTATCTGACAATGAATGGACATTTAAAAAACGTATTTTAAAGCATACAGGTGCAATCAAGATCGATTAAATGTACAAAGGTAATAAATCTGGCTAATCCGATTATGTTGTCACGCGTCATTAATTTTTAGTGTATCCGATGGGCTTAAAACCAATTAACAGCCACGCGGTGTTGGGAGAGAATCTTTGGAGGAAATTGGGAGTAGAATCCGTGATTCGCGGTGTCACACCGCTACACTCGGAAATCGGTGATAAAAGTTCGCGATTACAAACTCTCTGGGCGTACTGTAAGTGAAAGGTTTATCTAGCAATGAAGCAGGTTCAATCCACAATTTTCTACATAAGAAAATGTCTGAACTAAAGTCAAGAATATGACAGTTGTTATCAATTTGTTTGATGTGTTTGAGCTTTTGATTTTGCCATTTACTAATGGACTTTCCTTTTAGAATTTTCCCCTGAATTTGGTATTTTTTGTTATATCTTTTTTTTAGGTATACATAATATTCCAACCTGATGAACATGATCAATATGTTACAGACTTCCTGATATCCAACATAGGAATGTCATGATTACATGTATTCATCTGGCTGACCAGTTTAAAATGTACTATACCGTAGGCCTGGAAACACTGGTGTTTTTTATTATCTGTATCAGTTTAAAATCTACTGTACTATAGACTCGGAAACACTGTTTTTTTTTTATCTGTATCAGTTTAAAATGTACTATACTATACTCATGTGTTTCTCAGTGTTCTCCCCAGAAATTTTGGATAGCATCACATTTTGCGTAAATAAAAATAACTATTTTTTTAATTTCGTTTGTCGCGTCGCGTTGATGCTCTATTTCCTTCATATGTTTTAGTTTATATTGTTCAATTCATAACTGAGAAAACAATTAAACTATAATCACAAAAACAGACTATTTGTTAGATAACTTTGTTAAAAATACATATCATTTTAATGTAAAAATAAGAAACAACTGGTTCAGTTTATGTTTTCTTTATTCATTTATAGTTACAGAATTATTTTTTTCCTCTTGTGCCAAATAAAAATAAATACATGTATGTGGTTTCAGTTACCCAACAATAAGTCAAATGAATGAATGGTTCATTATAGATCAACCTGTATATATACAAAAATAAATATCTAGTACACAAAATTCACTATTTTTTATAGTATATCAAGTAAAGATAAAGTAGCAAAAGTAGCAAAAAAAAAATCAATTTAAATTTTTTTTTTTATCATGTTTATGAAATCCATTGTTTCATGGCACTTAATGAATTAGTTCCAGTTGTTTCTTATTTTTACATTAAAATGATATGTATTTTTAACAAAGTTATCTAACAAATAGTCTGTTAAAGCGTAGTTTTCTCTCTCGGTATATTTTTTCTGTCTACTGTCCATCTGTTGTCATTATCGTGAAAATGCGGATTTTTGTCATATCTGGTCCGGTTCTGATCCGTAGTTTACACAAAAATGTGCAATGGCGGCCGTAGAAAAATTTACGAAAATGAGTCCAAGAATAAACATTGTTGACAAGAGATTGTGAATGAATAAGACGCTTTTAATGCATTAAATGGATTAAACATAAACTTAAGCCAATTATGATAACTTTTTAAAGAAGTATTAAACTTATTTTAGCTCTAAACCAAAATTCTCGCTCTCGTATTACTGGAAGAGAAAGAAAGTAATTTTTGGAGAGTTTCACAAATAAACGACCTTTTTAAAAAAAATAAAAATCGTTTCAATCTTTGAAGTTTCGTAATACAAAACGTAGATTTCGAATTGTTTTGTGATTGCATTTTTCCATGTTGAAATTGGTTATTGCAGACAAGTGGTATTAGTCATGTCACAAGTGTCAGCTTGGGATATTCGCATCCAAACAGTTATCACCCTGAGGGCAATTAACACCTAGCTATTTAATCTCTTAATTGCCTTTAGTGTCCGACTTAAAGGGATTACAATTAAAGGTGATATAATTTTTATGATCATAATCAATAATAGATGAAAGTTTAAAATTGAGGACAAGTAAAATAGCATCTTCAAAATAATTATAGCGTCGCGGGAATAATTATAGCGTCGCGGGAATTATTATAGCATCACGGTGAAAAAATATAGCGTCGTGGTACCGCGACGCTAAAACGGCCTGGGAACACTGTTTCTTATCCCACTTAGTCATGTAACTTGTAAGTTTAAAATGTACTTAATAAAATTGAGAATGGAAATGGGGAATGTGTCCAAGAGACAACATCCCGACCATAGAAAAAACAACAGCAGAAGGTCACCAACAGGTCTTCAATGTAGCGAGAAATTCCCACACCCGGAGGCGTCCTTGAAACACTGCTGTTTCTTACCTGAATCAGTTTAAAATGTGGTATAGACTTTGGTCATTATGGAAGGCCATACATTGACCTATTAGTGTACAATTTTTGTGTCCTTTGGTTCTCTTGTAAAGAGTTGTCTCATGGGGAATCATACCCCATCTTCTTTTTTATCATGTTTATATTTACTTTCATTATCATTATTATTGGAATATTGGTGATTCCTACACACAAATCATTTTAAAGTGTTCGGCTGCAGGTATATCTTACCCGAATCAGTTTGAAATGTACTTTACTATAGGCCTGGAAACACTGGTGTTTTTTAGCATTTGCCGTGTTAAAAGGAATATCACAGTTCTCTCCACGTCCAAAGCAGTATTCCTCTTTTGTTAAATCTGAAAAAAAAGAACTTTATACATTTTCTTTCTATTTGAACTAATAAAATTGGAAAATGTAGAACAAACAAGTCTAACAAGCATGACCAAGAGATTATTACTTACTAAACCAATAAAATGAATTAAAACAGGCTTAACAAAACAACTTTTTTCTAGTCCAGTGGTCAGTATAACAAGTAAATGTATGACAAGTTTAATTTGGTACAAATATAGATGCAATACCTGATTATCTACACAATACTATTTGATTATTGCTTTTAAGAGATTACAAACGTGTAGTCTGTAGTCTTAGATGCTTTATACAACTTACTGAACACTATATATAATATGGGGGCAAAGTCCCCAATTACAGTAGAAAAATCAATAAAATTCCAAACATTTGGAGGTCATCGTAATGCGATTTAATTCGAAGTGTATGCATGTTTCCTCAATCTTACACTATTGATTGTCATGGTTTTGACTTTTAATGTTCATTATGGGCTCAAACACAAACTTCAAAAATTGAAATAGGACAAAATTGGGTTTTTGGAGGGGTGGGCTTTCCTTCGAGGTCTGAAACACGGAGTTATGAGGACTGAAACCTTGACAAACAAGGTAAACCTGAAGGCATAAATGTATAACTACTGTTTGTGTTTGTTGTCAAAATACGCCAAGAAAACAACCACTTCCGGTAGCAAGTCCAGTTAAAGTTCAAAATCGGACATTTTATGAATATTAGTGCAAGTGACATTCTTTTGACAGATGTACCCAAATCAGCCCCCCTCTTTCATGGGAAAAATTTGGTTGATTATATAGGAAATCACTGAAGCATGACTAAAGCAGGCCCCCCTCGAGCTCCCTTTTCTTGGGAAAAATTTGGTTGATTATATATATAGGACATCACTGAAGCATGACTTGAGCAAGTCCCCCCCCCCTTTTAGGTCAGTCAGCAGGCCCCCCTTATGAAAAGTTCTGGATCTGCCACTGCTGATAATCTGGGAACAGTATACCTAACGGGAAATGAATCTGATACGCTTTTCAGTGTAAAATTGAAAAAATCTCGGACTCCCCGAGACTTATGGATTTTGGTAGCGTCTGACTGATCAACTATTGGAACTGCTCAATAAATAAACCACATAACTCTATAATCGTAAATAAAAACAAGTTTTATCATTTAGAAGATATATTTTGTCATATAAATTTACTAAAATAAGTTTGATTTATTTGATGTGAAGTGTTTTATAATAGTTTGGGAAATTGTAAATTATCACGGCAATGACCGCCATTTTTTTATTACCTTGTTTGCATTCTGCACAGTTCTCTGATGAACTGCTTGCGATTTTAACAAATTTGAAGTGACAGAATACTAGTTTGATACACTAACATCACTATAAAACTAGTTTGAATGACATTTTATTGATATTATCAGAATTTTTTAGGATAATAGTGAATCCGTTTTAAACACATGTCGGTTTCCGTATTGTTACTTTTGTATCTTTATTTACGATGGCACGACAATAAAATCGACTACAATCAGGTAGTGTCAAGTCCCGTCAATATGGTTACATCTTCTTACATCAGACTCGGACTTCTCTTGAACTGAATTTTAATGTGCGTATTGTTATGCGTTTACTTTTTTACATTGGTTAGAGGTATAGGGGGAGGGTTGAGATCTCACAAACATGTTTAACCCCGCCGCATTTTTGCGCCTATCCCAAGTCAGGAGCCTCTGGCCTTTGTTAGTCTTGTATTATTTTAATTTTAGTTTCTTGTGTACAATTTGGAAATTAGTATGGCGTTCATTATCACTGGACTAGTATATATTTGTTTAGGGGCCAGCTGAAGGACGCCTCCGGGTGCGGGAATTTCTCGCTACATTGAAGACCTGTTGGTGACCCTCTGCTGTTGTTTTTTATTTGGTCGGGTTGTTGTCTCTTTGACACATTCCCCATTTCCATTCTCAATTTTATGTATATGTTCCTGTGATAATCTAAGGATTAGTTTTTAAAATCAACCATTACAAAATTATGCATAAGCCTAATGTTGGCAGTTATTATTTGTAAAACAACCAACCATTTCAGATAAATTGGAATCATTTTGAGAGATGAAAATAAAATCATTGTTACTCATTTGGTATGATGAACAGGGTTGGCAAAAACCCGGGTTTTATGAGTATTGCCCAGCCCAGTGGGAAATACTGGGAAAACCCGGGTTTTATTGGGTTTTAGTGGGTAATACTGGGTAATATAAAATATTTGTCTGAATTTTAAAGAGGATTCAGAGATAAACACAAATGCAATACATTTAATAAGATATTTATACCCCATTTTGTTTGTTTAGCATTTGTCTAGATTGGCAAACTGTAAATAGAAAGCAAGTAAACCATTTTTTTTCAAATGAATATAGCTCCTATTAAGAATTGCATGTATTAAAGAAACATCACATTTAAATAATGTATATGTACTGTCACTAATTTAATAAGTAATTATTCAGATTAGAACACAGATTTGTTTATGTAACAATAATTAGTCCTTTCAATTTTATAAGTGTTAATGGCATGACCCTGTAGGGTGTTTATTTAGCAATATGAATGTATAACAATTAAAATTAACAATTCACTTAACCCTTTCGCCGATGAGTCCCGGTTTACCGGGATTCACGCTTCAGACAGCTGACGATGAGTCCCGTTTTACCGGGATCGGAATACCTCTTTTATATTTCCCGCTCAAAACAGTGCAAACATGAGTTATCTTTCTTTGATGAATACCCGGATGAAAGTGTAAACATGGCGCTTCCGTTTGTTGAAAACCGTGTCAAAATCAGACGAAATTTACGGAATTTACAAGAATTTGAAATGAGGGAACATTTTTTTTGAAAGAATATGGAAGAATTGAAGCCAAACTAGTATACTTTTTTGACATAAAATGTCGTTTTATGTACAAAACATTTGGAATGGACATCGTTCAGTGCGAGGAATTTGTACAGCCTCATAAAATTTTTCAATTTATGCCGTTTTGGGTTAAAAAATTACGATTTGGGGTCTTAGAGCAGAATTTTGAGAATTTCACCTAGATAATGCCGAAAATTTGAAAATTTGAATATTTTATGAAGAATAAATTATCAAAACATGAACAAAACTGTGAACATGATGTTAGTGAATGAAATAAATACATACCTGCCAACTTTTGAAAATGGCCATGGGGGTTTTTGTGCGCGGCACCATTTTTGAGGGTAGAATTTTTCGCGCCATTTTTTCGTGTGATGATTTGGCTCCTAAAAGTGGCTGACATACTTCTTTTTTGGGGGGTGATAGTTGAAGATGCTGTTATATTAACCCATCTTTTTTAAATTGTTTGATTGTTGTATTCTTTTTGTTGAGATAAACACCAGTAAGATGACTTTATGTTTGTCTGATACATTGTCAAGAAATTAAAAAAGTAATAATTTTAATAATTTGATAACAAAAAAACAACAATATATTATATAGATCAATATCACAAGTTGTAATGTCAAACAGTCTTGGTGATGTGTTGTGCGTTGAATGACTTCTGGTGAAGAGCAGTACTAGAATGTTTGGAGACATCATTAAGGCCACCGTGGTCAACTGTAAAGTCTCTGTTGCAAACTTTACAAAAGGCATGTAGCAATCCTAACGTTGATTTAGACAACCAGCCCCTGTACTTGACATTATTCTCCCAAATCAAGTATTTGCACGAAGCAACACGATTTTTCTTCTTAGGCGGTGACAGAACCATTTTGCAAGTGATAACTTTTGATAAACAACTAAAAATACCTAACAATCTTTGATTCTTTGATTGTTTACTATGCCGACATTAATCAACTGGTGAATGCGTGATCACTAAATTTTGATTGGATGAAATTTGCCAGACACGATTTGTCTCCCTTGGGAAAACTTTTCAAAAGTTCAAAATCGGGAACAAAAATATTTTTCGTGTAAATATTACTAAAATCGTGTTTTTTGGCTATTTTCACGATCACGATCGTGTAATCGGGACAGAGGGTCAAAATCGTGTAGTACACGCCTAAATCGTGAAAGTTGGCAGGTATGTAAATACACAAATAACTACAAACAAGTTTTTATTGACATTTATTATGAAGATCTCCCACTTGAGTAATAGTAGCCAGGGAAGCCATCGTCTCAGAGTAGCTTCTGTCTGGGCAGCAATCGGTGAAAGGGTTAAACACTGCAATAAGATGCATTTTTCAAAGTTTGGATTATTGAAACAATACTTGGTAATCATGGTAATTAAAAGGTATCTTTTAATGTGCACTATTCTGCCTACATATAACATTTCTAGAGAAGAGAATGAAATTGAATTTTCTAGAAATGACTGTCAATGGTTATCTGTATAAAAAGGATATATTTAGCTGTTATACTATGAAACTATAACAAGTCTTTACTATTTTGTGTATAAATAAGCTTAAAAAATCATATTGCCCAGTAATGCCCACTATCACCATGATCACCCATTTCTGGGAGTATTGCCCAGCCCGGGAAAACGGGGGTGTTTTCCCGGTGGGTAATACTTTGCCAACCTTGATGATGAACCTTATATACCAGA
Source organism: Mytilus edulis (assembly GCF_963676685.1). Lineage (NCBI taxonomy): Eukaryota > Metazoa > Mollusca > Bivalvia > Mytilida > Mytilidae > Mytilus > Mytilus edulis. The sequence continues at coordinate 15,396,233 of NC_092349.1, forward strand.
GGCAGAGTAAATAAAAACACACAAAAACATGTACGATTTTCTATGCATGTTTTTTACCGACTGCAATAAAACTTGATCCAAGTGGAAACATTCTCCCCCACACTTCTGCATTGTCTTCATTTTCTTCGCTGTCAACTCCATCAATGAAATCCGAAGGGACTGTTTGCATATTATCATGAATATCCATGTCTTAATTTTTTCTGTTTACAGTTGCACAAGCGGACCGGCAACACACATGCGCATCATCTAAATCGTTAGAGTGATTTAAATTAAAATATATAATATAAGAGTCGTATATCGAGTCAATTGAATTTCCGGATTGTGTTATTTTTTAAAAGAAATTTAGAATTAGGTAATTTAAAAAAAAAAGAGTCTAAGAACATGCCCCCACCTAAGGCCGTGTTCACATTGACCTAAACTCGGTGTTGTGTAAGTGTAACTCACACGTAAACTAAACAAAATTACGTTCCCATTGATAAAATTCAATGTTTACATGTAGTGTAAAACATGTTTTGTCTACATGCAGTCGATACTCGATGTAGGCCTTGTGTATATTAAGTGTACACAAAACTAGGCATTTAAAACATTAGTTTCACCGTGTATATTTAAGGAAGAAACAATTTTTGAATAAAATTGATATTTATAACAGTTATTAATAAAGTTCTTTACAGAAATATTTGTCTAAACTTGATATATTTATTTGGGTATTTTTAAACTTAACGTAGCTTTATTGAAGCCCTTATCAAGACTCAAAGCAGCATCATTGCCGAACACAAAATTCATTTGAAAATTAAGGTCTTTCCGAATCGACTTGACTTGTACAGAAATGTTTGCCACTGGTCTTTACTGAAACAACGATTCACTCATAAATGCATTACTTAAAAAGTGTGAGGTAAATGTATTGTTTGTCTAGTACATGTATCTCGGATCCGTTAAATTACTCTTAAAACTAAAAAAAAACATTACCCCCTCCCTTTGTCAAATACTCCTTGGAGAAGAAATACCATTTGAAACAAACAGAAAAGATAGGAATAATATGGTGATCCCTAATATATCATTTCCTCTTCTCCTTCAATCTCTGTACCGATGTAATGCATTGGCTTTATGAGATAAAATATATATATTTTTCGCCTGTAAGCACGCTGCTGCAGCCTACGTTTTCTAATGCTAAATCGAGACATCTTTATTATTTTTAAACTACTGCAAATCATCAAAATGGCTTTCATAAAGAAGCAGCCACTTGACTTAAAAAAAAAAGGGAGGGGTATTTTGTTAATTAATCTGAGCCAGAAATTTTTCCGCGCAAACGTTTTATTCCGGGGTTTTTTCGATGCTGGTAATCAATTTTTTTTTCAACATTTAACGCTATAATGTATGGGGAAACTCTTGATTTAGAATATTTTTGTATCATCGGTAGGACCTTTTTTTTTTTATCCAATTGGGGTTCGAAATATTTCCATCGAGACCCCCGTCCCCGATTTGAAGTCAAATGGTCGTTCCCTTACTGCTAGAAAAGTTTCCGAAAACTTTGCATTCGGTTCAACGTAATGAACATTTAAATAACATAGAGTTTACAAGTGTGATCAAATCTTATGTACAGGTAATTAAACAAGGTGTATAGATGTGAACAAATTTAATGTGAAACCAATGTCCAGTACATTAAACTAATTGTAAACAAGTTTATTATACATGGCGTTTGGTGTGAACACGGCCTAAGATGAGTCGCTGATTCATAAAAAAATGTTTTAAAAAGAAGGTTTAGAAGGAGACATTCAAGCACCAGCTATAGTTTATTTTTACACACATTTATCATTTGAACTCAGTTGGAAAACAGATATATAATATCATTACACATATATGTTACATATGAATTTTGTGGATATTCGAAAATCAAATTTCGAAAATAATACTTAAAATGAATAAACAAATTAAAACACAAATTTTTGCGATTTTATTCAAACTTCAAGTCCTTGCAAAGCATTTTTTTTCGTTCAGAAAAAAAATTCCTAGATTCAAGATTCAAGATTGAAAGTTTTATTTAGAGTCGATATTCAATAAACTACATAACACAAGCTCTAGTGAGCTTTTCAAATCGACTTAACAAGTAACTATATACAGTGCTTAGTGGAAATACGATCTACTGGGCATTTTAATTTGCAAAATAACTGGATATATTACACGATGGATGAATTTTCTAATTATTGTTTGTGTACAAATGGCGCCGGTCAGTATGTCAACAACTTGATGACGAGTAATGGACATGTGCCTGTAAGTACTTTTAATTATAACATTGCTTCACCAAGCGAAAGAAAACACCAATCAGATCAAATGGCTGAACACTTCATCGAATCTGATAATATAAACAAGAAAAGTAGATGTGATTTGAGCTACTCGAGTGCACCCTCGGCGATTGATAGCGAAAATTCCCAAAATAGACTTGAATATTTAATTCTTCAATTGTCGGCAAATTTTACATCTATGAGTATAAGCTTAGAAAAAAGAATTGATGACCTCAAAACTAACATGGAGGAAAAAATATCAGTAAAAGTGTCCGAAAGAATTATGGTTCATCATAACCTTTTGGCTAAAATGGCCGTATTTACACCCCAAATTTTACTCTGAGTACAGACTAACCTATACACCTGCAACAGTTTTAAGGGATGGCAGGAACTAGATATATAAATTTTAAATGCATTTTGTGTTTCAGAAAATTATAAACTTTTCTAGATTTTGCTATCCATTTTTTTTTTCGTTCCTGCAGAAGGTGCAAAAATTAACTAAGTAGTGAAAACGATTGAGAAGCTCCCCTCATATAATCAATGTTGTGAGTAGTATTGATTTAAATGGACAATAGATGGACAATAGACACCTGTAAACAATAGGTGATTTAACAGGTTTAAACTGTGTAAGTGAGTGGACCGTATCAAATGAAACTCTGGTGTTTATTTATTTGCTCTCTTCTGCAGACTGGAAAAAAAAATGAACATCAAAATCCAGGTAAGTGTTTAATTTTCTGAAACGTAGACTTTATATAACTTTTATATATCTAGTTCCTGCCATGCCTTAAAACTTTCCTGGATGTACCAGTTTGTCTGTACTCATAGTAATTTTGGAGGTGTAAACACGGCCATATTTTTCAATTCCTTATGATGAACCTTAAGCCGTTGGAAACGAGGAACTTCCAAAATGCGATGAGGACCGTTTTGAAAGAAATGAGAAAAGACAAAGACTATAAATTTGCAGGAAGTCGACTCTTAGCTAAGCGCACATAGGATGCAGTGCGGCTTGCGGTATGGAACTGCAGGGGATGGTCTACAAAATCGAACGAAAATTCAATTTTCCGGGAAAAAGTTTTAAACTACATTAACTGTGATATAATTGGAATTTGTGAAACATTTTTACGTGGAAATGAACGCCTGCACGTTCATGGTTTTAGATTTTATGGAAATAATAGGAAAGCATTGCATAAACTTGCCACTCGCAGCTCAGCAGTAGTAGGGGCATTTGTGAAAAACAATATAGCGGATATGTTTGATATACATGTTTTAGATGAGGAGGAAGAGGGAGTATTATGGTTGCAAGACTATGCTTTTGTGTTGCAATATGTTATTTGCAGATTCATGTCAACCTGTGGATTCGGACGTATTTTTATGTCCCACCTACGATAGTAGAGGGGCATTATGTTTTCTGGTCTGTGCGTCCGTCCGTCCGTCCTTCCGTCCATTCGTTCAAGTTAAAGTTTTTGGTCAAGGTAGTTTTTGATGAAGTTGAAGTCCAATCAACTTCAAACTTAGTACACATGTTCCCTATGATATGATCTTTCTAATTTAATTGATTTAGTTTTGACCCCAATTTCACGGTCTACTGAACATAGAAAATGATAATGCGAGTGGGGCATCCGTGTACTATGGACACATTCTTGTTTCGAAATCTATTACATCAGGTTTATTCTTATCAACACAAAGGGAAAATATTTATTTGTGGCGATTTTAACTCTCGTGTAGGATCACACTCCGATTATATTGAAGGTGTTGATCTAGTTAAACCAAGGAATTATATTTGATCATACAGAAAATCATCATGGAGATGTGTTTATTAATTTTTTAAGTGACGTTAATTTCGGCATGCTAAATGGGCGATTTAATGATAACCAATTTACCTGTGTTTCTACAACTGGAAAATCTGTAGTAGATTATATATGTGTTCCTTACGAAGATATGGAAAATATTGAAGACTTCAAAATAGTTCAAATGTCAGATATAATCAATAATATTTCATACATTCCTGATAGTATTCCGGATCACTCAGTATTATATTGTGATGTGAATTTATCTATTAATTTAAAAAGGAATATGGATATGAATAAAAGTGAGAATAATGCTAGATATAAGCATAATGTTTCATCTGTGCCAAATGATTTCTTGCTAAATGAGAATATATTTCATAAAGTACTGGAAGCTATTCAGAAAATAGAAAATTATATTGAAGTATATCAAGTGATGTTCAAAATGCCTACGACGAATTCCAATCTTTAATTAAATGTGAAATGGACACAACAAGTTACCTGTTTATAATAGTTCAAGTGGGGATAAACGAAAGAAGTCACGTTTTATACCTTATTGGAATGATAGTCTAGCTCGTCAATGGAGTAAAGCAGCTGAAAAGAAGTGGTTACGTTACACTGGACCAACATCTTTAAAGCAAAAATATAAAAAAAGAATACTGTTCCGAAAGAAAAACTTTTGACTGTCTTAACCGAAAATTTAAAAGGAAATATCAAGCCAATGAACGACATATTACTGAAAATAAATTGTGTGAAACCAATCAGCGTGATTTCTGGAAATCTATTGGTAAATTGGGTATTGCCAACGAGCGTAAACCGTGTATTCCAATGGCAATTGTTGATGAGAACGGTTCAGTTAACAAACAGAAGCGATGTTATGAATGTTATGAAGTGGAAGACCGATTTTCATTCATTATTTAAGCGAAAAACCGGTGTCGAAACGGAACTTGATTCTGCGAACTTTAATATTGAAATTGATGTATCTACGCTTAATGCATCTATTTCCAGAGCTGAGGTTCTCGATGTAGTCATACGTGCCATATCACGGAAAGCTACAGGAATTGACGACATCCCGGTAGAAGTATTAAAGAATGACACAGCTATTGACTTGTTACACCAAATCATTATGGGCTGCTTCAATCTCGGCAAAGTTCCAATTCAGTGGAAAAGTGGTATCAAAACCCGATTTTCAAACACGGATCCGATGATAATAGAAACCCGCTCAACTACAGGGGAATAACTTTGATTTCGGTGCCTTGTAAAATTTATTGTAACATTTTAAATTATCGTTTAAGTAAATGGCTTGAAGATAACAAAATTTTATGTGACGAACAAAATGGATTTCGACGTGGCAGAAGCTGTGAGGAGCATATACATTCGCTTTACTCAATCATAAATGATCGTAAAATATCAAGAAAATCCACGTTTACATGCTTCGTTGACATGAAAAAAGCCTTTGATACGGTTGAGCATAGCTTTTTATGGTATAAACTGCAACGTGCAGGAGTTAGTGGAAAGTTTGTATTCGCAATTCAGTCACTGTATGATGATGTTAATTGCACCGTTCGTGTTAATAAAGACCTTACCCAGTGGTTCAACATTGAAGCCGGAGTAAAACAGGGATGTATCCTTTCACCGACATTATTTTCTCTTTATATAAATGACTTTATAGCGGACCACATTAATGCGTTAAACTGTGGAGTGAAGGTTGATGATTTTCATTTGACACACCCGACGAAAATAGTTTACAACGAATGCTAGATGTCGTATCGGACTGGTGCGCTACATGGAAACTTTCAATTAAAACATTAACAAAACTAAAATCGTACATTTCCGAAATCAATCAATTGCAAGGTCAGATCGAATTTTCAATTGTTCAGGCAATAACCTTGATTACTGTGAATCCTTCAAATACTTAGGTGTCTGGATGGACGAGTACTTGACATTTAAAAAACATGTAACGGAGTTATCAAAAGCGGCTAGTCGTGCCCTCGGAGCGTTAATGACAAAGGCGTCTATGTTAGGTGGAATGGCATATAAGGTTTACACTAAACTGTATACATCAATGGTAGAGCCAGTTCTTCTCTATGGTAGTGGTATTTGGGGCACTAAACCGTTTAGTGTCATATCGACAATTCAGAACCGGGCCTGTAAATTCTTTTTGTCCGTCGGAAAACGAACGTCTAATTTAGCGTCACGCGGCGATATGGGCTGGACGTCGTGCTTTACAAAACATCGAATTAACTACTCTAGGCTTTTGTGTAGACTTCGCTCTTATCAACATAGAAACTGTAATAAAATACTAAAATGAACTTCAAGGTATAGAAAGGGCTGGGCTTTCCAAGTGCACAAAATTGTTGATTTGCTAAATGTGAGAGATCTTGTGTACAATTTATCTGTATCTACGAAAACGGTAATGCGTACAATTGGCGAAAAATTAACTGTATTAGATAACATGGAATGGCACGAGGAAGTTTTTAATGATTGCCATAACTCTCAGAACGGAAACAAATTACGAACTTATAGGCAATACAAACAAAGTGTGAAAACCGAACAATATGTCCGTCTGAACATTTTCAAAACTGAGCGACGTACAATGGCTCTGTTTCTCTCCGGTTCACTTCCACTTGCGTGTGAGACGGGAAGATACTCCAGGCCGCCTACACCCATTGAAGACAGAGTATGTGTGCTGTGCGAAACTAACAGCATAGAAACAGAAAAACACTTTCTAATGGAATGCTCATTATATGACGATCTTCGATACAATCTTTTTAATGAATGCTCAAAACTTATTGAAGACTTTCAAGATTTTAATAGAAACAGAAAATTTATTGAAATTATGAATTATACCAATATCCAGTATTATTTTTGCAAATGTTTACATAAATTTTATTTGCGTAAAAAATTATTTTTACAGTAATATTTTCCATTAATCAATTTTTAATGCATTTATTTATAAGATTTTTACCTAATTTTATAGTATTTCATATTTCATAGTTAATACATATCTTTTTTAAACTAAGAATTGTTTATATTTTAAGCTACTTGTTCCATTTTGATATAACTTTTATGAGATTATTTACAAGTTTAAATAGTATATTTTTGTATATATTTTGGTTTTAAGGATCAGTGTTTCATAATACATTTTTTTTGGCTGGATATTGATTGTTGTTTGTGTGTATATGAATATTGCGTTAATGCCTTGTTTCAATCAATATGTGACACTATAATAAACAATTTTATTCTATTCTTATTCTTATTCTTTCAGATTTATATAATAAAGTATATTAAAATTGGACGACTCAATTAATGCAGAAATGGCCAACACGTTACCACGACTAGTCTTTGGGGTTTAGGGAGACTTATTCTTCACCCTAAGTCGACTTTATATTGGTGTTCCATTTTTCCTGCGACATACAATTATATGTCTCTGATGCTATAGATATTTCTACATTCAACGCCAATAGTCGAGTCCACATGAATTCGTGTACATTTGTATACCTATAGTAAAAAAGAAGACGATCATATCACACCGTCTCTGGCGGTAGTTTCAAGTCGGGCCCTTAAACCGACCATACGGTATGGGTTATTTATCTTATTGCTGATTGGCGCCATACGATTGCCTATTGCATAAATGTATAGATGTAGTTTTGAGAATAGAAAATAGTTACAAAAATATAGTTATTAATTATTAGTATCCGAGCAAGTAAAACACGGATCTATCACTATACATCCACTCCATTTGATCTTTGGTGGATATTTGTCTCATTATTTTTATATGACGTTTTTGTAGGGTATGTTTTTGGGCATCCGTTTTAAGCAACAGTTAGTTACCGCTGTAAGAAACCACAAAAATTAAAACAACACGTTATAAATTTCATGCATCTTACCTTTTTGGGATTTACTTTCGCAGGAAACACATACAACTGAGATTCTAATATGACGTTCATCTTTAGCTTTGGGTACAAAGCCATGTTCTAATTCGAATAGAACATGGGCTGCACGTGATTGACGTCACAATTGAAATTACAACGTCAGATGAATTTTGAACAACACCAGAGATCAAAATGGACATTTTTGTTGGTGTTGTTCGCTAGGGAATTAAAAAAAATAATTCTAAAAGTAAGTTTAAATGTTTCTGATCTTTTTTTATTGACAAACTGTTGATTTTTCTATAACGTTTTTGTTCATCAAATCAAAATGGCGACATTTCCAGCGTCTACTATAGGTCCGCTTCGAAGTACAAAAGTTCAAAATATTCCTATTAGAATCGAAATAATTCTATCATGCCATGCTCTATGCTCATTTTAACATGGGTAGTCATTATATTTGTTTATTATTTCTTAAATATTGTATGTACGAGATCAGCTGCGTCGACAGGTTCAATGTCTTATTTTATAAATGCAAGCTTAGTCCATAAACGTAGCGTCTTCAAATTACAAAAAAACATTTACGACGTCGATTTTTCCCCACCAGAAAACGTAAGCGTAACAAAGACACTGGACACTTAGTTTATCACATAACTTTAAACATTCACGTTCAACATATTTCTTTTTTTTTTCGAACAAAAAAGTGCAGCAAATGCACATTCTGAAAATATAAATGAATGTATGCTAAGAGCAATGTATGGAAATAATTAGCGACTATGTCGTGGACCCTTTTCAGAAAATAGCGTTAAAACGACATTTCTTTAGATTGTAACATAATAGCTGGACATTTAAAGACATCAGGTGTCCAGTCTTGACTATCGGATCATTCATATGTTGCAGATTATATTAAACCACTGGTTAAGCACATTTGAAATACCAAGTTATTTTGAAAATAAAAAGATAGCAATAACATATTTTTCTTATCGATTCTTCCATTTTGATTATTAGTCCTTCCAAATTACTAACTTCTTACACATAACGAAGATCATTCCAAGCATATCTACCATGGTCGTTTTTTGATTTTTTTTTGCAGTAAATTTCATATGATGTTCGAGTCCAAATCTGAACAATTCTATTATGCGAAAATGCGGGAAAATATGTTGAATTTGTATAAGTTTTAGGTCAAAAACTCTATTTTATGCTAATTTAATGTTACAAGTTACACCGTATTTTTGCCATTTTCTATATGTCCGTTTCATGCTTTATAGATTAAATTATAATTTACCTTACTAGTAATGTGGATTCTAATGGCATGCATTCATCATTTTATCATAAAAAAAAATCTTCATAAAAAAATATTATAAACACAGTTGTATAAAACTATTTAAACAGCGCATTTTACAGTTGCCGTTAACTTTGTCCAAGCCGTCATTAAACATATCATTTGATGAATTACAAATACTGAAAATCATTGAAATATGTCCATTAACTAAGATATAAACATATCAATAATGAGTTTATTATTACTAGAAAATTCTATCTAACATTTATTACCGATTTGCGTGTTTTTGGTTTAAATTTTGAGCGTACTTTTACCTATGCAGGTCACAAAGAGAAGTTGCTGCGTTCAGCCGAACAAATGTTGTGTCATATCCTTACAGTCTTCGTAAAGATACGAAAAAGCGGGTTGAGTTGACAAAATTTATAACTTTTGTGCGATTTTTCTTTTTCATTTATGTAGTTTGTTGTTGAAGCCGTTTGTAGTTAATTAATTTTCATCAAACAAAGTGGCATAGCTTATATCTATATAGGTTAAACATAAATGTATAGGTTAAACATATGTTTTTATGCCCCACCTACGATAGTAGAGGGGCATTATGTTTTCTGGTCTGTGCGTCCGTTCGTCCGTGCGTCCATTCGTCCGTCCGTCTGTCCCGCTCCAGGTTAAAGTTTTTGGTCAAGGTAGTTTTTGATGAAGTTGAATTCCAATCGACTTCAAACTTTGTACACATGTTCCCTATAATATGATCTTTCTAATTTTAATGCCAAATTAGAGTTTTTACCCCCAATTTCACGGTCCACTGAACATGGAAAATGATAGTGCGAGTGGGGCATTCGTGTACTGAGGACACATTCTTGTTATTATTGTAACTGGATGTTCTCTTTGTTACAAAAAAGATAAATAACAAAAATACAGAACTCCGAGGAAAATTCAAAACGGAAAGTCCCTAATAAAATGGCCAAATCAAAAGCTCAAACACTTCAAACGAAAGAATATTAATTGTCACAATTCCGTACTTGGCACATGAATAGAATTATATATATTGTGAAAAGTATGTATGTACCTTTGATGCAGAAGAGCGGATTAACATACACTTTCTCAGTAAGTTTGTGTGAATGCCTACATGCACTCACTGATACAATATTAAACAAGTCGTTGTGCTATCAATTGAGACTGATACAATATTAAACAAGTCGTTGTGCTATCAATTGAGTGATTGTGTACTAGTATTTTATCTCATCATCACCAATCAATTTAATAATAATAAACATAACAGTAATTAAACCGTTTTATCTATATCCATAAAAACTTAGATAAATTTAAAAATCAGAAGATCGCGTATGATTGCCGATGACAAAGAAGTAAGAGTGTACTTTTGTTGCCCCTAAAATTAAATATCTAATTCTTTAGCGTATTTTCAATATATCCGATGAAATCTAATTTGAGAGGCAACAGTACTCAATGTATTATTAACAATACAAGAAAAACTAAGAGAATAATATGTACTTCCAAATGGTAAAGATATGCGAATCAGCACTCACTTTGAATTTCACAATTTGAAATTAAGAATAATTCGTTAAAAGGGGGACGAAAGATATCAGAGGGAGAGTCAAACTCATAGATGGAAAATAAACTGACAACACCAAGACTAAAAATGAAAAGACAAACAGACAAATAATAGTACAGAAGACGCAACATAGAAAACTAAGGACTAAGCAACACGAACCCCACCAAAAACTTGGAGTTATCTCAGGTGCTCGTCGTGTTGCTTATTTTATTACAAATCGTTAAAATTTTACAGCTATGACTTGTCAGGTATCGAATATGTAAGACTTAGTGATTTGGGACGAATAGGCATCAGATCGGTCTAGCAATTCGTCATGAAGACCTAAAAATGCAAGGAGGCGTCGATTTAAGTCAACTTTTTAACCCTGAAAAGTCGCCTTTAACATGTTTAATATAATACAAGAAACTCAACACATCTAATAAAACCAGTATAATGTGACAATGCATGCGCAGCAGAATAACACGACCGTATATTAAAATTGATATTTTTTAATTGGTAACGATGGCGCTGATCTAGTCGAATGATATACATATTGCGATTGCCGTATGGTTGTTCGTACGTCAACAATCAGATTTCCAAACACAATCGCCCAAAAAATAAGGCATACGTAATTGTCAACGGAAACATGAAGACCCTTGTTGAATCAATAAAATGAGAAAGAAGATCGAGCTACCAACGGGAAGAGGAAGCCCTTTAATAAATTAGAGAAATGTATGATATGCAATTAGCGAAAAAGGCACCTGCGAAATAACATGAACTCCAAAATTGGATAGATGCAAATCGGGAAAAAAACATTTGAATATCTCGTTTAAATAATATTATGTTAAAGACCACTCTGTTTCAAACAAAACGTTCTCTGAAACTGTCATTTTCAAGTTGCTTGAATTTGGGATTGATAACATGTTTTTACGAGCAAAGCCCATACCGCATAGTCAGCTATAAAAGCCCCCAAAATGGCAATGCAAAACAATTCAAACGAGAAAAATAAGTCTGGTCAATATCTTGACTCGTATCTCGAAATTAACAATGAACAAGTTCGTGTTTCTAAATATTTAGTTTCTTTGTAGTTGATATCGCTCATTTAAATACACTTCAATATATGTTTTCTATAAGGATGCCAACACATGTTCATTATACTAGTAGTATTATTCTTGCATGATGAATGTATTGGTATCTGCATTAACCATAACTAAACTCCGGGTGGGGGATTTTCTCACTGCATTGAAGACTCATTGGTGGCCTACGGTTGTTATCTGCTCTTTGGCCGGGTTGTTACTTCTTTGATACATTTCCCATTTTCATTCTCAATTTTAAAGAGACGAGAAAGATACTGAAGACACATTCACATTAATTAGTGGAAAAATAAAAGTGGCCATGCAAGCAATGGCAAAAAGAAGGCGAATCAAATGAAAGTATACTGTACATAAAGAAGTAGTAACATTAGTTTGAGACATCAAACCCGTAAGTTATATTTCAATGATTACACAATTTTGACATAATTTTGTTTTCTACAAGGAGATAAAATACCCAATGTTTGATTGCATTTTGTTCAAACTGACATGTTGGAACCATATCATGTCACATATTAAAAAAAACTGCATAATTTTGTTTTGAATCGATAAGCGCTTTTCGTTTTTATTAATTATGACGTTAACTTTGTACTTTTAAATTTACAATGACGCTAACAGATTCCAATACTGTCACGGGGCACCAGTTGTTCGTTTTGTACAAAAAAATATATCTTCACATAACGTGGCATTTTTTCATTATTGATCAGACAAATGTTGAAGAAATAAATAAACGCGTTATATCTAAAAGGCAAAACAGGAAACTTTACAACTTGACGCTCGATCGTCCGTTCAAATGACAACCAGCTGTCTCAATTTATTGCAACCATCACCGTTAACCATTATGAGTGTATAAGTTTTTATCATTTATAACAATGATCCTTATAATCCTGTAGGGTCAAGTTGCTTTCATTAGGAAATAAATGCCTTGATACCCTGTAAATGATTTTAACACTAACAATTAACACCAAAAACAAGTCTGAAACAACAATTTGTATCAAATTAATTGGTTCAACACAAATCATTTTATACATGTTAATTGAAAATAATTTGACTGTCCAGTAGTCGTGACAAACTTATAATCCTTTATATTTCACTCACTGATAATCTGTTATATGATACGAGAACCGTATTTGAAGGTATTGTTTCATTCATTTCATACTCATCTGCTAAAATTTCAATTCCTTCAACAGACCTGCCTACACTATCTAAATTGTACTCGCCTGATGACATTGTTAACTTTTCAACTTTTTCAATCATTTCATTCGCCATTATTTCCAAGTCATGTCTGTAATAGCTGTGACGGATTATAAATATCGCCGGGATCCAAGTGAGAGAAACTTTTGCTACCATCGAACAGAAAAGATAGATGTTGTGGGAATATGAATGGTAGTCAACTCCAGCTAAATCCATAATAACACATATCACATAAGGTAACCAAGTCAATATAAAGGCACCTGCAATAAATAAAATTTAATCTGTTGTTACCTAAATCGCTTGATATATATTATGTGAAGGATTTTAAACTCCAGATATATAGACATGACAAATTAAACTAACAAGTATACAGAACTGAAAGGAAAATTCAAAACGGAAAGTCATTTTCAAAAGCTCAACACATCAAACGGACATATATTATCTGAGTTGTCCCATAAGAGGAAATTAGTTAGCTACGCATGTACATGTACAGTCTTACGGATATTGTTTTTCAAAACAAAACAATAAAAAGAATTTGATTCTTATAAATAACATGTATTTTCTTGATTTAGGTCCTAAATTCAATAAACGAACCAGGATTACTGAGTTTATTGGTTATTCTAATTTGCAATGTATTGATGACTTCATTTCTATCTTAACATAATGTTGTTTCATGTGTGACGTATTTTTAATTAATGTTAACAAAATTTTGAATTATTAATCAAGTGTGTTTTTATATAAATCATTTTTAAATTTATTTTCCTTATACAATCATATATTGCATTTAAGGAAGTCCGCTGCTGAGTTTCAAAATAAATAGAATAAAATTATGCTTTTCTATTTTTATTGTCACATCGATTAAAAAAAAATCGAAAAAAAAATCAAAGGTACCTGGATTATAATTTATTACGCCAGACGCGCGTTTCGTCTACATAACACATCAGTGACGCTCAGATCAAAATAGTTATAAAGCATGTACAAAGATAAAAAGCATTAAGGACCCAAAATTCCAAAAAGTTGTGCCAAATACGGCTAAGGTTATCTATTCCTGGGATAAGAAAATTCTTAGTTTTTCCAAAAAATCAAAGTTATGTAACAGGAAATAAAATTCGTATTCATTTTGTTAAAAGTAAGTTTTCAAAATTTGAAAAAAAAGTTGAATTGAAAGTTATTGATTTTACTTTTAAACTGACTTTGGTAAAGATCATTTTCTTGCTTTCTTATTATTTTTGGTAATTGTACTGTAGTGGAAAATAAGCATCAAATATCTGCCACCCGAAGAAAAACAAAACAACTCAGTGGCGGATCCAGAGGGAGTTCCGGGGGTTGGAACTCCCCTTTTTTGGACGATCAATGCAATTCAATGGGAACATGTAGTAGGAACCACCTTTAGCCCTGGGTTAGGACGCTCCCTTTTTTAAAATGGCTGGATCCGCCCCTGCAACTCCAATGTATTGTTTATTCTTCTAATTTCATTGACATCCGGTCAATCAACAAATATTCAGTTCAATCACACTAAGAATGATTGAAAGCATAGCTTCATTATGTAGCTACATTATATTATCTTGCCTCCTATACATTCCGTGGAGACCGTGTATATTCCATATTAGGTTAGTAGGGAGGCGGGGCTCAATTCAATACACGGTTAGTAGTGGGTTTACGACTTTGGCGCTTCTTGATTATTTAACAGTATTGAAAGTTTTGTTTAATATTGTTATATCAAGGTTGTTGATAACAAATAGTTATTGTTTGCATTATTTTTTTAGTGCAGACCAAGTGAATTAGGCTCTTAAAATTGAACACTTGAATACTTATATATAGAAATAAGAAGATGTGTTATGATAGTAAATGAGACAACTCTAGTTTAAATTCAACAAATAAAGATAGCCGGTAAGAGAAATTCGTTACACCCCATACGGAATTTACTGACCCCGTATATATATCTTATTAGGTCACTAACACACTATGTAAATAATATCAAAATCCCTTGACATAGCAAAATTCTATTTCAAGAACAAATCAAACAAGTAGAAAATACTTGAATGTCATACAAATAAAATCCAAAATCAATCCTGACGGTGAACCTTATAAGATGTTAGGCTTTTTTTTTTATTTAAGCGAATTGTGAATAAGAAGTAAAAGTTATCAGCAAAATCACAAAAATACTGCACTCCAAGGAAAATTCAGAAAGGAAAGTCCCATATCAAAAATCAAAATTAAAAGCTCAAACAAATTAAACCAATGGATAACAACTGTCATATTCCTGACTGGGTACAGGAATTCTCGTATGTAAAAAATAGTGGATTAATTATTTGACAAACTTTGCTAAATTTGCCCGTTTATAAATTATCAAGAAACGAAGGTTTCAACTTCCTCCGTCAAAGTTGGCTTTAAATGAATTTGGCTATTTATTTTAGGTATTTTTGACATATAGATCTTTAACGGTTTCGGTACTTGTACATCTTCGGAATTCAAACGCTTGGCTTTGAGTGTTCCTGATGGAGGTAAATCCAAGAAAGTATTAAACGTGTTGTTTTCAATTTTTTACCTGTTATAATGATGAAAGTCTTTATTATGAAAAGTTGACGATGTCTATTTCTGGTTGAAGTAAAAGTTAAATTACCTGTTATAATGATGAAAGTCTTTAACATGAAAAGTTGACGATGTCTATTTCTGGTTGAAGTAAAAGTTAAATTATCTGTTATAATGATGAAAGTCTTTAACATGAAAAGTTGACGATGTCTATTTCTGGTTGAAGTAAAAGTTAAATTACCTGTTATAATGATGAAAGTCTTTAACATGAACAGTTGACGATGTCTATTTCTAGATGAAGTTAAAGATCTGGAAGATGAATCTTTGGTCTGAAATGAAAGATTAATGTAGCACTGAACTAGTATGCATATTCATTTAGGGGTCAGCTGAAGGACGCCTCCGGGTGCGTAAGTTTCTCGCTACATTGAAGACCCATTGGTGGCTTTCGGCTGTTTTCTGCTCTATGGTCGGGTTGTTGTCGTTTTGACACATTCCCAATTTCATTCTCAATTTTAATCATCATAACTGCTCTTTGCGTCACTGATGAGTCTTTTGTAGACGAAACACGTGCTTGGCGCAAATTTATTGTCAAACTACTATATATACAATAATTTGTTTTCCCCGATATACGTTGTGGTTCAAGTTCTATGATTTTTTCTATATATTTGTCCAATAAGGCTGATTTTTTATAAGAATTAAACGAGCCACACTAATTTTAGTTAAGTTGTTTAATACCACCTAAATACCATATAAAAGAACAAACAACACCATTAAAGCACTTACCTTGAAATAAATTACTGTGTATGAAGCAGCAATCAAGATGGTTGGAAACACAAAGAATAATATCAGAAGACTTATATAATAAACTATATCACTTTGGTTTAAGGGTATCCATCTCATATGGCATAGTGAAGGTCTTCGGTAAGGTTCATACGCAGCTATTCCAAATAGAGGGAAAGCTACAAAATACAAAGTTACGTTATTTTCGGATTATACAATTAAATACTGACATCCGCTGATTCACAATCTTTAACAATGGGTATTTTCACCATTGTTCACTGTATATTTCAAAAAGGAAAACGTTACAAATCAAGGTAACGTTTATTCACAAGGTTAAATTATACAATGTCATACAAACATTCGCTGTTTTATAATTCAAACGACTATGTGTAAATTTAATGATCGTACCCAGTTTGAAAATAATATCCTGTTATTGATCCCTAGCAAGTTGTTTTGGGACGTGAGTAAACTTTCCTACATGTGAAAGGCTCGGTTAGCTACTAAACCAGGTTAAAGCGCCTGTCATAAGTCAGGAGCCTCTGGTCTTTGTTAGTCTTGTATGATTTTTAATTTTAGTTTCTAGTGTACAATTTGGAGTTTAGTATGGCGTTCATTATCACTCAACTAGCATATATATTTGTTTAGCGGCCAGCTGAAGGACGCATCCGGGTGCAGGAATTTCTCGCTGCATTGAAGACCTGTTGATGACCTTCTGCTGTTGTCTTCTCTATGGTAGGGTTGTTGTCTCTTTGACACATTCCCCATTTCCATTCTCAATTTTAAATTAATCATTGTCTATATAAGAAAATGTCCGGAATATGACCTTTCGTTTGATGTGCTTCAGCGTTTAATTTGACATATGACAATTGATATTCCGTTATGTTTTTTCCTAGAAGTTCGTATTTTTATTATTCTACTTTTAAAGAATTAAATTAACGACTGATTGGCTGTATCGTCTTGTATTTGGTCTCCGTATGAGTCTCCTTTAATAGTTCATTTGCCAATTACCGATTTGATTTTGTTATTACACACTTTAAAAAAACAAACTTCCTTTTGTCAATCGTAAACTGGTTCCATACCGGACAAAATTGGCTTTTGCCATGCAAAGCATGATGTATTGGAAAATGTATCGGCGGTTCAACTAATATTTCACGAAAAATTATTTGTTTTAAAACCTTATAGATTACTCACTTTACACATAGGTAAATATGCTCTTTCTGCTAGCTCTCAATTGTCTTCATAAGGGAGACAACTAAAAAAGGGATTCGATCTCTAATAACAGGGTCAATTACGGAAATTGGAAAATAGCATTTTGGGACCCCCACAATGAATTATGGCATATAAAGGAAGACATTTGGAGTCCGTATCATTACAGATTAATGTGAGAATTTGCCTTTACAGTTCCCCTTGCTTAAAGTCGTATTTTCTTTCTTAACGTTGATATTTCTTCGTGCAGTGAAATTTATGTTGTTGTTGTTTATAGAGTCATATATTTTACAGAAGAGGTGGACTTTTACGATCCGGTTATGTGCCTTTTAATTTTGTGTTTTTTTTTTAAATTTGCAAATACATGCAAACTTGTTAATGTACTGTCGTATACCATTTGTTTGTTTATGACACCACAGTAGTGGAATTGTTCGATTATTTTTGTTTATATCTTTCCATTGTTTACATTTCGCCTGTGTTTTGTCTCTGCCATTCTTTGTCTTTTTGTTGTCATTTTGTCTTTATAAAATAACTAATCACAAATATATAAAAAGCAATGGGTACTCGACTTCACATTGCTTTGGAAACAGTTTTAACCCATCTACAAAACAAATTTAGTTTTCATTTTTCCAGATTTCTTTTAAAACAAACAACATTTTGAAAAAGACTGATTTTGTTCAAATAAACACTACACTTACCTGAAGCAGTTCCACAAAGCAAGAAACAGCCTCCTAAAACTAAAATAAAAGACCTTTTGTCTAATCCAACATCGATTGAACGAGTTGACACAATCACTCTGTATAATTGGACTACCATTGTGGTTAAAAGAGTAATGAATAACAATCCAATTAAGGTAAAGGTATATCCATAAAACCTGCACATGTGTTTGTCAAAGATAATACCCCTGTCAAATGCTGTTGCGGCATGTAAAGGCATTAAAAATGCCGATACAATAAAGCCAACAATTGCCAAAACTGGAATGAACACAGTGGATGAATTCAGACGTTGTATTTTTGTAAGAACTATTTTCAGCACTGTAATGCTGACAGCTACACCAACAATTGAAAATAAACAGATGATGACTCCAATAGCTTTCTGTGTTGACTCAGATAGATAATCATCCTTAGGGATATTAGTCTTGGTATGGTTTACCGTTGTCCAAAAGGTGCTTGTATTCACTGAAAAACTGAAAATTGAGAATAATTTTAAGTGGTGGAATATATTGTGTGCTCCTATACCAATCAAATGAAACATATAAATTGGTGGATTATTAACGTGCTAAGTCGGAATAGTTATCAAATGTACCATCCCGCGTAAACAATATATTCATACTCATAAAACTAATAACTAACACTGAATGATCGAGATAGCTTAACTATGTACAGAAGCAAATTTAGAGCTTGGTTGAAACTAGTTTTGGCTGAACGTGGATCACCCTTCAGCTATCTAGACCAAATTCGAAAATGTAAAACACACAATATAAAACAAACACAGACAAGACAACCAAACAATCAACAAAATTGAAATGGGCAAACATAAGATCATTTGACAAAATTAAAGTAGATTCTTGATTTTCTTTCTTTTGATTTGAGACCCAAATAATACCAATGCAAATATAAAGTAAAAGTCCGAGTCAGCCTTTTCCCGCCAAATTTTATTAATCAAGTATCTCGAAATGAAGCTCCGTCATCTATCGATATTATTAGCTTATTTTGATCCTTAACTAATACTCTTCAAGCTTAAAGGTTGCAGTCTTGTAATTGACTGCTCCATAGGCTTACATGCAAAACAGCTGATCTTTGAAAATAAAAAAATAAAAAAGGATGCATAGAAAAAAAATATAATGTATGTAATAATGTGAAATTGTGATTTAATCGAAAACAAGTGGGTCATGCCACGAAGAATAAAAAGTTACGTCAACCTGAAGTCAAAACATTTTTTTTCTACTTTCTGTTTACTGTTTTTACTAGGCCGCACCACTTCCAGTAAACATGATATCCTTCCACTTTCCTAGATTGATATCCCCCAAAAGATGCAAGATTTTTTAAAAGTCTATGTACATATGTTTCAATTCAGCATAAACGTATAATCCATCAGAAAAAAATGAGTTCAGAAAAAAAAATCAGAAAAAAATGCACTATTTCGTTTCCCTCCATGTGTTGACATGCACCGGAAACTGGAGTTGTAATGAAAGACTGGTACCTAAAGTATCAATTTTGAATTCTTGATTTATTTAATTTTACCATAGATCACCTAAGTACATTCTTAAATAAAGGCAACAGTAGTATACCGCTGTTCAAAACTCGTAAATCCATTGATAAAACACAAAATTGAGGTAACAAACTAAAATTGAGGGAAAAGCATTAAATGTAAGGGGAGAACAACGAAACAACATTGAAATGTAACACACACAGAAACGGACTGAGCATTAGACAAAATTCGATGAGAATAGCAAATATAACATCATAACCAAATACATCAATCTGGGATAGAAAAGTACCGTGACACGTCTTATAGTAATGTGAATTCACACTCAAATATAAGAGAAAACAAACGACACAACGTTAAAATGTAAAACACACAGAAACGAATTATAATATAACAATGGCCAAATTTCTAACTTGGTACAGGACATTATTTAAAAAGAAAAAGATGGTGGGTTGAACCTGGTTTTGTGGCATGCCAAACCTCCCGCTTTAATAGCAATGATAAGTATGACATTAAAATGACAACATAGCCACTGTATATTTAATAGTTTAAACATGAAATACACAGAGGAAAACAACGCGTAAAATACCATTGGTCACAACCTTGGATAAGGAAAACTTAACAATTTGTTATAATTAATTAAAAACAACAAAAACGAATTTTATCGCTTTAAATTTATATAAAAAAGAAAAGAAAAGAATATACTTATATTACCTGTTATTTATTTGCATCTTATAAATTTTTCTGTAGGACTGTGTGATGTCCTAGAACTTATACCCATTGTTGACACCCATTGCGGTCATTTATTAACACCTTTGTGTTTACCAACATTGTTTCATAATCGATTCACGGGTATTTACTTATAAGGCGAACATATATCCAAGAATAGAATTAGTTTGTTTTTAAATTTTCTAAAGTACTCTGTTGATCTGTCAATTTTTGTTATGACGATTTACTTATATGGTAAGCATAAATCTAACTAGATTTAAAAGGTAATATATGCGACTTTAGTCACTTAATGCCTGACTATTTTACTCTAAAAAAATATTTACAATATCACCGCCGTAATTACATGGTCTGGATTTTAACAGCATTCCGTTAAAGAGTATCTTAGTCCTTTTATTTGCACAGGTGCTACATAATGACCCTTTCCATTGCTAAAATGATCAACTGTTTCAAATTGAAAATGATGCCCTTTTACACCTTTTACACCTTTTATAAATTATACTTTATGACTTTTCTTCTTCGTCTTAGTTACTTTATGGATCCTTGGTCCTTTAAAATGTTTCTTTCCCACTGCACAAGCGTACAAAGAAACACACTATCAAAGTTATTGTATTTTGTTTTTGTTTTGATACTGCTCGATCAGGCAATCAAGACTTAAACATAGAATGTACATAGAAACCTCATGTGAAACTTTTTAAATTATAGACCAAACTAATGAAATCAATATTTATAGTTCGTATGTATTACATATTAAGGGCATACGATACAGTTTTGATCCTGTATCGACAGTTTGATGAAAATTTCCATATAGGCTAGTTTTTTCCTGCTTAAATCAAATATGTAATAAAAAATATACCTTCATGTGCTACTTTTTGAGTTAAATGAGGTCGAAATTTTGTATATTTGCTCAAAATTCGGATTTGTGGCCGTATTTTCCCTTTCGAAAGAAAGCCATAACTTTTTTGTTTTAAAAGATAAACACAAATTGTTTTTTGTTAGATAATTTGTAATTTTTGTATTTTATAAGTATTCTAAAAAAATATGCATTTTTTATTCAGAAATAACTCATATTTATCAAATGGTCATGAATTAAGAAAAAAATCGTATTTTTTTGCTGTATATTTATCAAAATTAAAAAAAAATCCTCTATTTACAGTTTTATAAAATTTGGTTCACATAATCTCCCTGCAAAATGAAACAAAATGTTGTTTTAAAAAATAGGGGTCCATGCACTCGTTTTCAAATTAAATCAGTTTGAATGATAAAAAATAGTCGAAAATGCATCTTTTCCCGATATGTCATAGTTTGACGTCACGAAAATAACATTTTACGTTAGCAACGTCATTACCTCCCCTGTAACTGTATCGTATGCCCTTAACATACATGAAGGACAAAATGTCGATTTGAAAAAAAAAGAATTTAAGAGATGTTTTTTGTTAATATATAGTAATCAAATGAATTATAAGACTATTGAGGCTGCACAATAGACTAAAACTCGTAGAATAAACTCACAAATCTAATAACTAACACTGAATGATCGAGATAGCTTAACTATGTACAGAATCAAAATATAGCTTGGTTTAAATTAGTTATGGCTGAGAATGGATCACCCTTCAACTATCTAGACCAAAGTTAATATAAAACAAACACAGACAAGAAAACAAAACAATGAACATAACTGAAATAGGCAAAAATAATACAAAACTATATATAGAAAGTACAGTAACTGAGATGAGAAGATATGAAACCTGTAATTGTGAATAATCTTTACCTGATAGATAAAACAAAATAGTGTTGAAAACCAAAAAAATACCAACAAAACAAAAACAAGAACAACAAAAAAAAAAAAAAAAAAAACAAACACAAAACAAAAAAAAAAAAGAAAAAGCAAGGAACGTAAGGGAAAATAATAACAAAGATACGAATAATTGAGGAAATATTTAAAAGATGACATCAATTTTCACTGAACTAGTACACAGTTTAGGGGCTAGCTAAATCCTGTCTCCGGATGCAAGAATATTCTCGCTGTGTTAAAGACACATTTGTGTCCTTGAGTTGTTTTCTAATCTTTGATCGGGTTGTTGTCTTTCTGACAATTCCCTATTATCATTTTCAATTATTTTCATAAAATATTTGACAGGATGCATTGCAGTCACAGCGGTTTTTGCAAGTAAAAATATAGAGGAAACGTGTGGAAATTTTTATGATAAACAATTGTTGTCATAACCTGGGATGACAAAAACCTGACAATTGAGTTTTAATAAACAAAATTTAATTTTATGTTATAAATTGATATAAATAAAGAAAAGAAAAGAAGATAATTATATTACCTGTTATTTATTTGCATCTTATAATTTTTCTGTAGGACTGTGTGATGTCCTAGAATTTATACCCAGTGTTGACAGCCATTTGCGGTCACTTATTAACACCCATTTGCAGTCATTTATTTACACTTTTGTGTTTACCAACATTGTTTCATAATCGATTCACGGGTATTTACTTATAAGGTGAAAATATATCCAAGAATAGAATGCGTTTGTTGTTAAATTTTCTCTGTTAATCTGTCAATATTTGTTATGACGATTTACTTATATGGTCAGCATGAAGCTGACTTGTTTTAAAAGGTAATAAAGGCAAATTTAGTCACTTAATGCCTGACTGTTTTCCTCTCAAAAATCTTTACAATATCACCGTCGTAATTACATGGTCTGGATTTAACATCATTCCGTTAAAGTATATCTTAGTCCATATATGCCTATGACCCTTTCATTGTAAAAAATGATCAGCTAATTCAGATTAAAAATTATGTCTTTTTACACAAGAAAATATGTTATATGACTATTCTTCTTCGTCGTGCAAGTTCGAATAATATGCGCTAAGGTCATAATAATTAAATTTAGATAAAGTTTCTATACTCAAACAATTAGGAGCTTGACATATGCTGTATAAAAGGCGAAAGATACCAGAGAGACAGCCAAACTCATGATTCGAAAATAAAATGCCAACTCTATGGCTTATAAAGAAAAAAACAAACAATAGAACACAAAAAATAACACAAAAAACTTGAGGCTGGAAATAACGAACCCCAACAAAAACTGGTGATATTTGGTGCCCCAGAAGTGTTAGCAGTTCCTGCTCCATGTATTATTTCAACTTTTCTTACCCATTTTACTTTGTGTAATCTTACTTTGCTTGTTTGAGTATTATTATGGTGTTGTTTTGTTTTCTAGATCTCTGGTCATTTTGTGTATAATGGGATCACAGGTTAAGTCTGTCTTCTTAGTATTTAATTTAAGAATTGCAAATTGTCTTAAGAATTAAATATAGCGTTATTTCAATAAGCTTTAGAAACATGACGAAATGCTAGTTCAAATAAATTTGATATATTCCAACAATGTGCATATTGTTCTTACCATGAAATTACACTTGACACAAAAAAACCTTAGTTGTTAATATCAGTCTCTAATTTCAAAGTTATCGACATAGTTTAAACACTGACCGGACCGGCACTGTTTCACGAAAAGACATATTCACATAACCGCTTGTGAAACGTAGAAGCGGGGTAACATGATACGTTATTTGTACAAGTTTTACTTCATTAATTTCCCTTGACTGGGCGGGGTTTAACCGTTTCGCTTATTTAAGACCAGTCCATCTATAGACAGGTGTTTTGGTATAAACTCATCAATGAAGTGTTCAGTTATTCGTCCCATTTTATACAATCAGTTCATTGTATATCAGTTTGGTGACACTGATAGATGATTAGAAAAAAAAACAATTATAACTATAACGGCCATTATCCTTATCACACACACATCTACAATTAGACTATTCTAATGCAAATTAAAATGAAACTCCACCCGATCAGTTGAAGTAACATTGGTAATACCAATAAAGCAAATATTTTTATATTATTTGTAAAATAGTTGACTGATTGCAGGATAAATTATCTACAGTCATCATTAGTCCGTATTTAGTCTATAGATATATGAATATACTGTTAAAGAATTTGAGGTAAAAATAAGGGCTTAATCACAATGCCTATATTGTTGAATGTTTTGCTTAGTTCCCGTAATTTCCCTCTTCTATTCGTAAAATTTGGCGTTGACAACTTGTTGACCTAATTCTATACATAGCCTTGGGTCGATTATAATCACTAGCCAGTCGAAACTGTGGTTATTAGTTAGAACACAACCCGTACAGGTGCACTCGACTCTAATCATTCTTAATTGACTTGGATAGTCATTTTCCTATTGAAAGTCGGTGGGTTTTCTCCGGAGACTCCGGCTTCCTCCATCAAAAAAAAACTGTCCGCCCCGAAGGTGTCAAAAAGCGGTGCTTTAGTATGGGGTTAAAACACACAAAACCAAATAAAATGTATGCATAGCAGTTATTCAGTAGAAGTTAATTTTTCTTTATTCTCGATTAAGGAAACTTTAGTATGTAATTTAACATAAACAAGAAGAATAAGATTTCTTGTAATTCTATTTATTTAACCTGAACGGAACATACACATTTCAGCAACATTAAATATCCTATTACCTAAGAAAATAACTGTCTGTAAATTCCAGTAATATCTATCATATTTTTTATTTGCTAATTGTTTTCTGCATTTATCAGTCAGTTGGGTTTCTTAATTAAATGTGTAAAGATGTCTTTCACGACAAAGCCTTTATTTTTGTTTACTACACGATATAAGTTTTGATAATTGTTGACGACGGTACGAAGCTAATGTTTCGAAAACCCTTAATTTCGTATTTGGTGGATATGTGTTTCATTGACCATCACAGGTTTCGTATAATTTGTATATTGAATTTCTACTATAAGGATTCGCACCTATTAATGATTTATTTAATGGACTCCAAGGAAATTATTTATTTCAAAAAGATAATGTCGAATGCAGGGTCAAGCAAAACTCAGTTCCAGTTTAAAAATAACATAGTTCCTTGAACCACATTTTACACAATCTATAAGTCATTAATTAAGTTCTGCAAGGTTAAAAATATAATACTTACATAAATATTCAAATTCCCGATGTTAAACACCATCCTCATGATATAAATAATAAACACAAGTTTCATAACCAATTCAGTATTAATAGTCCAATGTTATCTATGGCATTACTATATATGGTATGACGAAAACCCAAGTACGTTAGATTTCATTGACGTAGAACTCTACATCTTCTTATATGAACATACTGCTTGACAAACACACACGTGTTTCTAATATTGTCAAGGTCAAAACATATTATCTACTCTAATGGATAATTCAGAAAAGGTTACTACTTCACAACAAACAGTTTCAGTATTTTTTAAACCAAACACGAGATTCTTAAGGTGATACCTAATACCTTGATTAAAATTAATTTGGCTCGAATAATTTTCATAAAATCATGACAAAATATTAACTTTGTCCATTCAACAAAAATATGCAAAAAGGAAAAATTAAAAAAAAACCAGTTTATCAGAAAATTGTATTGGATATATATATATCAATATAAAAGGAACACTAATTTTGATAATGGAGAAGCCTAAAATTTCTTTGACAATAGAACTTAATTAAATTTGATGTATGCCTTTTTGTGCCTCTTCGTTACATTTGTTGTTTTTAAAGTGATTAAGATGATAACACAATGTTGACTGCTGTACCCCTATTTTTGACATTTTTAACTATTGTGTCTGTTTGTTTTGTTCACGCATCGGTGACAATATAATGGAATGTGATACGACTGTCATACAAGTGAGAGGTTTAGCTAGCTATAAAACCAGGTTCAATCCACCATTTTCTACATTTGAAAATGCCTGTACCAAGTCAGGAATATGACAGTTCTTGTCCATTCGTTTTTGATGCGTTTTGTTATTTGATTTTGCCATGTGATTATGGACTTTCCGAATTGATTTTCCTCTGAGTTCAGTATTTTTGTGATTTTACTTTTTAAAACGTTGAGCTGGTTTTACAGAGTTTCATCACTACAGTATTATAAACCGCGATAATCATATTAATATGCTATCGTCTGCTTTTCTGGACACGAATCCATACCATATGTAACTTCAATTGACAATTCGAATCGAGATTAACCTTACATCATACTTTTATCGTGTGTATGGGCATATAATCAAGATTTCAATTCTTAACCATGGCTTAAGGTACGTACAGGATAATCATATTTTGATACATTATTACACATACATATATATCTTTATTTAATTTAAATCAAATGATGTTATGATTGTTAATGAACTACATTTTTTTGCGAACGTAAAAAAAAATATTGTTTTTACGATATAAGAGTAAAATATATTCTACAAATGAGTATAACGCTACAAAGGGATTAAATGGATACGAATTATGTTTAATGCGTTCTAAACTTATTATCGCAGTATGTTGAAGGGTTGATTACTACCACACCATGTATGCCATTAGTCATACACGCTGCGTATTAATCGTTTGTCGTTTACCTATATCAGTTACAACATTGCAAGTTTATTTTATGAACGTAAGTCACAAGAGTATGCCCCCGACACAAAAATACTCGAATAGATGATTTGTCACTATTATTGTTATATATGGTCACAATCAGAAAGTGCATTTGTTTTCGTTGACCGATAGTATTTGTCTGTGTCTTAAATTACTGGTGACATTTTTGTGCAGTCAAAGATTTCATGTCTACCTGTGCGAATTTCAAACGCACAATTTTACACCAGTACTTAAAACCCTCCATCTTTTATGGGTGCATTTTACATAGATAAATAAAATCGTATAATATAAGCAAAATGATGATGTATATTTGATCTATGCCTTTTTGTGCTTCTTCGTTACATTTGTTGTTTTTATAGTGATTAAGATGATAACACAATGTTGACTGCTGTACCCTATTTTTTTGACATTTTTACCTATTATGGCTGTTTGTTTTGTTCACGCATCGGTGACAATATAATGGAATTTGATGCGACTGTCATACAAGTGAGAGGTTCAGCTAGCTATAAAACCAGGTTCAATCCACCATTTTCTACATTTGAAAATGCCTGTACCAAGTCAGGAATATGACAGTTCTTGCCCATTCGTTTTTGATGCGTTTTGTTATTTGATTTTGCCATGTGATTATGGACTTTCCGAATTGATTTTCCTCTGAGTTCAGTATTTTTGTGATTTTACTTTTTATCTTTTGATACCATAATGGTGGTTTGTTCTGGGGATCTTCCAAAGGTGACTTATTTACGATTTTGACCTCTTGACCGATTGGGCATGTGCATGTTTGGTAATATTTACATTACAGGAAAGGCTTACTCTGACTCTTGTATTCCTGGCCATGAATTCATAAATCTTTGAGTCAGTTTTTTGTACTCATACTCCAAAATCAACCAATTTAAATGCTGGATTTCATGTTTCGTGCATGATATAGCTAACTTGGTACGAGGAACTGAACATTGATTATTTGAATAATGTTTTAATGTATCAACAGGAAATAACAGAAAGTAGAATAACAAATATACAAAACTCTAACGAAAACTCATATAGGAAAGTCCCTTGTCAAATGGCAAAATCAAAAGCTCAAACACACCAAAATGAATAATAATGCCAATACGGAAGCACATACTACTTAGTTGATAATTAATCATTAACAATTTTTTTCAAAGAAAAGGTGTCACATAAGTGTGTCACCCTCGCATTGTTAACCAGCAGAGCTGACAGTTTAACAGGTAGTATAATATCTGAAAGCAATAATTGGAGTCATATTGTATGGAATGTATTTTTCAAAGTCTAAACTCTTACGTTGAAATATGCATTATATTTTAGGACATAAATTAGGAGCTTAACGAGCTTAACTGATGATATAATAGGAAAACAGGTGTGTCGACATATTTCGTGTCTCCTGTTATATATGCGAGATTGTAGAAATATTCTAAATATTGAAAAATCATCAAAAATGTCCATACACATATTTAAACAAGTTGTTATGGGTGATTGTTTTCCCCCCATCTTTTTTTCATTCATTTTTGGTCATTATCGTAGTTATCAAATTACCTTTAGTCATGACCTTGACCTTGTATATATGATAAATGAAGGCAACAGTAGAATACATGTACCACTGTTCAAAATTCATAAATCGATTGACAAAAAAATACCAAATCCGGGTTACAAACTAATACTGATGAAAACACATCAAATATAAAAGGAGACCAACGAAACAACAGAAACACAACACTAAAATGCAAAACACACAGAAACGAACTATGATATATTATGCTATAGATATTCTAAAATTTGAAGCATCACATGTCAAACTTATTGCATGAACTCCAAGCAGATCTAAATCAGATATGTCGAAATGGTACACGTAATGCAAATCAACACTCTGATTTTTTTCGGTTGTTAAGGGCTAACCCTTTTTGGAGTTTTAATATATATAGGAAGATGTGGTATGAATCCCAATGAGACAACTCTCCATCCAACTCACATTTTATAAAAGTATACCATTATAGGCCAAGGTACGGTCTTTAACACGGAGCATTGACTCACACCGAAAAGCAAGCTATAAAGGGCCCCAAAACATTACTAGTGTAAATCCATTCAAACTTGAAAACCAACGGTCTAATCTATTTAAAAATTCCTGTTTCAGAATGTCGCAACAAGGAATGGGACAAAATCGGATGAGTTACAGATACGATACTACTTATAACAAGATCTAAGACTACGAACACATGTTGTCTGTGATACATATATTAAATCATCAGTCTTTCCAATTGTTCTAGATTATCGTAAAACTTTAGTTAGTCTCGAATTAATTCGTTAGTCTTCATTCCATCTGAAAGAGCATCACTTAAGAGACATTTATTGTCGAAATGCGCATCTGGTGCCGAAAAATTGGTACCGTTAATGTTTTTTTAATGCATGAGGACAACACTGTTAAATTACAGTCAATACAATGTGAAAATACAAGTGCATAACATTTCAGTTGAACTATATGACATAAATCACTCATAAGAATTATTCAATCATAATACATATGTCAGGCCAACTTGATGATAACCTTTGCTGAACCATTAACATTAGAAAGATATTGTGCCCAACTGGAAGAAGAAGACCTTATTAGATTGATGAAAATTGTTATATCCAAATACCAAATACAAAACACA
This sequence comes from Mytilus edulis, assembly GCF_963676685.1. NCBI lineage: Eukaryota > Metazoa > Mollusca > Bivalvia > Mytilida > Mytilidae > Mytilus > Mytilus edulis. The sequence continues at coordinate 15,425,870 of NC_092349.1, forward strand.
AGATGTGTCATATACAAATAAAAAATACAAAACCCAAGACGTGTGATATACAAATACAAAACCCAAGATGTGTTATATACAAATAAAAAGCCCTGAAGAAATGAACCTCACACGGAGTTTTTTTTAACAAATTGTGATTTGAATAGAGAGTTGTCTCATACAGCATTTTCTTATATCTATACACCAATATCGCTCATAGGAATAAACTTACGTTTAAGATATAAATTTTGTTCATTGTAAAAGATCATACAATATTTGGCTTTTTCTTTATTAACATTGATACATGCATAGGCAATACAAACTCCACATATTTCAAAGGTTTCGTTGCTGTTTTTCATCTCAAATTAACAGTGAGGCATTAAACACGGAATAACAAAACAATCTCATCTTACTGCAAGTTTAAGACGGTAATAAGTTTGTTGGTCACATTCGTGAAACGATAACGGAATTACAGTAACGACAAAAAGAACATATCCGCTATCATCTGTGAAACGGAAATTCCATAACGATCAACCAACTAGTAATGGAGTCCGTAAAATTTACGAATGGATGATTTCAACTTTACTGTTTGGTACTCTTGGATTTATAGCTTCCTTGTGAGCAGCAACCCTCTATCAAGGAAATAATGATTGGAAATAAGCCCCCTGGACTATCGTATCAATTGGGATATAAATACTCCGTATGCAGCCGCTGCAGGAGTCTTGATACATAGAAATGGAAGGTTCACAATTGGGAATCTGCAATCATCTCTCTTTTGTCGTCAACTTTTTTTCAACCGACTTTTATTGTCAGCTACTAGATGTAAACAAGCTTTGCTGTCCCAATGCAAAACATATGACAAAGATTTAAAAAAAAACCAGTTAAACCACTTTCCGTCAGCACAACATGAAATCATTTACATTACGAAAGTCTGACAAGGAAAATAAAACAACATAACAATTGAAATTAAATATAATAACAATGAACAATAAATAAATGAATACGGCGTTTGTAAGCCTAATACAAAACAACAAAAAACGCACAAAATATACTTTACCTAAAGAAGTAGTTTTCTTAGTTTTTTTGAAAATTGTACCCGTAAAAATTGATATCACAAAATTACTGAACTCCGCGGAAAATGAAAAAAACGGAAAGTCCCTAAACAAATGCAAAATCAAAAGCTCAAACACATCAAACGAATAGAAAAAACCCTGTTATATTACTGACTTGGTACAGGCATTATTGAATAATTTAATTTTGGATGTAACGCGTCTTTTGATTGGCTGACGTTATTTTGTTATCAGACAATAGACATAATTTAGTCATGTGACCGTGACGTCATCAACGTTTTTTCGTGTTTTTTTACGGTTTAAAATGGAATTAAGCATTAAATTATAAGAAATGACTGTAATATTTTTTCTGTCTATTCGAAATAACATAAAAAATGTGGTGCACACTGTTAAATAACCCGCTACGCGCGTTATTCAGTGTGCACCAAATTTTTTATGTTATTTCTTCATAGACAGAACAAATATTACAGTCATTCCTTAAATAAATAAATAGTCTAAGAGTATATTACCTTGTGTTCATGTACATCTTCAAGGAAAGGATGTTGTGAAACATACCATGTCACGTCTGGAAACCTACTTCCTTCTAAATCATTAGCACATTTTTGTTAACTCCCGATGTTAAAAATGTCATGTAGCAATTATCTGTTGATTTGTACCAAACCATATACCTTCATATAACTCTGTTGAAAATAAACGCACCATCCATGAAAAGCGAGAAAAGCGAATACAAAATCTAAACCATCGTCCGCTCATAACAACTACAGTGCCTATTTGGTGCTGACTTTACCGCAATACATTGATGGATTGGCATTTTAAATTCCAGTGGAAATATGTCATGTCATAAGAACGGGAACGTGCTAACTTTATATTAATTAATATAACTTGCTAGACAATCATGGTGAGACAGGTGTTACATAATAGTTCATCAGGAAATAATCAATAGGAAGACATGTTACCTTACAGAATCAACGTCGACCAGTCTTTGTTCATATAACACTCTTGAAATTACACAGGTTATCCCTATAAGGAAAAAGGGCAATTAACAAAAATTAAAATTTGTCCGCTGGAGAAACTACAGCATGTACAGTGCATATTTGGTCCAATTAAAACATGTTCTAATATCAGTACGAGAACGTGTCAATCTTTTGTTCGTGTTATCAGAGGAACACGGTGAGGCAGGTGTACCGTAAAAAATCTTAATGTTATACTCCATAGGAAGACATTGTACCCTACATATGTCTTAGTTAAAAATAAACATGTTATCCCTAAAAGGAAACAAAAGAAAATTTCCAAAACTAGACCTAAGTCTGTTGAAGAAACCACAGTACATTTTTGATGCACATTTTATCGCAAAACATTGACTGACTTGCATTTACAGTACAATGGAAACCGTACGAAAATATGCTAATTTTATTTTAGTATAAACTTGCTCTACATAAAGGCAACAGTAATATACCGCTGTACAATAGACGAGCACGAAAAGCCAGGTGTAACGTAATAGTTCATTAGGTAATAGTCTATGGGAAGACTTGTCATCCTACACGGACATAATCAGAGTGGACCATTCTATGTTCTTATTCACAAATTCTGCGTTCCTACCGAACAAGCAGCATATTCTTATGTTTAAGTACCACCCTGTTAATAAGAATATAATTGAAGGCAAACAAAAGGTACTTCTGGATTCATTTCATTATGAATGCTCTAACTCAAATATTTGAGAACCAGGTTTATATAATAACGAATATCAAAGGCTATATAAAACCTCGAAATATCTAAACAACATAGTAAAAACTCGTCAATAATCAGTTTTGTTTCCCCGAAATTAAACCATAGTTTCTATTTAAATTCAACAGAGAAGTTTAAAAAATTAAGTGATAAATCGTGTCAGTATCAGAGCTCTAGAAACCTACTGAACTTGCAATATAATTGAGAATTAACAGTTCGCCAAGATGTATCGGCTCATTGCTAGCAAACGAAAATCACATTTAAAGAATGAAGGAGGAAGTCATCCGTTCCACGGTTTTAAGTTCATTATAATTTAATAAGCCATCATCCCAGGCCTTCAACATGTGTTTTATATAATACAGTCACAACATTGTACTCTCTTCCATGTTGTGGCAGTAAAACGTACCACAACAAATATACCGAACTCCAAGGAAACTTTTAAACAGAAAGTTTCTAAGCAAATTGCAGATCAAACACCCAAAACGAATAGATAACAGTTGTCATATTCATGACTTGGTACGTAATCTAATGTTACTACCAATCATATTTTAACATGTAACTAGCAATATTAGGGTTGCCACAAGAAGTTCTTATTCATCTGGAATTCCACCGAAATTAACCCTAATCGATGCAGGGTATACGTCAATGCCGTAGCAATAAACAAAAATTTACCCAATACACACATTACATAAAAGACTACACACAATATTCTATATCAACACACGTGGTTTTTTTTATATTGCTTCAAACTCTTACTTTTTCAGGACAAAATATGGGATATAATAATGAGATATATAAAAGTAACACCAAATCTATACATAAGAATAATAATTAGATGTGGACGGCATATAACTACATGAAAGTAGTAGACGTATTTTTTTGGTCAATATCCCAAATCTTTTTTGTTTGTTATCAAACCCTCGATCAGTTGTATCAAAAAATAAATAATACCACTGTGCAAAAGTAGCAGGATGTGTGGGTCTCTTGATGTGAGAATTCCGAAAGACTCCTAAGCAATAAAATGTTGAAGTTTTTTGCTGAACTCTTTTTTACTCTTGGAATATATATTGAATTTACTGACATACAAAATGCGTGATAAATACCGCGATATGCGGTAAAGAAAAAATTGTGGCTTCGATTTTTTACCTGAGGTACTAATTGATAATCGTCATCACAATACTATTGATATACGGCACTTTCTTTAAAATGTTTTGACTTCCTTCCTTTTAATCAGACAACTCTTTCTTGCTTCACATTTATATAACAATATATCACATCGGCGCTCAATTTCATATGATTTTGCCACGATGCAGGTGATTTTACGCTGATGGGGCAACAAAACAACCACTATTTTGCTACACATAGCTCGAAAATTTAAATTGGAAAAGGTTTTGCATAACAATGATAACCTTACAAATGATAGTAATGACCATTGGAAGATTAAGTTTAATTGAGAGAGGGACAGTACATATCAAGAAGTATAAACCTATACAGAATATGCAATGTCAAATACACAAAGAATACAAAGTTTTATAGGCAGAAAATTTAGCGCAGCTTAGAATTCTGAATATTGTTTAACTAATAATTTCGTACAAACTTGAAATTCATTCCTATTTTTAATACAAATGGATTTCAATCCTGTTTTGTACGAAATCGGTTTTCTTTGCATTAATGTAGTGTTTAATAAGATTAATATTGCGTTTTAGTGATCTATTGCTGTCACTAAGTTTGATTAACGAGATCATTTGACAACAACCTGGGTATCAGTAGGATCCATATATAACTGAGATAGCTGTATATTTTTTTTTTGAAATCCAAGTTAATTTGAAAAAGAAATACATCCATTTAAAGCTAACTATCTGAAAATTCTAGCTTTTTTTAACCTATCAATTAAATCCTTAAATTTGACAGTAATAATCAAAACTACCAACCAAACTGGTATTCTTTAGGATCAATGTATAAAATGATAGCTGTATTGTTTTATGAAAATCCAAGTTGATTTGAAAAAGTTATAAAAATGGTTAATTTTTTTTAAAGACTTTCTGATTTAATCAAAACAGAAAATCTTGCTTTTCTACCAATTATTTAAATCCTATAATTCTACAGCAATTAACAGAACTACCAAATTACCTGTAATTTTGTAAGATCAATATATAATTGAGTAAGATGAGCTGATTCAGAATAGTCAAGACTTAATTTGAAGGCAAGTACTGATTTTAGACAGGTCGAGACTGAGTCGAGACTGGTCGAAACTTTGTCAAGATCATTCCAGACTACACCAATATTATCAAGAACTGAATGAGAAATAATTGTGTGTAACATGGATACTTGATGGAATGTTGTACATTAAGTATTTTGTTAAAGCAGCAAAGAGTGCAATAAAAAATTAAAAAATGTTAAAAAACACAACTTAATGAGACCTATTTAGAAAAGTCGAGACGAAAGACAAGTACATTTAAGTACAGTGATGTACTATCGAGATAATGCCGAGTCCATCGTGATACTATTGAGTCTATCGAGTAAAACCTTACTTGTCAGGCACAAAATATGGTCTTCTCAGACTCTGAGCAGTTTTTAGAGTAAATATGTCAAATTTTAATCAGTCAGATGAACACATTCTTATTAAAAAAAAAAAATAATAATCGGAATTTTCAACATATGCAGATCACCAATTTTGTCGTAGCTATCACGGACCTGAGATGTCTATTGGTACCATATTTTTGAATGTTTAGCTTTTCGTATAACATTTGTTTAGAGATATATAGAATATTCACAAACAAAAACTTACCTAAAACCGAAATTCTACAAATAAGTCCATACGACCGAACAGAAAGAAGACTCCTAATTTGAAAAATTACCATTGATTAAAGATGTTTACCCTTTTTATCTGATGTCTTTGGAAATCGTTCATAGTAGAAGGGGATAAAATTATATCAAGTTAAAATAGACACAAAGAAAGCTTTTCAATACATTATATAGCATGAAAAAATTAATGTCATAGAGTATAAAATAAGGAGATGGGATGTACTTGCCATTGAGACAGTTTTCTAACTATTACTTTTTCTCTTTTTGGATTGTTGACTATATTCTATTATATTATGATAGAAGTTCTTGTTCTTTCTTCAACAACAATTATCACCAAGACAAATTATACAAAGAAGTTAATATATTCATGTAAATAGGGGTTACTGCTCTTGCATTGGGGATTTTTTAAAGACGTTTGTTTCTTGTCATAAACTACATCAGATAATAAGATAACATCTATTTATATACAATAATGGTAAACAAAATAAGATCTACAAAATTTAATAAAAGTAAAAGACGTTGTGAGTTGACTTTTCATAGGCGTTACTGTTTTTAAATGATAAGTTTTAAAACCAGTTATGACATTCCTACCTGTTAGCTACTTATTAATTAGACTGAAATTTGAATAGAAAGTTAACAACAAACATAAGATCTGTAGATAATTAAATATTATCAAACTATATTTGTAATTGGTATTCTACAGGAAATGTTTTCCCTGAATTGAATACATTTCTTTCTTTCTTTTTTTATTATTATTTCTGAAAATATGTACATATTTAATATTTTTATATATATAATAGGTGAATATTTGTCTCACTCAACTTCCTATTTTGGCAAACATTCTTGTTAAATTGAGTCGTTTTTAATGGATTTTTTTTTAAATTCAATTGTCACACTATCTATATTCATTCTATTCTGTATAGGAATACATGTATGGAAGCTGACTGTGAATTATGTGATAAAAAAAACTCGGACACTTTACATCGAATTAGACAAAACAAAGCAGCCTCAACGTGGTTGTATCTAAATGTTTCGAAATTAAGTTTTTGTCCAGAGAAAACTTACACATAAATGTGAATACATTTTCATAAAACTTTTAATTTTAAACATTCAAATCAGAGGTAACAACTGGTACTTGGCTCTCTCCGTCAACTATAAATTTGACACAATACATGTAATATTTCAGAGACAAAAGATAAAAATGTGAACGTTTACAAACGACAAGTCCGTGCCTACGATTCAATATGATGACATGGCGTTTCATGCCAGGAGGATAGTGAAAGTCCATTGTAAATAATTTTTAAGCATTCGTCCTTTTCAATAAGTTAAAATTTTAGACTTAAAAAGACCGGCACATTGAAAACAAAATTGGAATTATAATTTGCATCTAGTAGTTTGATTTTACACTAATCATTAATCCTTTTTTTATTACAGAGGCATTGCATTCAAAAGCACAAAACAAAGTAGAAATGTCGGGGACTACTTTTTTTCTAAATTATACTCTCCTGATAACAGAGATAGGTTTTCAATTTTTTCAATCATTGTATTTGCTAAATACACAAATCATGATATCAGCAGATAAACTATATCAATTTTGTTACTAAATATCTATCTCATATGGCACAATGAAATTCTTCTGAGAGGTTCATACGCAGCAATTTCAGATTGCGACAAAGCTACAAAAAAACAAGCCTACGTTATACAGTGACATGTATATACTGAATTTTGCTGTTTAAGAATCAAATTTCTAAATGGTATATTCACAGTATGTCAATTTTCGAAAGAAAAGGTTTTGGTGAACTTGATATTCAGAGAACAAATTATTCTAAAATGTCAAATTGATAATAAGTTATAATGCCTATCTGACAGAGATACAATTCAGGTTTTGTTTCAATTAGCTTTTGTAAGGGAATTGTTGTACATGAATTGCATATCAAGGAGTGAAGGAAAAGACTGATTGATTATTGCGTATTTACTGTCCATTGAATGTGAACTAGATATTTGTTTTTAAACTCCTATACCCATTATTTATTTTTTTTTTTTATTCTTTTGAATTTCATTTTTGTTGATATGATTATATTTGTTACCAACTGTAACAACAACAATTGAAATTGTACGATCGCGTCCTTTTCTGTTCTTTTACAATTTGTCAAAAACTTTCTGTATGATATCCTTTAATTTCGGTAATGACATTACAAAAATAGAGGTGCCACAATTGTATCTATTTTGTCTTTTCACTGTTTTTCTTTTTTTCCCTTTGTTTTGTAGGTCTTTCTATGACGTATTATTTGTGACTACACTTTCATATTGACATATCGTTCTTTTTTTATCTCCTATTTAAAGCCACAGTTGTCGTTTTCTAAGTAAAAATATTATTAGTTATATGGTTCGCTACTGACCCCATACGGATCCATAGAGGGTTAGTAAAATTCATAGGGGGTGAGGCCGGAGGTCGAATCCCCTATGGATTTTATTCACCCTCTATGGTCCGTAGGGGGTCAATAGTTAACCGTATAACGAATTTATCGCACGCTGGACTATTTCTGCTGCGTTATGTTGAAAAATGAACAATGAAACACAACAACATCAATAGATGACGTCACCATTAACGCGTCATGAACCCCCTATGAAATCTACTAACCCCATATGATCTCATAGGGGGTCACCACGTGACGGCGTTAAACCAATCACAACGTGATATTTTACCCGCGGTGCGATAATATGTGTTATCATTCTCTAAGAGAAAATATAGTTTCTCAACAAAAAACTAATTTATTCATCTAAAAAGATATGTTTAATCGAAACAATTCAACAAAATAAGATGCATCTTACAAACCTTAAAAAAAACAACCTTTTGTCTTATCTAACCTTGGTTGCATTAGCAGATACATTCACAATTGGACTATCGTTGCAATTAAAAGAGTTATCTATAACAGTCTTATCTGCTTGAAATTGGAAAATTATCACATCTTTTCAAATTTTTAAATAAGACAGTGCTTGCCCTTTTAAGGATTTGTTGGTTAGACATATACATATAAGTCAGTTTAGCTTTATTTATTTTTTGCAGTCTTTGTGTGAAAATCACATAAATAAAAAGAAAAATAATCCAGCCCACAAACACAAAATGAAAAACTCGCTTTGACTCCACAAGGCGTCATCAGATGCCCTGACATCACATGCTTTATTTCTATGACAGTGTAACTGAGTGAGTGTTACGCTGACATTAGAGTCCCCTTTTTCTTATCCCAGGCATAGATTTTGAATCTCCAATGCTCTTAAACTTTGTACTAGTTTGGCTTTATAAATATTTCGACATGAGCGTCACTGATGTCTTATGTAGACGAAACGCGCGTTTGGCGTACTAAATTATCATTCTGGTACATTTGATAACTAATCACACAACGAAAGTAAAACAAAATAGTCCAACCTGTTCGTTGCATTATTTATGCAATAAATATCTAAATACAATACCACAGTTTGTCACATGTAGCTGTTTAATATTTTGTTTCCACTGGGAAAAATTTAGCCAGTCAGGAGAAAATGATATATTCAACTCACCTTATATCCAATTCCGTGATTGTCCGATTGTCAATTTCTGAAAATAGCAGAATAAATATTAATAAGGGTGAAATAGAGTGGATTTTGTGTTCCTTCAGCTCAAATTTCAAAATAGATAAATCAAGAAATATATATATATATATATATTAAAGTTATGTACACCGGTATGTAAACATTACCACGTGTATTTGTTTATAAATTTACACGTGTTTGAAAGTATATAATAGGTTAAATGTTTTTCATTGGTCGAGTTAGAACTGACCATAATATTTGAATAAGGTCATTTCAAATATTTCGTGCTATACTTTTTGGGGTTTTGTAAATTAAAGATATTGTCATTCGAGGTTTACTTTTGGTGCAGTAAAGTTTACCACCCTCCCACCCGACTTAATGTTTTTTATTTGTGTTATTTTTTTATTAATGTGAATAATAATGTGTGTAAGAACAGAATCTTTATTTGATTCATAATATGTATTTGCGTACATAATGAAAATTGTTTTTATTTTTGTAGATTGGTTTTTGTGTTTGTTACCTGCAGCGGCCTAAGCAGACAGTAACACTGATGAACATTTATTACATTGCATTTGTCTTTAATAAAATTAAAGCTTTGCTGCACACTGTCAGGCGAGCTGATCCCACACAAAGGTGTTGAGCTTATTTTGTAAATAATTTATGTTCGCTTGAAGTTATGAATTAGAACATAATGTCATTTAAGTTATTTATTGTTTGGGATATACATTTTGGTGTTTTTTTTCTCTCTCTTTTGAATTGTTTTTAATATTGCCATGTCGTGGCACTTACAGAAACAGCTAATTGGTTTTGATTTTTTTTCTATTGTTAAAGGCTGCACGGTAATCGATAGTTGATTTAATAATCTGAAATTGATATTTAATAAAGTTTCTTCATTTTTTTTTGGCAATCAAATATTTCTTTTTATTGTTATTCTGAATTGTGCACATTATGTTTAATAGTTACTCAGAGTATTTGTATCATTTGATAAATCTTAGGGCGTTGGTTAAATATAGCTTCTATGTAAAAAATAAATTTTTCTATTGAGTCACGTTTTAAATTATCAAATGGTTTTGCAAGGTATTAAATATCATTCCTACATAAAAGAGGGTGAAAGATACCAGAGGGACAGTCAAACTCATAAATCTAAAATAAACAGACAACGCAAAGGATAAAAATGAAAAGAACAAACAGACAAACAGTAGTACACATGACACAACATAGAAAACTAAAGAATAAACAACACAAATCCCACCAAAAACTATGGGTTATCTCAGGTTCTCCGGAAGGGTAAGTAGATCCTTCTCCATATGTGACACCCGTCGTGTTGCTTATGTGATTACAAATCCGGTTAATGGTATAATTCGGTCACATTCATGAAAAGGAAAGGGATTGTAATTACGACGACGTAAGGAACATATCCGATATCAGTTGTGAAACTCGTGAAAATACCCCCGTAAATATATCCGGTGTTAAACAATCACCTAAATATTTAAGATGTAAACAAGTTTCATAACCGATTCAGTATAAGTAGTATTTTGGTATTACCATATATAGTGTGATAGCTAATTCTCATTGACGTCAACCTGCACATCTTCTTTTATGGGAAGTGCTTTCCACACACGTGTATGTATTCATAAAGGTCAAAACCTATGAATAAGTGATAATTTGAAGCAGTTGATGTTAATAAGTTCAAGGTTATGACTTCAAACGGTACAGACATACTGTTTCATTTTCCCCGATACAGCAATGCTGTGTACTTTTATTTTCCTTTTGGAAGTCGATGTATTATAAAGTTCATCTTCATTTAAGGACAAATGTGTTGAAATGCAACGCAGTTAAATTTCTGATCACTTAACGAAATTTAAACATTTTAAAATAGATGGTTTACGTGTTAGGATGAAATTCTGAAAGTATTTATTATACGATAAACATTTGTGAAAATTTAAACAAAAAACACTAATAACTACAAACATGATAAAGTACAGATTAAAAATATAATATTAAACTAAATTAAAAAAAACCAAATATATCGCCAGTACCATTTTCATTTGACTGTGACATAACTTGCTGACAAATTATTCTCCGTTGGAAAATAAACCAAAATTAATAACTGGGCAAATTCTAACACGGTGTGCAGGAAGTCTGAGTAAATTTAGCTTTGAAAATTAAATACTACATTGATTTTGTTTTATTACTATTGGTAAATAAGTTGCAGATAATTTATACACAAATTTTAAATACTTTTTCTCTTTCGAGAATAATGTTTAAATTCAATTTCTTTGTCCATCAAAGTTGCAATGCCCTTTTGAAAGAAAAGAGTATTTGGTTTAATTTTCAGTTAAAAGGACCAATATGCCAGATGCCTCAAGGTAGCACATGTAATATTTGTATATACTGGTATGATAAAATAACAATTAAAACTAAATCTTTTAAACGATTTACAAGAACATGGGTCTTACATAAAAAAGAGTGGTTGAAATGGAGTCTGCATAAGTTAACGGTCAACATTGCTATTAAGGGCATACGATACAGTTACAGTGAAGGTAATGACGTTGCTAACGTAAAATGTTATTTTTGCGACGTCAAACTCTGACATATCGGGAAAAGATGCATTTTTCGACTGTTTTTTATCATTCAAACTGATTTAATTTGAAAACGAGTGCATGGACCCCAATTTTTTAAAACAGCAATTTGTTTCATTTTTCAAGGAGATTATGTGACCCAAATTTTATAAAACTGTAAATAGCGCAATTTTTTTAATTTTGATAAACATGCAGCAAAAAATGACGTTTTTTTCTCTATTCATGAACATTTGATAAATATAGAGTTATTTCGGAATAAAAATTGCATAATTTTTAATGATACTTATAAAATGCAGAAATTACCGATTATTTAACAAAAACCATTTTGTGTTTATCTTTTAAAACAAAAAAGTTATGTCTTTCTTTCGAAAAAGAAAATACGGACACAAATCTGAATTTTGAGCAAATATACAAAATTTCGACCTTATTTTACTCAAAAAGTAGCACATGAAGGTATATCTTTTATAACATATTTGATTTAATCAGGTAAAAAAAAGCCTATATGCAAATTTTCATCAACTTGTAAATACAGGTTCAAAACTGTATCGTATGCCCTTAATTGACCGATCAGATGTGTTAGTGTTTTTGCCAAGGGTGTACTCCCTAAAGGAATGTTTTCACGGTCTTAGATCATTAGATATCAGTTTAGTCGTGTCATATGAGGTCAACCGATTCTGATTGTGTCCTATACCTACTTGTGTCGGTTTTTATTTCAACTTACTGTGAATTCACGTGGTGGGGAATTAAATTAAATCATCATAGATACAAGGATTACAATTCTATATAAATAAGTGATGATTACTCGGCTAGTGATACCCTTGGGGAACTAAAACTCCACCAGTAGTGGCATTGACCATGTGGCTGTATATTAACTCATTACACGCTTACGATGTCAACATACCCTAGGGTGCTCTTTTCGAAGATCATGAAATTCCCCCTGTTTCTATGTGTTACCCTTCTTTGTCATTATAAGATATAAGAAGATGTGGTATGAGTGCCATTGACACAAATTTCCATTAAAGTCACAATTTGAAAAAGAACATCATGTTCCATTTACGATATCTGAACATCATCAACACATGTCGCCTTGATTTATATACATTATGAAATAGGACAACATGATGTTTGGTTTATTGATATGATGTTCGAAGAATCTTGGCATTTGATGATGTTTGATAAATTTACAAACATGTATCATATCATAAAAACAGAACTTGAATTAACTCAGATCGACAGTACAGGATGTTTCCTTAAGAATAGCAACGGTCCTTTTAACACCTTCATAAATAATATCTTATAATCATTTTTTTGTGCCAGTTCAGCTTGTACATATCTTCAATATTCAAGGTGTGAACAAGTTTCATAACAGATTCAATATCAGTAGTTCAATGTAATTTATGATGTTACCATATATAGCCCGATATCAAAACACGTGAGATGGATCTCAATGACATAAAACTTAGTTTGAACAACGTAGGCTGGTAATGTAAAGAAAACATTTACAATGAGCATGCTTGAAGAAGAGTACCCTTCAGAAAACTGGGTAAGAGTATATACAGATGGGTCAGCCACAAATGCAACAACAAAAGGAGGGCTGGTATATACATCAAGTACCCCAATGGAGATCAACAATCAGAGGTAATACCAACTGGCCTACGTTGTTCAAACTACAAAGCTGAAGAAGAAGCCCTTACTCATGCTGCATACTCCATCAAAAACTAAATCAATAATACAACTCAAGTAGTATTCCTGACTGATGCCCTCTCTGTGCTACAAGCTTTGAAGAACGACGAGCTACCTAAACTCCAACAAGCTTTATATAACATCAAAAGTCTGCCAACAGTAATTCAGTGGATCCCCCCTCACACTGTGGAGTTTAGGGTAATGAACAAGCCGATAAATTAGCAAAGTATGTGCTGAACAACAACAGGAAGAAAATCCAGCCTGCTTCATCAGCACAAATGGTCTAAGCGATAAGCTTATTACGATAATGACCAAAAAATAAAAAGATGAGAAAAACGTTCACACATAACGACCTATTCTGTTTGATTAAAAAAACATAAGAAACACAATGGCTTGGAGGCTTTTATCAAATATTTTGATGTACAATGAATTCAGAAATTATTGCCGTGTTTTTATTATTGGAAAAAATGTCACAGGGTTATAACTACAATAATTTAAACTCGCATGTTGAAAATTTTCTATGATTAAAACAATACCTTCAAATACGGTTCTCGTATCATATAACAGATTATCAGTGAGTGAAATATAAAGGATTTTAAGTTTGTCACGACTACTGGACAATCAAATTATTTTTAATTCACATAAATGATTTGTGTTGAACCAATTAATATGATACAAATTGTTGTTTCTGACTTTTGATTTTAGTGTTAATTGCCAATCACATTTGGGAACCGAACGGGGAGACAGGATCTTGAAAAAGGTAAAATCACAAAAATACTGAACTCAGAGGAAATCAAATCGGAAAGTCCCTAATCACATGGCAAAATCTAATGACAAAACACATCAAAAACGAATGGACAAGAACTGTCATATTCCTGACTTGGTACAGGCATTCTCAAATGTAGAAAATGGTGGGAAATGGAATCGGTTCTTGTTGTGAAGGTATTTCAATAAACACAATGCCAAAGAGGTGTCATTTTCTTTGAAATAGTACATATTTTGTTTCGGGTACTGAAGATGAAAAGTATGTGTATCATTTAAGACTTGTTGCCAAAACTACAAATGAATTAACATGCAAAAGTATGATGCATTACTTTATATCTTTTCTAAAGTAATAATATTTATTTATTTCCAGATTGTAAATAGCTCCATTATCTTCCTATTTTAATGATTTAATTTAAAACAAAAACAGCGTCAACGTCTAGAAACTAACGTGAATAACACTTTGAAGTTGACGTTTGAAATGGGAAACAAGTTATTAAGGATGTTTGCTTGTCATGTTTTGGAATTTTTGACAGATTTGTGAAATCCTCTGGTTTTATCTATTTGAATGCCTTACAAAAATTGCCCATGGACCCCAATTTTTCTTTTTAAAAATCTTTTACATGTACAATTATAAGCCATTTGTACAAGTCTTATAAAATATTATTTATATTTAAATAGTTTTTGGGAACTTTAACTGGTCAATAATAAAGATATGAAAAATCAAGAGAGAACATTTTCCCGCCAAAATTTCAATGGCTGATATCTCGAAAACAAGTACATTGATTTCTATATTTTTTTTGCTTTTTTGATTCCTGAATTAATACCCAATCAATACATACTAGTTTTATGGAAATTTACTTATTTTGAAACTGAGCAGCAAACTTCCTTAAGTACGGGAGAGGATTGTCCCGATGCATAGAATAGAATTTTCCTAATAGTTAGTAAATTTGAATTGCCCTGAACTGATAGCCTCCATATAGGAGGACGTGAAATTAAAATAAAATAAATCCTTTCATTCGTTTTTCTAAATAGTCTATAAATGATTGTTTGAAGTACACTACATATCAATTAAGGCAGAAACCGTAAAGGAAGTCTTGTTTGCTTGCGTATAAAGGCCGCATGTCTGTTGTATAAAAAAAAAACAATGAAACAAACGTAATACATATGTAATAATGAGGTTCAAACATTAATTTCATTTACATCTGCAATGTTCCTATTATATCAACAAAAGAAGACCACATTGTGGCTTTAACAGGCGAAACAAACTCATGGTCATGGATGCCTCAGATTTTCAATAACGATCAACCAAATCAAAATGGCATTCGTTAAACTTTCGAAAGATATGTCTTCATCTTTACCATTTAGAACATTAGGTTCGACAACTTTACTTACTCTTGTAAACCACCTTGGATCACCTTTAATGGCGTTTGTGTTGCTTAGTCTTCAGTTGTATATTATGTGTTCATTGGTAATTGTATTGGTGTTTACACAGTATCACTATCCGTTTGAATGGTGATTTTAACTATTTCTATAGTATTTTACGTCTACGGTATTTTTTCAAAGGAAAAAAGTTTAGTGCGGTAGTGCCAAGATTCATTTACCGTTAGATGACTTCATTCCTATATCGAATCGCGTTGGCCTGTTTTATATTTGTTTTATTCAAGCGTCACTGATGAGTGTTTTTCTTAACAAAATTTTAATTCGTAATTCTATAATGAGTTTATTCATGCATTCTTTTAATAAATTAATATTTTGATTAATTCATTCAAATTGTCTTTACATGAAAAAACATAATCTATTACAATTGAAACAAATAAATAAAAATCATATAAAGAGTTCCAAACGGCATTTGCTTCCTATTAAAAAAAGCAACTTGTCCCTACAGATTATAAGGATCATCGTTAGGTATGGTAAAAATTGATACACTCATAATGGTTGACGGTGTTGGTTGCAATAAGTTGACACAGCTGGTTGTTATTTGAGCGGACGATCGAGCGTCAAGTTGTAGAGTTTTCCTGTTTTGTCTTTTAGATATAACGCGTTTATTTATTTCTTCAACATTTTTCTGATCAATAAGGAAAAAAATGTTATATGGAGATATATGTTTTTGTACAAAACGAATAATTGGTGCAACGTGACTGTATTGGCATCTGTCAGTGTCATTGTAAATTTAAAAGTACAAACTAAACGTCATTAATAAAAACGAAAAGCGCTAATCGGTTCACTAATTTGTGGAGGCGCCAGTAGAAATTTTGCAGTGATGATGTCGTCAATTTCAACCTTTGGAAGGAGAAACCTTCTATCACCATTGGGCAGCTGAAATGATCTCCATTGAAGTAAAGTTTTGCATCAACCGACCCCATTGTGAAGT
Source organism: Mytilus edulis (assembly GCF_963676685.1). NCBI lineage: Eukaryota > Metazoa > Mollusca > Bivalvia > Mytilida > Mytilidae > Mytilus > Mytilus edulis. The sequence goes on from NC_092349.1 coordinate 15,442,420, forward strand.
TCGAGATACGAGTCAAGATAAAGAGCAGACTTAAGTTTTCTTTACTTTTTCGTAAGTAGCTCCTGTATAAAGTCTGCCTCTTTTGAAAGAAGAAACAAGTAAGAACACATTGCATACCTATATGATTACCGATTGTTTGTTAAAAGTACGCCATAAAAATGTAAAAACATGTTATCAATCCCAAATTCAAGCAACTTGACAATGTCAGTTTCAGAGAACGTTTTGCTTGAAACAGAGTGGTATTTAACATAATATCATTTAAACGAGATATTCAAATGTTTTTCCGATTTGCATCTATATAATTTGGAGGTCATGCTATTTCGCAGGTGCCTTTTTCCCTAATTGCATATCATACATTTTCCTAACATGGTTGACATCACGTATGCCTTATTGTTTAGACAAGAGTGTTAGGAAACCTGATTGTTGATGTGCGAACAACCATACGGCTATATTAATATCATTAGCCTAGATCAACGTCATCGTTACTAATTCAAAAATTTTAATTCTGATATACGGTCATGTTATTCAGCTGCGCATGCATTGTCACATACTATTGGTTTTATTAGAAGTGTTGAGTTCCTTGTATTATATTAAACATGTTAAAGGCGATTTTGCAGGATTATGAAGAAGAATGACTTACATCGACACCTCCTTACATTTTCCGGTCACCATGACGAATTACTAGACCGATCTGATGTATAAAGTAAAATCACTAATAACTGAACTCCGAGGAAAATTGGAAAACGGAAGGTCCCTAATCAAATGGCAAAATTAAAAGGTTTAACACATCAAACGAATAGATAACAACTTTCATATTCCTGACTTGGTACAGGAATATTCTTATGTAGAAAATGGTGGATTGATCCTTCTTTTATAGCTAGCTCTTGATTACAGTCGCATCAAATCCAATCATATTCACACAATGCGTGAACAAACATACATATATGATAGGTACAAATGTCAAAAAAAGGTATACAGCCGTCAACATTTTTTAATAATATTAATCACTATAAACACAAACAAATATTGAACAAAGAAGCACACAAATTAAATTTAACAATAACATTCATTGATTTTTTATTTTTCGATTTTAAATCCATACATAAAAGATTGAAAAAAAGTTAGGTACTGGGACCTAATCCTTACCCTGACGGGCACATGGTCAGGTTAACATTAAATCTGACGTAGAATCGATCGTTTTGACGTACATCAGCTGATCAGAATGTAAACGTCACACAAGTAGAAATACAAAAAAAATAATTTTTCGTTCAAAATATGTACAGAGTATAGTCTATAGTTCTTTTATGCATATTCTCTGCATATTCTCTGCGGAATATAATTTAAGAGTTTCCTTTTTCCTTCTTGCCGCATGTCTATATGCTAATTGTGAATTTCATCTAAAAAAAGAGCCACGTCATTATGTATCAAAGAAACACAAAACGGCATATAGACAAAGCACTATCAAATATGAAAGACAGGAATACACAAATTGTCATAGAACCTTAGCACAATCATGGCGGAATGTATAAGTACAGAACCGCGTCATATGCATCAAGAAACACAAAAAGTAACACGCACATAATTATTATCCTTAGATGTGATGTGTTTGAGCTTTTGATTTTGCCATTTGATAAGAGACTTTTCGTTTTGAATTTTCCTCGAAGTTCGGTATTTTTGTTTTTTTGCTTTTTTTTGTAAAAAAGAGAATAACAACCAGTTACTATAGTAATAACATATGTTTAACCAGTACAGATATGTTCCAACTATATATAGGTATGTTCCACCCATATATAGATATGTTCCACCTATATAGATATGTTCCACCTATATATAGATATGTTCCACCTATATAGATATGTTCCATCCATATATAGATATGTTCCACCTATATAGATATGTTCCATCCATATATAGATATGTTCCACCTATATATATATATGTTCCACCAATATACATATATGTTCCACACATATATAAATATGTTCCACCTATATATAGATATGTTCCACCTATTTAGATATGTTCCACCTATATTGATATGTTCAACCCATATATAGATATGTTCCACCTATATAAAATGTTCCACCTATATAAAATGTTCCACCCATATATAGATATGTTCCACCTATATAGATATGTTCCATCCATATATAGATATGTTCCACCTATATATAGATATGTTCCACCTATATATAGATATGTTCCACCTATATAGATTTGTTTCACCCTTATACAGATATGTTCCACCCATATATAGATATGTTCCACCCATATCTAATCTCTTAAAAGCCATTACCAAATAGTATTGTGTTAATAATCAGGTAATGCCTGTGGATTAAACCCTGTTTTATAGCTAGCTAAACATCTCACTCGTAAGACAGTTGCATAGCAGTCCATTATGTTGACAACAATATTATGGACAAAACAAAAAGATAGGATTGATAGAAATATGTTTCATAAATGAATGCACGAAAAGTGTTTAAGCTTGGGATATATTTTAATTTGTTGATAGTAAATAATTTTATGCAGATGAAAATGAACAATTTTGATAACTTCACATGTAACCCCGGAAACGTTTTCTCAGAGGCAGAAAGTCCCAGAAAGATATAAAAAGTCATACCCTATGCAAAAAAAAAATTTTACTGATACACAAATAGCAAATGTTTTGCACACAAAAATTAAGATTGGCTTTAGTATCCTTGATCTCGGTTGTCTGTCAAAAAGCCTTTTTTCCCCTGAAGTCCTCAAGTTCTTTTGATTTTTATGCAGTTAAATGAATTTCAACGTCGTTTGAATTTGCTTAGTCAATACTCGTCTACCACAGCTCAAATTTTAGTAGGCATGTTTTTATAAATAAATGGTCTAGAATGAGATGGTTTGAGGACAAAGACGCGTGAGGTCGAAAACATTTACAAATAGATTCATTCAACATTGCAAAATGTGTACAGGTCTCGGTTTAAGTTCAGCCATGTGAGTTATTGATATTAAGCTCTTGTCGTGATTGTAAACTTTAAAAATAATCAAACAATATTTTTACCTTGGAATTTAGATCATTAGTATTAGAGTACTAGCCCTGAGATGTTCGTTGTTAGAAAATTTCTTTGTGTTTCGTTTATCTCTTCAAAACTTGTAATAACAGAAAGAATCTTTAAAAACAAAAACTTACTAATAACTCAAGCTCTACAAATAAGCCAACATGACCAATCATGACAATAGACTCCTAATGGGAGAAGTTGCCATTGAATGACTATTTTTACCTTTTAATCTGATGTTTTCGGAATCTATAATAGTAAAAAGGTTGAAATTGTAAAAATCAGAAATGATCAACAAAAAAAATATTTATCGAAATGTAAAATGGCCTTAAATGAGTTTTTGCTCTTGAGAGATGTGGTATACGTGCCAATGAGACAACTTTCCAACGACTGCTTTTCCCTTTGTATGTTTTTGACTTTAATCCTATAGATGTACATTACATATACTAACCATGCTAACTATATATTATTATATGATGCTTCAGACGATCGTCGGCTCGCAGACAAACCGGCTAAAACATTTTGGTCTCCAAATTTATTAGAATAGATAGTTCGTTTTCTAATGGGAAATCGAAAGCTCAAACACACCAAACGAACAGAAAACTATAATATACACATGGAAAAAAGTATTGCAACACCAAATTGAAATTGAAATTAAAAAAACACTCTTTATTTTTTTGTGATATAATTTGGTAAAATAGAACTAGCTAAACATTATTTAAGTATCACCTGAGTTTAATAAATAAATATCGACTCGATAAGTTCTTATCTGCACTTGCAGCTACTGTACCCGTTAACAGCAAAATAGATGTTTTTATCCTCATTGTTTTCGACACTTTAAATAACCAAGTTTTTAAAGTTATGTGATTGACGCCTTGTAATGGGTCCTCGACAACTCTTAACTATAGCAAGATGGCAGATTATCAGCCTGAGAGAAGCAGGGATGTCTCTGTAACAACTGCACGTATTGTTGGTCATCACCATTTCACTATAAGTCGTTTTGAGAATAAAAATCAGGCAATAAACGATGTTAAAGACCTTCCGAGATAAAGAAGACCCCCTATACCATTTGCTAGGGAAAATCAAGCATAATGAAGGTTGGTCAGAAGAGAACACATTGCATACAATACAATCCTAAAAAGAGAGTGGTGGGTATACAGGAGCCTTTTAACAAGAACTGTTCGAGATCGACTCATCGCTACTGGTTATTGTGCGATAAGACCTTTTCGGAGACCTTTGCTTACGAACAGACACACAGTTTTCCGTATCTTATGTAGTGCAGAGCTCGCCAAAGTTGAAAATTAGCATCGTGGAGGAATATCCATTTTTCCAATGGAATTCGGTTCATCTTGCTTGACCCGATCGTACCCCGGATTTGAACCATATCGAGCATATATGGGACACTTTTGGGCGGAAAGTGCCCGAAAAGACACCCCAGTTCAAACACATCATGAAATAAACAATGCCCTTTATCAGAAATGGTTGCTGCTACCTTAGCAACAAATTAGTCGATTTATGTCAGGAATCAGAAGACGTTATGATGCGGTTATCCGTTTGAATGGAGGCTGCGCACAAAGTACTAATTCTTTGGCGTATAAAGATCACCCATGATGTGAACAGTCATCTGAAGATTAATTTTGAAATGTCTGACATTGTAAAGTTTGACTACAGTAGAAGTTGTGAAATGCATTTTTATGTACAAAAAACACTTCATTTTGTTATTAAAATTGTGGTTATATAAATCTTTTTTTTTCAAACATTTTTTGTTCGTTTAAATGCCAATGTTATTATAAACTATGTTTTAATAATATTATACAAATATTTTATTATATTTCATCCAAAAAAAGAGGCTGATTTTTCAAGTTTTAAAAAATCAAGGTGTTGCAATACTTTTTTCCATGTGTATAGAAATTGATATAAATAAGGAAATGAGGTAAGATCGCAATGAGACAACTATCCACCAAAGTACAAATGAAGTGGATGTAAGCAACTATAGGCAACCGAACGGCTTTGAACAATGAGAAAAACCCATACCGTATAGTCGGCTATAAAAGGCCCCGACATGAAAAATATGAAACAATTCAATTAACAAAACGATTTTCAAAAAACAAATATGTTTTTTTTTATTATCAAAAACTATCAGCCAAACAAAACCTACAAACAAGTCAATTTACCTATAATATAAGAAGTTAATGCTCTTGAATGGCGAATTTTTCAAATCTTTTTTTTATCGGAAACTATAAGATACTAAGACTGTTGTGAGCATGCGATTCATTGTTGTGCGTTGTCTATAAAATTTTGAAAATGTTCTCAAAAATTTAAGTTGTCAACTTAGCTGTCCGAAATCTGTAGTAAATATAGTTTATTCATTAGTTGAAAATTTGCTTTGAAGTAGCTTTCAGTAACACTGATTAATCTTATTCTGATAAATTGTGTCATTTTGTTATCAGTTACTGATACTGCCGGGTAAAATGGTTGTCTTTGCTTGCTCTCTGTCATATTTGGTTTTCGTTCAGTTTTGTGGTATTAATATGATCGATAAACTTTTGGTTTCCTTTCTGTTTTACAATTAAACAATACTTTGTTATACAACTGCTGTTTTACATTTTACCCAGATTACAGCGTTAGTCTGGATACCCCTGTGATAAATAACTGAACTTCCAGGGAATAAAAGTTCAGCAAACAAATACAAAATGTTAATTCTACAGTGAATTATATTATTTTATTCTTAAACATTGTTAATATATTTCAAAATTGGTTTCACATGCTTTAATGTTTCATCGTGTTCCATTTCGCCATATATCGGCCATGTATAGCTAGTATACGTAGTTAGATTGTTTAAACTCGTATATCTATTTTGAATAGACCAATCAAACTGGGTACTTCCAAAAAGAGTAAATGTCATTAACAATTGATAAAAAATCATTTACAAAAATCAGCTTACCGTATGTTTCCCACTATGCACATAAGTTATACTACTTAGTGTATAAAACCAAAAGATCACTCCTTTCCATGTTTAACGACACCCATTTTAATTGCGCAAATTAACAATATAAATGACAACATAATTACAAGTCTTCTTTAGTCATTAAATGTTTTTATCATAGTTTGTTCCAAAGAAATCTACGATGCAAAAACACTTTTTGATACTGGACCACCTAAACTGTAAACATACATGTGATATGATATCCGTGCATGATTCTAGAATAAACTTGATCAAGTTCTTGCGTAAAGAAAAATTTATGAAGATAAAATTATCAAACATTTCGGAGCATTAAAACAAACAGAACAGCCAAATCCTTGGGTCAAGTAAAGATCAGAACAATATTATCCCAAAGACGTGCTTTAAAATTTAAAAAAAAAGTCAACAACGAAACAATTTGCATCAAAACATTTGATTCAACACTAATTATTTATTGTATTTTGTTGACTTAAAACAGTTTGATAGTTACTTCACTACACAATACAACGTAGATTTGTCTAATAGTCGAGGACAAAAGTAAAAGTCTGCTTAAAGTAAAAGATGAATTAATTTTCTGATACCAGCGACATATGCAGAACAGTGACATACTTAGAATAATTTAAAATGTATTCTCTGTTACTCTGTTATAAGATATGAGATTCGGAGGCGAAGGTATTGAAACAGTCCTGTCATCACCCTCTTCTACACGTTCAATCTCGCCCTCAACTTTTCCTTTATCAAAACTTACTGTCCTATCTAAATTATACTCTACTGATGACGTTGCCAGCTTTTCAACTTTTTCAATCATTTCATTAGTAATTATTTTTAATTCCTTTCTGTACTGGCTGTGACGGATTATAAAAATTGCTGGGATCCAAGTTAAAGAAACTTTTGCTATCATTGAGCATAAAAGGTAGATGTTTTGAGAATAAGAATGGTAATCATTTCCAGCTAAATCCATGATAACGCATACCACGTATGGAGACCAAGTCAATATAAAGGCAACTGAAATAAAAGATGATATATTAGTTTTACCTTAATAAAAGGACAAAATCACTTGGCAATGGAAACATTTCCAAACTCTAAATAAATGCTATTTATGTTGTCTTAAACATGAATAGATGAAGTATATTGGCCAGTCATGTATAGCCTTACTTGATTTTTTTTAATTCTTATTACTTTGGATTTTTTCTTCACATTGTGCTATTACATTTACAAAACTAATGTACGCCAATCAAAAATTTACACACAGAGTGTAAATACCATTGTTTTCCTGATTGAGGCCCGATCAATAAAATAATCAGGTGTTCCGAGTTTCGCAATTTCTGCTGAAAATTAACATGAAGTACTGCATTGTCTCCGATGTTTGTCATGCTATTATACATTTTATATATCAAGTCATTATCTATACAAACACTGGTCATTCAGGTAACGTTTGTATCTTCTTAAGGATTTATTTGACTGGAAATCAATCATTTCTTCCTAAAATAGGAGAGGATAGACGAATTTGGCAGGTATTTTGCATTATTTGTTTGCAAAAATAAAAATTAATATTTTTTTCTGTTTAGTTTTCTCGGAAACTCGTTTTGCATTTTGTTTCCTATCTTTTAGAACTGTGAACTTTTTGATCAGCATTAGAGAATCCTTTTGATGTAAACGAACAAAAGAAATTCTTAATTTTAGTTCTTTTTTCAAAATTTACATACACTTAGTACGATTAAACGCAGAGGTTAAACAATGCAGATATATTATTAAAATTTATCTAACGTATCGAAATTCTACTTCACCAAAAAGATTTCGGAAAATTCCTACTGTAGGTAGGGTACTTAAAATAATAGAAAATGAATATATATATCAATACTGGAAAAACTCATTGTTGAAAATAACACCAAACTTGTGGAAAAAAATACTTGCCTTTCATTCACATAGAGTTAACCTTGAATCGATCTTGACTGTAAAAATTATGGGATGTCAACTTTTTTCATTCTAAACGTATCTATATTAAAATTATCATCAAAAAAGCTAAAATTACCTGTTATAATAATGAATGTCTTCAACATGAACATTTGTCGCTGTCTATTTCTTGTTAAAGTTGATGATCGGCAAGAGGATTCTTTGGTCTGAAATAGTAAAGTATAATACTCAAAGCTGTGAATATTCCGTTCATATCAACATTATCACGACAATTGTTTACTACTTTATACAAACATTTTATTAAATTTTTTTTTATTTGAATTGGTTGGTAACCATTACGAGCTTCATCCCGTTGGAAATATTTAAAGGGGCATTAGCTTCGAGATGTACAAATAAAGGCAACAGTAGTATACCGCTGTTCAAAACTCGTACATCTATGGACAAAAAACAAAATTGGGGTAACAAACTAAAACTGAGGGAAACGCATTAAATGTAAGAGGAGAACAACGACACAACATTAAAATGTAACATACACAGAAACGGACTAAGCATTAGACAAAAACTGATGATAATAACAAATATAACATCAAAACCAAATACAAAATCAAAAACTTTAAATTAATATGATGTATCTTTGTTCAATCATTAATGAAAGTGATGTAGTGAAATACTAATTATCTTTTAGCATCCAATTTCAATTATTTAACCTTAGTCAACATTTACTATTATTTTTTTTCAAACTACTATTTTTTTGGGATGCTTAAATACATGTTATAATTACCCTTCCGTTGTCGAATTTGAAATATTATTTAAGCTAAGTTCGGTCAGTGCTGTTTATTGGGAATGTATTTCCACGCAATCATTTTTGTATCAACGTTACTTTCGTCACCTTTTACATTTTAAAATTGTACCAGTTCATACCGCACCATTAGCATTTTTATTTAAAGCATATCTTTGAAGACTATGTTGTCAATAGCTATATAACCCACGTCATGTTTACAAAAAATAGAATTGTACAAGCGTCTCTATGATGTTCGGGTTTAACTGTTTCATTGTATAAATTTCAAGATTGTTATAGTTTTATAATCAGAACAGATTCATTTTACATCATATTCATACTGATGAAGGATATCTGTTATCCAAAATATTTAACATTTGTTCCTTTTATTGTTAATTTTTGGTGATGTTGTACCCTCTAAGACTTATTATATATTATATTTTGTAGTGTACTGTATCATAATTATGTGATTCGTCGCCCCGTAAGATTGATCGTTGGCTATTATTCAGTCATTTTATATATAAATACAGCTGTTTCTCAAACCACGCTTCTTTTGGGGATATATACAATATTCAAAGATATTTTTGTTTTTTACGTACTGGTTCCCAGATATGATCTCTATGTTTCAACTCATAGACGGTAGGCGGTGGAATTGAATTCTGAGAAAGACCTTAAGCGAAGTGAGGGGTAGTTAAGAATTTATTGACATGAATTATCATTGATATTGTTATATTTATATATTAACTGTTTACAAAATTGTTAATTTTTTGAAATACTAAGGCTTTTCTACTTCAGGCATAGATTACCTTAGCTGTATTTGGCAAAACTTTTAGGAATGTTTGATCCTCAATGCTCTTCAACTTCGTACTTTATTTGGCTTTTTTCTTTAAAACATTTTTGAATTCGAGCGTCACTGATGAGTCTTTTGCAGACGAAACGCGCGTCTGGCGTATATATAAAATCTAGTCCTGGTATCTATGATGAGTTATTTAGTATAATAAAAAGATATAGGAAGATGTGGTGTGAGTGCCAATGAGACAACTCTCCATACAAATAACAATTTAAAAAGTAAACCATTAGTCTTGTTTTCAAATTCTTTAAAAATAGAAATAGGGGTGGGGGAATACAATGTACTGTAAAATAAAAGTTACAGTATATACAGTGATTTTTTTAAGGCTTTGATTCTGATAAAAAAGTATTGTTCAGAGAAAAAAGTGATTTTCAGGATTTTTCTGTTTTAATAAATGGAAAAATCGGTTGCACTTTGTAAATACAGCTGTTTCAAAAACCACGTCTCATTTGGGTATATATATAATATTCATAGATATTTGGTTTTGTTTACGTACTGGTTCCCAGATATGATCTCTATGTTCCATCTCATAGCGACATAACTTGGGAAAGTTACAAGTAGCAATACTCATGGTAGGCGGTGGAATTAAATTCTGAGAAAGACCTAAAGTGAAGTGAGGGGTAGTGCAGAATTTTAGTATAAGTTTAAACTCTAAGAAGTTTTGGGATATAATATTGAAAATATGTCGCACACTCCTATGTTTTGACCTTTGAATAAACTAGAGGCTCTAAAGAGCCTGTGTCGCTCACCTTGGTCTATGTGAATATTAAACAAAGGAAGCAGATGGATTCATGACAAAATTGTGTTTTGGTGATGGTTATGTGTGTGTACATCTTACTTTACTGAACATTCTTGTTGCTTACAATTATCTCTATTTATAATGAACTTGGCCCAGTAGTTTCAGTGGAAAATGTTAGTAAAAATTTACAAATTTTATGAGAATTGTTAAAAATTTACTATAAAGGACAATAACTCCTAAAGAGGTCAACTGACCATTTTGGTCATGTTGACTTATTTGTAGATCTTACTTTGCTTAACATTATTGCTGTTTACAGTTTATCTCTATCTATAATAATATTCAAGATAATAACCAAAAACAGCAAAATTTCCTTAAAATTACCATTTCAGGGGCAGCAACCCAACAACGGAATGTCCGATTCATCTGAAAATTTCAGGGCAGATAGATCTTGACCTGATGAACAATTTTACTGTGTGTCAGATTTGCTCTAAATGCTTTGGTTTTTGAGTTATAAGCCAAAAACTGCATTTTACCCCTATGTTCTATTTTTAGCCATGGCGGCCATCTTGGTTGGTTGGGCGGGGCACCGGACACATTTTTTAAACTAGATACCCCAATGATGATTATGGCCAAGTTTGGTTAAATTTGACCCAGTAGTTTCAGAAGAGAAGATTTTTCTAAAAGATTACTAAGATTTACGAAAAATGGTTAAAAATTGACTATAAAGGGCAATAACTCCTAAAGTGGTCAACTGACCATTTTGATCATGTTGACTTATTTGTAGATCTTACTTTGCTGAACATTATTGCTGTTTACAGTTTATCTCTATCTATAATAATATTCAAGATAATAACCAAAAACAGCAAAATTTCCTTAAAATTACCATTTCAGGGGCAGCAACCCAACAACGAAATGTCCGATTCATCTGAAAATTTCAGGACAGATAGATCTTGACCTGTTGAACAATATTACCTCTGTCAGATTTGCTCTAAATGCTTTGGTTTTTGAGTTATAAGCCAAAAACTGCATTTTACCCCTATGTTCTATTTTTAGCCATGGCGGCCATCTTGGTTGGTTGGTCGGGTCACCGGACACATTTTTTAAACTAGATACCCAAATGATGATTGTGGCTAAGTTTGGTTAAATTTGGCCCAGTAGTTTCAGAGGAGAAGATTTTTGTAAAAGTTAACGCAGGACGACGACGGACGACGACGGACGACGACGGACGACGACGGACGCCGGACGCCAAGTGATGAGAAAAGCTCACTTGGCCCTTTGGGCCAGGTGAGCTAAAAAGCAGTGCATATCAACGTTCCATTCTGGGATATAACTTCTTACAAAACTTCTTAGTAAAAGTGGCACAGTTTTTGCCGTAAAGGGAAATCTTATGGGAAATTGCCTTATCTATATTTACAAAAATGCAACCTTTTCCTTTTGATTGACAAATTTGCCTTCTTTCGAGTGGTGTCTGCAAGCAGTTTCATTTAGAACAATATTTATGCGTTCGGACGACTTCGTAGTACTATTTTTGGTAAAAGTATATGCAACCAATTATTGATGATATACAATCAAACGATAAATGACTGGAAAGGCTATTTATTGTAAATTTCTTAAATTGACAAACTATCATATCCGATGAATCATTTCTACAAAGATTTATAAGTCATTATCACGAACAAGTCAAACCAGGGGGAGATAAGTTACATAAAGTTAGCATACGCGATGCTTAAAACCTCTTGCCATTCCAATCAACACCCATTAAGTCACTATATAACATACAAGATCAGGCCTAAAAAAGTTTGTTATTTATATTATCAAATATATTATTATACTGATATTGTACATCATTTGTACATGTTGTATGCAGATATAATTTTTTTTAAATAAGATCGAGTAAAATGTGTGTCTTGGACATTTTTAGGACATATGCATTACTTTCTAAATGAACTCATCATAGATACCAAGCTATTAATCAGAAAGTATAATACTTTTGTTACATAAACATATTTCGTTTTTGACAATACAATTTTGTGCTAATTTTAAGGTGGTACCCAACACTTTAACTAAAATTAATTTGGCTCGTATAATTTTCATAAAATTTTGACAAAGCATTTACTTTGACCCTTTGACCAAAATATAAAAAATTCAAAAAATTTGAACCAACCATTTTATCAGAAAAATTACACTGGTTATATAGCAGTTTGACAAACACTAATTTTGATTATTGAGAAGCTTAATATTCTCTTAACAACACAACGTTATTAAAAGGTTTAGCTGATTTTATGGAGTTATCTCCCTGTAGTGTTAGGTACCACCTTAAGACGGTTTTTGTTCAGTCTTAATATTTAAATATACTAGAACACAGCTGCGATATCGCAGGTCCGTGACTGAATTAAAGTATCTACGCCCTATTTTTATCTTGGATTTTTAGTACTCGTATTGTCATCTGATAAAGTCGTGCCGAGTATAAGGTGCACAGTTTTTCCTACTTTCCTCCTGATTTTCTCAGTACAACATTATCCCTTATTTTGTATATAATTGTTTCTATATTTTGCATGTTTATATTATGAGGATGAACAAATCAGGTGAGTGTATGTTCGCATGTTATACTACATTCTACTTATTGTTTTGGGGAAGCTTAATTTTCTGGTTGTAATAACCGTATCGATGGCTGAGAAACTGAGAGACAAATGCTCACATTAAATTTGTACCGATATCGCGTGTGAAATGTCCTCCTTAATCCTTTACACCATACCACATTGTGATGACCCTAGGAGGGAGATACAGAACATACATAAAACCGGAAGAATAAGTATCGGATTCCACACGGAACTTGTTTATTATTGATAATATTAACTATGTGAAAAAGGGCCTGAAGTGTTTTAATTTTTAATCTGCACACTTGTCCTATATTAGTATTGTATAAAGTTGAATTCTTGGATTCGTCGTTTTTACAACATGCCGGCTAACAAATTGGACCTCGTTATTGTAGTATTATAGATGTTGAAATTAATGATAATTCATAACGTATATAAAGTTTGAGACTGTACAAGAATGTGGCCACTTACATCTAATTAAAAAATCATCTGAAAAGTGACGTATATGTCATATTTGATAGAGTGTTTATATTTAAGGTCGAATTTGAGAGTTTTAAAGGAACATACTAGTTCATAACTTTTGATAAACTAATTAAATGGACCGAAGTAGACATCTAAGTGTTTAAAAAAAGTAAAAAAATCTGTGATTAGATGTACTTCAAATTTTAGGCCACCCAAAGTTAGCTCTTAACGGACCTTATCCTTACACAAAAAGTGTATTTTTGCGCTAACTTCTTATATTAATCTTTAATATTTGAGATAGAATATTATGTTTGCCTTACGGTCCTGTTCGAGATATATGCATTGCTCTCTAATTTAGAACAGTAGATGCAAGTGTTGGCACCAACACCACTAAACTTATCTGCAGGTGAGTATGTCACGGAAAATTAAATCAAATGCTTAAAAATAGTCAGGAAATGTTAATTGAAATAGAGCTTTTTGATTTTGCATTCCGGCTATTTTGATACAAGCGCTACTGATGTATTTGGCTGAGTTCATTTTAACTTCTCAAGTTAATTTTACTTACTCGAGTTTCAACAATCCGAGTTTACCTGAACCTCTCGAGTAAACTCCTCTTATTCCGGTTCCACCCCTCACTGAGCCAGAATTTAACTCGAGAGGCCATTGAATGACGTCGCACCAATCGGATTTTTTTTTTTTTATGCTAGGCCAGGGCCTAACCCTAAAGTTACTTAGAGTTGCTCCAAATAGCAACTCGAGTTCGTTCACGTGATACGCTTGAAATTCTGAAGGCGATTCTAGAGTTTCATGTGAACTCAGCCTTTTATGTAGACAAAACGCACGTCAGGCTTATATTCCAAGCATCTTTGATGACATTTTAATACAATTTCCGATATCTAGATTTCTCATTGTAACTATTTGAATAAAACTTTCCAGACCGTTTAGTTTATTTAACGGTATAAAAACTATGATACACATACCACCATGAATATAAGGAGATGTGGTATGATTGCCAATAAGACATCTATCCAGAAATGTTTAAATGAAGTGGATTTAAAACCGTACGGCCTTCAACAATTAGGAAAACCCATATCGTACAGTCGGCTATAAAAGGCCCAAACATGAAAAATATGAATCATTCCAATTGAGAAAACTAACGGGCTAATTAATAACAAAACTACAACAACTGAATTACAGGCTTCTGACTTGAGACAGGCACCTAACGAATGTGACAGGGTTAAACATGTGTGTGAGCGCTCAACCTCCTTCTAACCTAAGACAATGGTGTTACAGGACAACATAATTAGAAAATATAAAAATTAGTTGAAAAAGGCTTAACTCATCAGATCGATACAAACAAAAACATCAAACAAAAACACAGACAGGACATGGCAGGGTTTATATCAATCCACCATCCCATACAACAAGAAAGTCACTTATTACAGATTGGAGAGTACGTAGCTACTAACAGCTAGTTCAAAGCCAATAATAACTAATACAAACAATCATGTAACTAAGACTAAAATACCAATCAGTACACATCCAACCTCCAATGAATATAGTGAAAAGACGTCATTAATAGTCAAAGAAAAACATGACCTTGTGCAATGCCATAATATAGGTATCGATATATTGTAGTACCGTGAAAGTGCATATGTTCAATATTTTGTATGGTTTTAATTTACAGATAACAAAATCAATATTTATACCAATACAAACAATATTCAAAGATGTTTTACAGTGCTGAAAAGGGAAACTTTTAGAATAAAGTTAATTTAAAGGATTGATACGTTTACCCGGATCGTATCTAAATGTCCGTGCTTGGTTAATAATATAATCGTAAAATTAATGATGTACTATTCCGTTTGAAATATAAAAAAAATACAGGTACAGCCAAACTTGCAAACCAAATCTTTGTATCTATGGACGAATTTAGTAAAGGTTTAAAGTAAATTGTCGTAACGAAATCCCAGACTTAATAATTTACTAGTGATTCACAGATCACGCTCTTTGAAATCCAAAACTTCACTACAGACACAAGCATCGCGAACGAGTTTGGATATATAAGCATCATAAGACAATGCCAGAGGAACATCAACGTCCAAAAAAGAAAAATTAATAATAGGGAAAGAACAATCATCCCTTTTTTTCTTAAATTTCTGTGTTGAGGTTTTAGTGCTATACTGAAATATGTAAATCTAGGAAAAGTGTTGTTGAATTTATAAACTAAATGGAATTTAGACGCTTTTTTGACTGAGTTTGACCATAAACTGTGATTCATAACAGTATAGATAGTAGTCAGCTAAAAGGAGATACAATTGGTACCCAAAGGAATACCTACATCCTGTCGGTGAAGTTTTATTGCCGAAACGTACATAAATGTTGTCAAGGAGAAAAGTTAGTGCTTTGAAAATATCATAACACCTCCTGTGAGTATATAAAACCTCCTGTGAGTATATAACACCTCCTGTGAGTATATTAAGCATATTTACCTTTATCATTGGAGAAAAGGCTTTATGTGAGTTGCAGAAAATAAAGTTACAATCAGATGTAGCAAACAACCATTTAATTATATAGGAAAACTTGTGTTTGATAAAATTGTGTGGAAGTGTAGTATAAATAGTGGAAAAGTCTAAACTGTCAACCGAATTGAAAGGACCATCAAAAGCACAAAATTCATCTAAAACATAAAAAAACTTGTTAACACTCCCAAAATGGCTAATTCCACTATTTTCATATATTTTATTACAAAAAAATAATGATAAGTTCTTTACTAGTACTACTAGTTCAGGAACTCGTTAAAAGAATCAAAAGTTTGTAGTAGAATACTTACTAGAGGCCGAGATGAAACAATATTTCACAGGTTTTTTGTCTAATTTAGGTAACTAATACATAGTGTTGACCCTCCAATGTTCAGAGCATGTCTTAAGCTGAGCAAGAATACTATTCCTGTAGCTATATTTATATAATAAAATACACAAGCACAAGCGACAACAACTAAAGTACTCACCTTGAAATAGATAAAAGTGTATGACACTGAAATCAAGACTGTTGGGAGCACAAAAAATAATATCAGAAGACTTATATAATAAACTTCATCCCCTTTATTACATGGTACCCATCTCATATGGCAAAGCGAAGGTCTTCGGTAAGGTTCATAGGCAGCAATCTCAAATAGAGGAAAAGCTATAAAACAAGGTCACGTTATACAATGTCATTCTGACTGTCGCTGCTTTCGAATAAAAAATACTATGAGTAATTTCACTGTTCGTACCCAAAATGTCACACCAGTGATTGAATATAGATAAGTTGGAACGTTTTTACAGAATTACGAAATTTTGGTTTACGCGTATGAAAATAATATCCAGAGATCATTACGTTCTAAAAGGTGATGTTTCTTACATGACAAAGATACAAAAAAGGGTTTGTTTTCTTTCTATGAAATCGGTCTGTTTTTCAGATTATTGCTGAAAAATTTATTCCAAATCATGGAGTTAAGTTGTTGACATAATATGTGTTGCTTGCTCAACATTCAGCGAATATTAACTGAATATTATTTTAAAGCTCCGAATACGAATCAGCCGGTTTTTTTTTTGGTGCAATGATATTTCCTTATTTGTTGATATGATTTTGATTTTGTACGATCTTTTTCTTTTCTGTCTTTCTACAATTTGCCAAAAGTTTGTTGCATGATACTATTTTGTTTTTGTTGATGACATTACAAAAGTAAGGTGATTCAATAAGTATTATTTTGTCTTTTCATTGTTTTACATTTTGCCTTTGCGTTGCATGACTTTTTTTTACTATAATGTGAAACTGCCCTTTGTTATTTACAGCTGTATTATCTCATATCCAAAACAAAACTTATTTGCTCGTCTAAATAGACACACTTACCTGAAACAATTCCACATAATAAAATGCATCCTCCTAACACTAACATAAAACTCCTTTTGTCTAATCTAACTTCGGTTGAATGAACAGTCACGATCACTCTGTATGACTGGACTACCATTGCGGTTAAAAGGGTAATGAATAACAGTCCTATTGAGGTAAAGGTATATCCATAAAACATACATTCGCTTTCGCCAAAGATAACACTATTGTCAAATGCTGTTGCAGCGTGTAAAGGCATAAACATTGCAGATACAATCAAGCCAACAATTGCTAATACCGGAATAAACACAGTCGACGAATTGAGATGGTGTATTTTTGTAAGAACTACTTTCAACACTGTAATGTTAACAGCTACACCAAGAACGGAAAAAAAGCAAATAACGACCCCAATAGATTTATATGTTGACTCAGATAAATAATCTCCATTACTGGTATTTGTCTTCGTATTGTTCACTGATGTCCAAAAAGGGCATGTATTCGCTGAAAAACTAACAATAATTTCAAGTGATTAGATAATATAGTTGTTTTCAGTTATCAAACAACCAGTACGATTTTTAAAGGAGCGACACATTCTGCATGTTCTAATATGCTTGCTATTTTATATGTCAGTATATTGTTCTTATCCAGTCTCCTACTTATGATACCAAAACGGACTTTTTCGCATTTTGCCTTCTATTTTGTTTAAACTTTTAGCGTACAATGGAAAGGAAAATATTTACTTGTTTTAAATGAACAAATATTCTGTTCAAAAGCGTAAATATATTCTGTTTAGGTAAATGCAGATTTTTTACTGGTTTCATCATAAAGAATAAGTTTTAGAATTAATGAAACAACATGCGTCGTCCAAGTTTTCCTTCTAAAGTGGTGTAGATTAGTACACTAAAAAATAACAAGATACAGTATGAGTGCAAATGAGTCATTATTATAATGCCCAAGAGAAAAAAAAAATGGAGCAATTACAGACAATTGCAAAAGGTGAACAACTAAACAGAGGACAGACTCCTGTTTTCGGACAAACACGTGAATAATGCGGTGGGTTTAAACTATCGATGCGTGCTGAACATTAACTATAACCTGAGATAGTGGTCTAGTAGCCCAATATCAAACAAAATCTAATATTATTTTGGAAAAAGATTTAGCACATCAGATCGGTACTAGACACAAGCACAAATACCAAATAATTATTTCATTAGCAAGCATACAATATCTTCTTATATTTTTATGAAAAGCTTCAAGTCGACCGAAATCCATATTGACATAATTGACTACAACGTTCAAATTAAAGATAAATTATTTATTTAACGTCGAATATTGAAAAAATGGTGGATAGTCAGGATGAGAACAAACTAAACAATACATAAAATACGTACACTGAAACGTAAATTAATAGGTTAAGAAGAGAAAAGGGGGAGTTTCGCTTAGGACCCCATTGCATTCTTTTCGGCACACAAATTAAGTTTATAAATCTGGGTGATTTCATCTTAAAATGTAATCATAAAGGATGTACACTTCTGAATAGTCAAACATTTTTAGAATTAGATAATTATTTTTAGTCTGATTTAGTAAGAAATTTGAAAGAAAAATTGACATGTTTCTGGTAAAGTAAAATCGTGTCTTGTTCCAATCATGTCTTGTACCCCATACCTATTTTCTCAACATTTTGACTAATGAGACTGACTTGATTGGTAATAAAATTTTAAAATTTTATTACCCAAAAACTGCTTATTGTAAATATACAATTTTTTCACAGATTTAAGTTTGATTATAATATATTTTGAATTTATTGATATTTTACACTTGAAATAATTCCAGAACGAGATGTCAACAAGATTGAAACATCGGAAGAATACATCCATAAGTATGTGTACATTTATAAATATAAAAAGAGATATTAAAGTCGAATGAAAGCAAAATTCCAAATTTTCTACTAAAAATGACAAAATCAGAGTTTTTCTGAGGGAAATATTGTGTAGATGCATTTACTAAATAAATATCTACAGCAAATGTATGGTTCATAAACACAAACACCCTGGTAAATCTTTTAGCTTTCTATCCACCGAATCGTGTCCACTTTAAGACGTCTATACTCCGCAAACATTTATGCGCTAATAGTTCCTCTGTGATGTCAGTAGCATCTATGACAAATTCAATCAACGGAGACTTGGGGTGCTGCTGTGGTCAAACACAAATCTCAAAACCGCTTTCAGAGGTTATAAATGCAGATGTATTTTGATGCATTTTCCATACCATTAACGTTTTTCATAGCTTTGTTCTCGCCGCAAATATTGATTACTTATTATTTTGTTGTATGTTTACGCATTAGAAAGTTGCTTCAATTCATCTTTTGGACTGTTGAACATCTCTTACATTTAAAAAAAAAAAGATTTTGGATTGTCCTTCTTTCAACTTAGTATCTTTTTATTCTTCAACAAAGACAAAAAAAAAAGGATTACCTGATACAAAGCACCAAAAGGACATATTTTTATTTTTCGCGACGTCAAACTGTCGGGAAAAGATGCATTTATCGACTGATCTTTTTCATAAGTTCGAAAACGAGTACATTAAACCCCTTTTTTTAAATTCCCAGTATGTTTGATTATGTATGAAAATTATTTGTACCATTTTTTATGAAACAATCACCAATTAACATTTTTGAAATTAAATAAATATACAGCAACACAATTAATTATTTCTAAAGAATTGTTACACACATTTAGAGCATACTTGTGATAACAAGATTTTCAAAATGTTTTACAAAAATCCGCTTGTGATAAAAAGTAAGATATGTCTATCCAAAGAATAGAAATGTCCAGAAAAACGACATTTTGAGTAACGGTCTAAAACTCTGACCACATTTGTCTTTAAAAGTAGAACTTAAAGGTATATTTTTTAATACATATTTGAATTGACTTGGTGCAAAATAGCTTGATGCGATTTTTCTAAAATGAAACTTTGTGGTTTGCTCTTAAATCGCTTAGCACAAGCCTTACCGGAAAGAGTTATACCTGGGCTTAACAAAGATGGTTAATTCGGTAAGCATAAACTAAAAATTAAGACAACGTTATCTAAGATGATTATTTCTGTTGATGAAAATATAAAATAAAAAATAAAAAATATTGCCTGTAATGTTTTTGCATCTTATAAATGATTTGTAATAACTGTGTGATGTTCAAGAATTCATACCAGGTGTTGATACTTTCTTTCATTAGCATATTTCTGTTGACCAACATTGTTCCCTGGTCGACTAAGAAGTATTTACTTATAAGGTAGTCATTTATTTGTAAACATTTGTTGTTTTATTTTCTAAAGCTTCTTGCTTTTTGTCCTTGTTTAATAATGTATTATGTTGATTTACTTATATGGTGCGCATTTATCTGAATATAGCTCAAAGAAAACATATGCTTATTCCGTCAATTAATTCCGGACTGAGGTGGTTTTTTTCTAAAAAAAATATTTCACTTCCACCACTACAATTATTAGGTTAATTGCCGCATTCAGTCTAAGTGTATATTATTGCATCCATTTTAGCAGGTGCTAAATATGCCCCTTCCAATGAGGGCATAACTATTAAATTTGAATTTGATTTCAGATCTTGGCCAATTCATGTATGATACATACACTTTTCTTACCCATTTTACTGAGTTTAGGTTTACTTTGCTGTTTTATTGTGTTGTCATCTCATGTGTGTGTTTATATCATAGATCTCTGGTCATTTATTCAATCTTTTTTTATTAAGTGCTATGTGTCGAATTTGCCATTAAAATCTTGATATTCTAATATGAAATTTTTTTTCTTAATTATTTGCATAACTGTCTAAAATTTTAAATGACTTCTGCAAATGTAAATATTGAAAAAAATAAACCTATTTTTTTCTGATGCCTTCAACTATATTTACATTTTGTCGAACATTTTATTGAATAAATACAATGTGCATAAAGCCGACATTTTTCAATGGAATTGTGACAGAGTGTGTTTTGTGCGTTCTAAAATAAGATACAAGAGTCTTCTAGATATTTATAATGGGGCTCTAAGTTTATCTCACCGTTTTTAGTATTTAATTCACCACTTGTATTTTTTTATAGAGCAACACGGCGCCTGTCATATGTAGAGCAGGATCAGCTTACCCTTTCGGAGCACATGAGGTCACCTTGGTTTAATGACGGAGTCGTATTGTTCGATTTTTAGTTTTCTATGTTGTATTTTGTTGAGTACTGTTATTTGTGTTTTGGTCTTTTTCTTTTTTGCCATGGTGTTGTCAGTTTATAGTTTACTGATGAGTTTGAAATTCCCTTTGGTATCTTTTGCCTCTCTTTGATAAAGAGTTGAATTCATAGTTATATTATAATTCCTCATAGGTATCGAATGGAATCATTTTCTGTATTCAAGCAAATGTATCATGCGTACAAAGTTATTATGAAAACATTATTGTAACCTAGTGACACGAATTAATTGACAAAAGAACAATATAACACAAATTAAAACATGGGTTAGTTTATGTTTAGAAAGCTCGACGTAACAAAAGAGCAGTATTGTCCGTATATATTATATTATAGATGTATACATATACTGCAAAAGAACTAAAATGTAGAAATAATGGCTTAATGAAAATACCTTTAATGTAGAGTTTTTTGCTAAGCTTCCGTTCTTTCATAATCCAATGAGTTTTATTCTGGCTTGAAATATGTTGTTGAAGTTATTTCACAAAACAAAACACGTAAATATTTATTTCAAACACCATATTCAGTAATGATTAACATGATTAATCAAGGCAACAATAGTTTTCCGTAAAACATCAAAAAGAGGTATACGATTTCACGGATTTTTTTTCTGATTTAACCACAAAGGAGTATATAACTTCCTAAATATTTTATATCTTATTTCCAACAAGTAATGTGAGGCTATTGAACAGAAGATTAGTCTAAATGGTATCTGTTTGTCTATTTTAAAAATAGTCATAAATGCTCATAGCTCTACGATTTTACAAGAATGAAAAACACGCAAAATATAGAGAAGTTAAGAACTATATGCCACCGTACTTCATAAAACAATGAGAAAAAATTATCCCGCTTAAAAAGCTATAAAAGGCCCCGAAATGACAAATGTTAAACCATTCAAGTGAGAAAACTAACAGCCTTTTTTTAATTGATTTTTACAGTTTGTTCTTATGTAGTGCTGTTATATATAGTATGTCAGGTTATTAATAAGGGGATTATTCAGTAATGGCAAATATGGTTAACATCACAATATCGGTATGTGCCCAAAGTCAGGATCTACATTATAATGCAATTTATGTGGAGATTAAGTGCTTACAAACATGGTTAACCTCTCAATATCAGTGTGCCCTTCCCAAGTCAGGAAATTCATTCTGTCTCAGGTTAGGAGAAGATTAAATGCACACAAACATGGTTAACAACGCAAATTCAGTTTGTGTTATACCTATTATGTCTGTTTGTTTTGTTCACACATTGTTGTCAATATAATGGAATTTTATGGGACCGTCATACCAATGAAAGGTTTAGTAGCTTTAAAACCAGGTTTAATCCACCATTTTCTACCTAAGGAAATGCCTGTACCAAGTTAGGAATATGACAGTTGTTTTCCTTTCGATTGATGTGTTTCAACTTTTAATTTTGCCAATTGTTAAGGGACTTTCCGTTTTGAATTTTTCTTTGGAGTTCGATATTTTTGTTGTTTTACTTTTTTGTTCGACAGGTGCCAGGTGAGGAGAGAATTTAGGGGTTGCAAATATGGTTAACATCACAATATCGGTATGTGCACTTCAAAAATCAGGAACCTCTGACGAATTAGTCGTCGTTAGTTGCTGTCTATCATATTCGTTATTAGTGTATTGTTTTGTATATAAATCTGGCAGTTGATTTTCTCATTTGAATTGTTTTGATAATTGTCATGTCGAGGTCTTTTACAAGTTACAATACGATATGGGTTTTAGTTATTGTTGAAGGCCACACGATAACCTAAAGATGCTTAAGTAATCTTCATTTGATATTTAATTTGGTGGATTGTTTTCTCATAAGCTATCAAACCTTTCCTCTTATTGTTATACTGAATCGGGTACACTAAGGTTTATCCATACTGAGAGTATTCGTATCCTTTAATAAATCTTGGAGGGTAATATACTTGGTTTCTGTGTAAAAAATCATATTTTAATGAAAGACATTTTATCTAGTAGTCATCAAGTTATTTTTACAAGTTTTAAATAGCATACTTGCATAAATATTCAAATGAATACATTCGGTGTTAAGCAATCTTCTCAAGATACAAGTAGTAAATAGTGGTAAACAAGTTATATAACCGATTCAGTATAACAAGTCCAATGTTATCTATGCTATTAACATACATGGTCTAAATCAAAACCCACGTAAGTCAGATCTCATTGACGTAAACATCTAAATTTTCTTTTATGGAATAGTGCTTTCCACACACGTGTATGTATTCATATTAATTTTCCTCCACCAGTTTTTGATAGTAAGTTTAATTTGAATACTTCACGCAGTACAGCCAAACTATTTTATTTATCTCAATACCCAATACGATCATGAACTGCTGTTAACTTAAATAACCAGCCAGGAAGTCGGTGTTAAAATCAATTTAATATATTTTTAAGGACAGATATGTTTAAATTCAACGCAGTTATAGATCTGATCAATCACCGAAAGTTTTATGTTTTAAAATAAATGGTTAAGTATTATCAGTTTAATTGTCACATTAAAACAATATAATGATTTGGAAAGGGAAATCATTACATATAATGTTCAAAATTTAAAAATAACCAATAAAAACAATGAAAAATGTACTTTAGCAGTTATAGTGTTGAGTTATGTCGATAATATTAATTATACTGGAGCAATGAACAGTATATTTCAGTTAAAAAGTGAAGAAATTAAAATAAAAACCAAAAAATGCAAAACTTTCTTCCTTGCGTGATTCGTAATCGTGGTAGATCATATCCATCGGGTTTCAATTAAATTTATAAGTGTCGGATTAACATGATTAACGGTGAGTAGTTGCCAATATCGATAAAAGAAAATCACAAATGCAAAACTGTCAACCTGAAAATCTAAATACCGAATAGTTATAGGATAGAAAAGGACTATGATTGCATTCATTGAAAAGTTAATGCAAAGATACTGGGGACAATTCAATAACATCGGGAAAAATGAGAAATTTATATCATTAATCAATAAAAATAATTATTAATACATTTAAGTATTGGTTATCAATTTAAATTATAACATTGTATTTTTAAGAATGTGTATTTGTTTTATACGGGGTGCGTATTAGATATCGCTTGAATTAAGCTTGATGTTATAAATTTCAACGCAATAATAATCTATCATAATTCGATGTTACTATTATTATAATTGAAATCTAATAACGAGAGTTTACAAGCGATATAAGATACCAAACCATGAAATCATTCAAACATGTTTTCAAACGGTCTGATTGATGTACAAAATAGAAAACAAATACGACTTATGACAACCACTAAATTATATGCTACTGGCTTTGAACCTATTCATGATATTTCCATTTTGGTCAAACATCGGATGTAATAATTAAAGCACTAATACAATAAAAATTAGAAAAAATCAATTACATCAATAAATTGCATAGCTATTTACCTTGCCCGAATGAAGATGCAAGATAAATTATGTTTTCGTATTTAAATTTATACATACATATACTTATCTTGTGATAAATATATCTTTTGTAAGGTATTAAATATCATACTTGCAGAAGTTTCATTATAGATTCAATATTAGTTGCCCAATAGAATTAAGGATATTACAAAATATGGCACGATTAAACGAGATTTATATCTTATTGACATAAACTTTAACATCTTTTTTTTATGTTCACAGCGTATATATATTTAAATAAAGGTCGACACTTCTTAACCACAGCTAAGTTTTATAACCAGCTGATAATAAATTCAAGGTTGCAAGTTCACGCCGTACATGTTTTATGTCGAACTGTTTTATATTTTCAAAACCAGATACAGTCTCGCTCTGATGTATACCCGAAGAACTTGTCAGGAAATCAGTGTGTATTTGACAGTAGTTTATTAAATGATACAACAAATATTAATTACTATACTATATATAAAAATATTAATTTTCGCGAACCATTTAGGTCACGGAAATTCCAAAATATGGCATCAGGAAGGAGAGTTGTACAAACAATGTAAATACACAAAACCCCATCCAAACTTGCTTTAACTAATAGTATTCATCTTTTTCTATTTTATATGTACTAACGACATTCCATTTTTCTATAATTTCGATTAAAAAATTCCAAAATCTGAGTTAAAATAGGTCGAATGCCCCAAATAAACGTTGTCTGATTGGTTGAAGTACTGTGACGTCGATGATAAGCATAGAAAGCCTCGATGTAAAGCACACGCTTCACAGGAATAAGGAGAGTTTTACAAATGATGTGAATACACAGATCCTCCATCCTATTTATGTTTTGCTGAAAATGTTGCAGTTTTCATCATTTCTGTTTTGATTCTGCTAACAAAATTCCATTTTTTCTATAATTCCGATGTAAAGATGTGGAAACCCGTAATAAAAATAGATGGCCTCAATGATTTAAAAGCAACGCAAAAAATTCCGTTAATATAAACATGTTGAACTTCGACCCTGTTCAACCGGGGTTATATAAACCGATTCACAAATAAAGATTCTTGCGCTCAAATGTAATTCTTAGTGAAGTATACGGGTAAATTCGTTTACGGAAATTTATACACACTTTATCATTAATATATTACCAGGCTTTTGCATATTCACGTTTTTTTATGCTCAACTTTAGTCAAATTCAATTCTATACATTTTTTTTACGTAAAGCAATAGGAGTAAGAATATTATTTCGCGCCAATTTAACCAGCATCATCACCATCATCAAAATTATTTACCGTTATCTTTGTGAAATTTCAGCTATATAGTTTATTAATTAGAGAAATTTTGGTAAGTTTTACTAATTAATTTTAAGGTTCTACTGATGTGCTTCTCTAGACCTTTTTGACGGTCAGTTTTATCCAATTTATCTCAATATTATCCCTCATGACAGAAATGTCAACCCGACCTATTCGTGTCAAAAGTGAAATCGCATATATTTGATGAACTAATTTCTTCATAAACTGTACATGCATTATTTCTGTATTATTTGATAACCAATCACATTCACGTTGCATGTTTGCATGATAATGGGTTATGTATTGGTGGATTGTAAGGGCGATGTGCACAGCATGTGAGGTCGGCGCGATCACGTGACATTATTATTTGTAAACAAACATTCTCCCCGTGTAACACGTGTGAATTATCCTTTCAAAGTGTTATGAATCTTTCAATCACTATTTTATGATATATTTTTCTGTTTGTTTTTAGGTTTGCATATCAGTAGTCAAAGTGAATTAGACATAGTTCTGAGTAGTGTGTGTGGTTTTTTTAGAATTAGAAGGTAAGTCTACATAACTTCATAAGTCATTATTTAACTGAAGTCTAAAAAGATGACTCAACTTTCCCTCTAATTTTAATAATAGAAATAATAATTGTTTTTTTAAACGAAGGTAACTCATTTAACAAATAACGTGTTTAAATCTTCATTGAGGCATCCAAAAAGCATTTAAACTATCACAGAAACAATAACACATACAGAAGACACGGTACTACATTCTGTCGATAACTATATGTTGGCCTTGCACGAAATCATGTTTTTTTTTTACTGTGAATGACGTCTTTACATTAAATCCATTGGATGTTGAATGTGTACTCATTGGTATTTTACGCTTAGATACATAAAATGTGTATTAGTTTTAATTGGCTGTTGGCTAGCTTTCAGTAACTGCGTTAACTATTAGTACTTTGTGTCTTTGGTTTTCTTTCTTTTCTTTCTATTTTCAGATATATCACATCTTTTTATATTGGTTTTAAGTGTAAAATATAAATATCCTGGACCAATTGGACTGCCTTAATATTCAATGTATAATAAATGAGCAACTTTGCTTAGAAGAAACAAAAACAAACAGACATAAAAGATAAAAATGTCAAAATAGGGGTATTACAGTCAACATTGTGTTATTATCTTTATCACTATAAAAACAAACAAAAATGAAACAAAGAAACACAAAAAGGCATAAAGACAAAGCACATAAGCAAAAATGAAAGACAAGAATACAAATATTTACCATAGCACAATAACACAATGACGGGATGTATTAGTACAAAGCCACGTCAAATGGATATCACAACAAATAGACTAAAGAGTAAATTAAAGTAATATTCAAAGAGACATATAAAAGATTACTTTGACACGTTATTAAGATAATTTCAATATTAAAATCGTCTCGTTTTGTCATAGAATCTGGTACTGAGATGACCGTGTATGTCAAATTCGAGGTATAAGTCTAAAAATGAGGCAGAGGAAGCCGTGTCTGTTGTTTCTTTAATGTATTGTTCTAGTTCTGAGGTATATATGGAACCCAATCAAAAAAATTTGGATAGTTAATGGAAAGAACATCATCAATATATTTGAATGTGAAATTAAATGATTTGGCTTCTTTGATCTTCTTGTTTTTGACAATTGTCTGAAGGAACTCCGACTCAAAGGATAATAAGAATAGGTCGACAAGGAGAGGCGCACGGATCGTTCCCATAGGAATGCCAACAATTTGTTGAAAAAGTGTACCTCCAATTTCAACAAATATGTTGTTAATAAGAAACTCCAGCATACTAATCACTTGTTCCTATGTGTAGCTTGTAGCTTTTTTGTCATTTTTAACAAAATATGTCGTAAGATATAAATCCCAAAGTAATAAATTTATAGCGTATTCTACCATTTTTATATTGAAAAGCATTGTGGATTGTTTCTTTTAGACGATTTTTCAATTTCACATCGGCAATGGTGGTATACAGGGTTGAAAAATCAAAAGTTTCATAGACCTAATTTCAGAAAAATATAAGTTGACTAATGACCAAATTGTAAGGATAAAAGGTTCTGTTACAGTGAAAGCTTACTTTAAGGGTGACAAACAATGTTTTAAGTGTATATACTATAGCAGAAGTCTCATCCATTTATTTTGGGGACATTGTATTTGGGGGAAAATGAAATAACTATTGATTTTAGAGAGTTTGAAGAAGTTCAAAAACATGCAAATATAAGGTATAGGAAAAGCATTAGTATAGATCCACACTGATAAATAGTTATATTGACTAGACTATCAAGAAATATTCACTATGATTATAAAGAAATGTGTGATATAGTTCTCATATCTTATCAACGAATTTAATTTCCATCACAGGATAGAACGGTACCCTTTAAAAATCTTAATTTAGATTGTAATTCTTCTGTAATTTCGGAAGGTGAAACCATTGTCAAATTGCGATGAGTACCAGGTCCAACATGTTGATAGCACAGACCAATGTTTAACGTGTGCAACATTTTAATGTAGTGAAACAACGTCCAAATGAAAGAGGGGACGGCATAGATTGCGAATTTTTACATTATTTTGAAAAGAATGCTGATCTGAAGGACAAGTAAAATATTGCATTAAATCAATCATTATGTGACAATAAGGACTTATTTGTTTACAACGGAGATGACGGATAGACCTAACCTGGGTTGAACCAATATTGCTCAACACCACATCATTCTTAGATAAGACATCATGTCATCAAACATCTTAAAGATTAAGACCTCACAAAAAGAAGGTACTTACGGACCACTTGATCAGCTTTTTATACAAGGTGATATCTGTGAACTTTACGCAACTTAAAAGGTACCAACTACGCGTCCAGTTGTATAAGTGGGAAATGTTCAAAACGTTCTCCTCAACAAATAAGTGAACAAACTACTAGTTGAATACAGTATAGATTTTGTGTAGATTTTCACTTTTCAAAATACCTAGATTAAACCTTTTAATTATTTATTTCAGATAATTGATAGGTAACAGAATCGTTTACGAAACGAATTACAAATTATTTATCGGCAATAGACACGAGAAGAATGTACCACCATTTACATATGTTCGGGATTTGCAA
Organism: Mytilus edulis; assembly: GCF_963676685.1. NCBI lineage: Eukaryota > Metazoa > Mollusca > Bivalvia > Mytilida > Mytilidae > Mytilus > Mytilus edulis. Next base: position 15,471,707 of record NC_092349.1, read on the forward strand.
AGGTTTGCGAGTAACAATGGATTTACACGGATCTTCTTAATTAATTTAGTAATTAATGGACAAAATATTAGTGGTCTGAAATATAGAACATCATATATCGGATCTTCATGATGTTTTCGGTCGCTTTCGTAATGCAGTACTTAAACTTAATTAAACAAAATGTATTTTTGCAAATTCATCAGTAGTCTTATGATACCATATTTCAACAGAAGGCATCCGACCACCTCCTGATCGTATAATGCTGTGTTTGAATTTTCCTCCCTTCAGATGTTAAACATCGACGTTGTACGTTAGATATGTTTTACTGTTATCGGTGGTATGTTCCAAATTACAGCTCAGTAGTCGAACCGACTACTCGATTATTTAAGAAAAATGTTAAATGAGTTAAGTCACAAGAGCAGGACACGTACTGCACAAGACAAATACATGTATTGCTCACTTCTGATTTTTTTTCATTTGACTTACAATTTTTCCTAACAGTAGACAGTTCAGCGGCGGGCATAGGCAACAAGCTTTTACAAAAACACAGTGTTACAGGCAATAATTCCGAGTTGTACGGTTTGGGTTTAAATCATTGAACTGATATAAGAATTCGTACAGACCAACTAAATTTGAATTGATAGGACTTATTACTAGTATAGTTGACTTAACAGATACATGCACGTATATTTACCGTAGAATATGACCACCAGGCGTTATGATGATTATTTCAAAACCAATTTAAAGGAGCCATTTACGATCGATGGTTAGCTCTGTCACAGCATCTTAATTTTGATATCAAAGAGAAGCCTCTCACCGATATGCATGGTCCTGTTTCACTTTCAAGAGTCTGAAATGCGGCAAAATCGGACGTAAACGTGGAAGAATTACTTACTAAATATGACCCACCCCCCTTTTCAGTATGAAGTTGTAGAAGTAAGACATATTTTCAAACCTCTGGAGTGACGGAGCAGTGGCGGGGCAGAATTAAGCGGACCAAAATTCAACAAAGAAAATATTTGTAAAATTGATTTCAATTTCATAAAAATCAAGCATTCGTATATCTTTGTCGTACAGATCATTTATAATAGGCGATAATGAAATGAACTCTACTACTCTGATGTCAACCAAACAACTCATTAATGCAAACGATTTTCTTTTTTATGGAAAGTTCATATAAATGAGATAGTTCTATTTAACAGAGGCACCCGACAGAATTATTTGATTTACGTGACAATGATTGCATTTCCTTATCTGCTTGTGATACTTTGCTTGTACATAGTTATAATTTGAAAATATGACTGGTTACTTACTCATTGGTTGTATGGATAGTCCTAACAACAATCCTATTTTACAAAGGCATCCTATTGATTCTATTGAGCTCTATGGAAATTATTGCATTTATAACTCTACTGGAAATAGTCTACATGTAGACGGCTCTTAATTTGATACCAATTTCAAAACAGCATGATCGATGACTTATTATTTACATCGCGGGTTGCAAAGTAGGAACGTACCCAGAGATTGTGAGATTTATTTAGTTATTTCTAAGCAGTAAACAATGGGAACTTTAAGTTTTGTAAACCCACCGTCAAACATAACGACGAACATATGGTAAAAGAATAAATGGTGGACAATATTCCAGAACAATTCTATTTTCAAAATAAACCATCAACAGTGTAAATTTTTGCTTGGGAATATAAAAAAACTTCGAAAAGACGACAAAAAGTAAAATCATTCGACTTATCTAATCGACTGATGTAATCTTGACATTTTGTGCAAAAAGGTCACATGTGTGATGACGCTTTGATGTCATAAAGGCGTAATAATTGACATATGTGATCTTAAATGTCAATTGTACATGTCGTAATTGGTCAAAATAGATATGAGCAACAGCCTTGCACAAAAAAATATTTTACAAATATTTGCGTCTTTGTGAAATACATCTTGTAGCAAAATGTCTTTTTGTGTTAAGCTGTTTTGACAGATTCTCTTAATGAGTCTATTTTGATAGTTTTTGCTTTGTCCATATAACAAAGCTTACATTACATTAAGCTTACAGCTTACAGCTTACATTAACTCTATATCCTTTTATTTTTTTATTAACTAAAACCAGAATGAATTTGAAAGCTATGTTTTCAAAGATAAAAACTGAATACAATTATTAAATTGGCATGTGTTTTCCTATAGACCTTTCTAAGCAATCATTTTTAAAGAAAACCTTTACGTTGTTAATATACATGATATAGCAGTAGAAATACCATCTGCCTAATCGATTGTCGTTAAGCTGTCTCAATTGATCTTGCATGTTCACAGTATATGGACTTCAATAACAAGAGCCTGCTCCTGGCTCCATTGGCAAATGCCGGTTATGGTATATTTTGGGAACCAAATTCCATCAAAAATATAAATGGAGTTCTTATGGTGTTATGTTATACCACTGTCAAAGGTTAAGGGGAGGGTTGGGATCCTGCTTACATGTTTAACCCCGCCACATTATTTATGTATGTGCCTGTCCAAAGTCAGGAGCCTGTCATTCAATTGTTGTCGTTTATTTATGTGTTACATATTTGTTTTTCGTTCATTTTTTAAAAATAAATAAGGCTGTTAGATTTCTCGTTTGAATTGATTTTCATTGTCGTATCGGGGCCTTTTATAGCTGACTATGCGGTATGGGCTTTGTTCATTGTTGAAGGCCGTACGGTGACCTATAGTTGTTAATGTCTGTGTCATTTTAGTCTTTTGTGGAAGTTGTCTCATTGGCAATTATACCACATCTTCTCTAAGAGATGATTTCAGCTTTCCAATTGTGAACTTTCCATTTCTAAGTAGCAACATTCCAGCAGCACCTGCATACGGGGTATATATCTCCCAGTTGATACGGTATTCCCGTGCTTGCATTTCCTATCATGATTTTCTTGATAGAGGGTTGCTGCTCACAAGGAAGCTATTAAACTAAGAGTTCCAAATGGTGAAGTTGAAATCATCCCTTCGTAAATTTTACGAACGCCATCACGAGTTGGTTGACCGTTATGGAATAACCGTTTCACAAATGATATCGGATATGTTCCTTACATCGTAACTACAATCCCCTTCCCTTTCATGAATGTTACCTACCGAATTAGACCATTTACCGGATTTGTTATCACATAAGCAACACGACGGGTGCCGCATGTGGAGCAGGATCTGCTTACCCTTCCGGAGCACCTGAGATCACACTTAGTTTTTTGGTTGGGTTCGTGTTGTTTATTCTTTAGTTTTCTATGTTGTGTCGTGTGTGCTGTTGTTTGTTTGTCTTTTTCATTTTTAGCCATTGCGTTGTCAGTTTGTTTTAGATTTATGCATTTGACTGTCCCTTTGGTATCTTTCGTCCCTCTTTTACAGTTCCTGAATGAGCTCCAGTGAATCGTTCAGCATTTATAGCACTTGTTCGTGTTTTAACTCGACACTGCCGGACAGTTTAACGAAATCTTTATACACTTTAGAAAATTTGTCATTCGTTGGGCCTTAAATTTTGCGACCAATGAAATCCACTAAATGGTGTCGAATTAATAATAACGAATCTACAGTATACAATAAAGGGAAATCGCATGACCTCCCAGCAGAGCTAAATCACACATGTCGAAATTGTGCACGCGTAATGATACTGAATGGGAAACACTCAGTCTGATTTTCTCAGTTGTAAATGATATAACCTTTTTGAAGTTACATTGGAGGTCGGTAAATTTGTTGATACTTATTTCAGATTGTCACAACTAGGAATAGGACACACTCGGAGAAGTTCCAGATACGACACTACTTTTAGCAAATCTAAGACTACGAACATATGTTACCTGTGATGCACATACCAAATCATCAGACTTGTTTATCGTTTAACTTAAGTTATTTTCGAATTTATTCGTTCGTCGTCATAATGTTATTTTGCCTCAAGCATCATTTAAAGATGTACTTAGGTGAGGTTTTGGAATAAGTGTCAAATGTTCAGTTTCCTCAGTGTTTTTCCATACGATACAAGGTAAAATATTTTGCCCCATAACACCTATCTATCTTTTAACATTAGACTCAATAAGACATAAAAGATCATTTGACAAAAGTTCAGCAGATTCTTGATTTTTTTCTTTTGATTTGAGACAGTAATAGTACCGATGCAAATATAAGATAAAAGTCCGAGTCAGCGTCTTCCCGCAATATTTTATAAATCAAATACCTCAAAAAGGAGCACCATGTCCTGATTTCGATCCTTTACAAAAAATGCAGTCAATAAAATGTTAAAATAACCGTGTATAACGTTTCAGTTGAATTAAATAACATATATCACCAATACAAATCTCTCAATCAATAATACATAATATGTAAGGCCAACTTAACTTTAGAAAAGACTATACCCAACTGGAAGAAGAAGACCTTATTAGATGGATGAATTCTGTTATATACAAATACCAAATACAAAACCCAAGATGTGGTATATACAAATACAAAACCCAAGATGTGTTACATACAAAAACAAAACCCAGGACGATTATATACAAATAAAAACCCTGAAGAAATGAACCTCCAACGGAGTTTTTTTTACAAATTATGACTTACATGGAGAGTTGTCTCATACAACATTTTCTTATATATATTTTACCTTTATAGCTCATAGGAATAAACTTATTCGTTAAAGATATAAATTATGTTCATTGTAAAAGATTTTAAAATATTGGCTTTGTCTTTTTGACTTGTATATGCATAGCCAAAACAAACCCTACATACATGTATTTCAAAGATTTTATGACTGTAATTCATCTCAGAGTAACAGTGAGGCATTAAACACGGAATAACAAAACAATCTCACCTCACTGCAAGTTTCAGACGGAAATAAGTTTTGTGGGTCACATTCATGAAACGATAACGGAATTAAAGTTACGACAAAAAAAAACATATCCGCTATCATCTGTGAAACGGAAATTCCATAACAATCAACCATCTCGTGATGGGGTCCGTAAGTTTAACGAATGGATGATTTTAACTTCAACATTAGAACTATTGGTTGAATAGCTTCCTTGTGAGCAGCAACTCTCTATCAAGGAAATAATGATAGGAAATAAAAGCCCGGGAATATCGTATCAATTGGGAGATACATACTCAGTATGCAGGCGCTACACGAATGTTGATACATTGAAATGGAAGGTTCACCATTGGGAATCTGATATCATCTCTCTTTTGTCGTAAACTTTTCTTTTCAACCGACCCTTATTGTCAATAACTAGATGTAAACAAGCTTTGCTGTCCCAATGCAAAACATATGACAAAGATAAAAAAAATATAGTTGAACCACTTCCCGTCAGCACAACACGAAATCATTTACATTACAAAAGTCTCACAAAACAATATAAAACAACATAACAATTGAAAATGAAAATAATAACACCGAACAATACAAATAATGAATACGGCGTTTGTAGGCCTAATACAAAAAAACAAAAAAAACATGAAATAGACTTTACCTAAAAGAAGTAGTGTTCTTAGTTTTATAAAGTTCTACCCGTAAAAATTGAAATCACAAAATTACTGAACTCAGCGGAAAATAAAAAAAAACGGAAAGTCCCTAATCAAATCAAAGGCTCAAACACATCAAACGAATAGAAAAAAACCTGTCCTATTACTGACTTGGTACAGGCATTATTGAATAAATAAATAGTCTAAAAGTATATTACCTTGTGTTGATGTACATCTTCATGGAAAGGATGTTGTGAATACATACCATGTCACGTCTGGAAACCTACTGCCTTCTAATTCATTAGCACATTTTTGTTATTGAATATATTATAAATGGTAGGTTATGATAGAAACTTTGAACTTATGTAAGAAAACTCCCGGTGTTAATAATGTCATGTAGCAATTATCTGTTGATTTGTACCAAACCATATCTCTTCATATAACTCTGTCGAAAATAAACGCAGTATCCCTAAAACGCGAGAAAGGCGAATACAAAATCTAGAACATAATCCGCACATAAAAACTACAGTGCCGATTTGGTGCAGATTTTACCGCAATACATTGATGGATTGACATTTTAAAGTCTAGTGGAAATAGGTCATGTCATTAGGATGGGAACGTGCTAACTTTATATTAATATAACTTTGCTCTCCGCTAGACGATCATGGTGAGACATGTTCAGCATAATAGTTCATCAGGAAATAGTCCATAAGAAGACATTTTACCCTACCCGGACAGAATCAGAGTCGACAAGTCTTTGTTCATATAACACTCTTGAAAATACACAGATTATCCCTAAACGGCAAAATGGCAATTACCAAAACTTAATGTTAGTCCGCTGGAGACACTACAGTGCCTATTTGGTTCAGAATTCATCGCAATACATTTATTGATTGACATTTGAAGTTCAATTGAAACATGTCATGATATCAGTACGAGATAAAGAAAGACAACAGTAGTATACCGATGTTTAAACTTATAAATCTACAGAAAAAAACATATCCGGGTCACAAACCAAAACCGGGGGAAACTCATTAAATATAAGAGGAAAATGACGACACAACATTAAAATGTAACACACACAGAAACGAACTAAGCGTTAGACAAAATCCGACGAGAATAAAAAATATAACATCAAAACTAAATACATGAATTCGAGATAAAAAAAGTACCGTGACACGTCTTATAATAATGTGAATTCACACTCAAATATAAAAGGAAACAAACGACACTAAAGAAAAACAACGTTAAAATGTAACACACACAGAAACGAACTATAATATAACAATGACCATATTCCTGACTTGGTACAGGAGAACGTGTTAATCTTATTGAAATATAACCTCGCTCAATAGCAGACGATCACGATGAGGCAGATCTAACGTAAAAAATCATAATGTTATTCTCCATAGGAATAAAATTGAGAATGGAAATGGGGAATATGTCAAAGAGACAACAACCCGACCATAGAACATACATATTACCCTACCCGGAGAGAATCAGAGTGGACCAGTGTTTGTTCATATAAAACAGTTGAAAATTATCGGGTTATCCGTAAAAGACAAAAAAAAATGACATTACTAAAACTAGACGTTCGTCCGTTGACGAACCTACAATGCCTATATGGTGCAGACTTTATTGCTAAAAATTGATGGATAGGCATTTAAAGAAACAATCTTGCTATTAAGACGAGAACATGCTAATTTTATATCGATTAGTCTTAGTTGAAAATAAACAGGTTATCCCTAAAAGGGAAAATGACAATTTCTAAAACTAGACGTAAGTCTGTTGGCGAAACCACAGTACCTTTTTGATGCACATTTTATCGCAAAACATTGTCGGACTTGCATTTACAGTACCATGGAAACAGTACAAAATAGGCTAATTTTACTTTAGTATAAACTTGCTCTACATAAAGACAACAGTAGTATACCGATATACAATAGACAAACACGATTAGCCAGGTGTGACGTAATAGTTCATAATGTAATAGTCCATGGGAAGACATGTCACCATACACGGACAGAATCAGAGTGAAACAGTATGTGTTCTAATTCACAAATGTAGCGTTCCTACCGAACAAACAGTAAAGGCAAATGTTCAAGGACCACCCTGTCAATAAGATCATAATTGAAGGCAAACAAAAGGTACTTCTAGATTCTCTTTCATTATCAATGCTCTTACTCAAATATTTGAAAACCAGGTTATAAGATAAGATAAGATAAGATAAGATACATTTTATTTTCCAAATAAGTCCTCAAGGGACATATACACATAACATATATAATTGATACAACATACAGTATTTTACATAACATTGTAAAATAAACTATTGAAATAGTCAAACAGGTATTATTTGTTAAATAAAAAAGTATTTGAGAGTTGCTACTCCAGAGATGTGGCAAACCCCATCCATTTATTTACTTTTTTTTCTCACTTGATTTTATAATATTTTGCTGAAAATGTATAAATATAAAATAAATGATTGTTTAGCTGCAACAGACACCAAGGGACGATGCTCTAGGATTGTGATCTTACGAGCTCTAACAACCCTCCTCGTATCTGATGCAGAAAAACAAACACAAATGGAAAAAGTTCATGTTATTCACAGCAAATAACATATACTGCATTAAACAGGTATTGAGAATAGTGTAGGTTTCCCTACTGCAACATAAACCAAAGGGAGTACTCAAGGAGCTGTGGTATTTACACAATCCTTCTCATGTCTGAAGCAGACAAGAAAGCCACATAATTAAAAAAAAATCGAAATACATTTACATGCAGTAGTGAGAATAGACTTATCTTCTGTGTTCATAAGCCATATCAGTTTATCTCTTGCGTTAAGAGTTAAAAAGTTGGGGCAACTTTTAGTTATCTCTTGAAATAGATGATTGCGGTCATCATTAAATTTAACACATTGAAATAAAAAAATGATATTCATCCTCCACATCTTCGGAGTTACAACGAGTATAAGTACTGTCATTTAGGAGAGTACCCTGATACCTTCCGGACTCAATTCTTAAGTGGTGTGATGAAATTCTGGGCTTTGTTAAGCTTCGTCTCTTTTCAAAATTCCCAAATAATGAAAAGATATTTTTCTCTTCCAAAAACTGATTTAAGGTAGCACAATACAAAGATTTTTTCATTCCCAATCAGACAACTTCAAATTGATATAATTCATTTCATCCTTCTTTATATTTTATAAATAAGGTACCAAAAGAAAGAAGAAAAATTAATCTTTCAAAATGTGATAATTTCATTATGACATAATTATTACATAATTAATTGTTATGTAATTAGTTGCTATATTGTGATGTCCACACTTGAATGAATTTAGCATCTTCCTCGATGCTGTTCGACTTTGTTAAGCTTCGTCTCTGTGCTTGTTTCGGCTTTCAAACTTTTGTATCTGGACATCACTAGTAAATCTTGTGTGTATAAAATGCACTTCTGGCGTATTAAAATTTTCAACTTGTTGCCTTTTGTTGGCTGTTGTTCGTGTGTTTCTTTGTCAATTGTATTCTCCAATTTATTTATATTGTAGTCCTGTAGTGTTGAGTTGTCATCTTAATGTTATATTTCACATGGCTATAAAAAGGGGAGGTTTGGCATGCCACAAAACCAGGTTCAACCCGCCATTTTTTTTTTAAATGTCCTGTACCAAGTCAGGAATATGGCCATTGTTATATTATAGTTCGTTTCTGTATGTGTTACATTTTAACGTTGCGTCGTTTGTTTTCTCCAATTGTTGAGTGTAAATTCACATTGCGATAAGACGTGTCACGGTACTTTTCTATCCCAAATTCATGTATTTGGTTTTGATGTTATATTTGTTATTCTCGTGGGATTTTGTCTGTTGCTTGATCCGTTTCTCTGTGTGTTAAATTGTAGTGTTGTGTCGTTGTTCTCCTCTTATATTTAATGTGTTTCCCTCAGTTTTAGTTTGTTACCCCGATTTTGTTTTTTGTCCATGGATTTATGAGTTTGAACATCGGTATACTACTGTTGCCTTTATTCCTCATAGCATCCAAAAATATTTTATAGATTCTTGTACAACACAGCTTGACCTCCAAAACCTCCAAAACCGTGTCATTTTCTAAAGTTTCTAAGCAAATTGCAGATCAAAAGCCCAACATCAATGAACATCTAAAACGAATAGATAACAGTTGTCATATTCATGACTTGGAACGTAATCTAATGTCACTACCAATCATATTTCAACATGTAACTAGCAATATTAGGGTTGCCACAAGAAATTCTTACTCATCTGGAATTGCACCCGAAATTAACCCTAGTCGATGACGTGTATACGTCAATGCCGTAGCAATGAACGAATAATATACCCAATACACACATTACGTAAAAGACAACACACAATATGCTATATCAAAACACGTGGTTTTTTTTATATTGATTCAAACTCTTACTTTTTCAGGACTCAATATGTGAATGAATCAAACAGAAATATGAGATATGTGAGAATTCCGAAAGACTCCCAAGCAATAAAATGTTTAAATTTTTTGTTGAACCTTTTTCTCTTGGAATATATACTGAATTTACTTACATACAAAAATGGGTGAGAAATACCGCTATATGCGGTAAAGAAAAAAATGTGTGGCATCGATTTTTTTCACGTGAGGTACTAATTGAAAATCGTCATCACAATTATATTGATATACGGCACTTCTTTTAAAATGTTTTTGACTTCCTTTCTCTCAATCAGGAGAAAACTCTTTTTTGATTCACATTTATATTACAATATATCACATCGGTGCTCAACTCCATGTGTTTTTTCCACAATAGAGGTGATTTTCCGCTAATGGATTTAATTAGAACGGCAATAAAACAACAACTATGTTGCTATTATATGTTCAGATACACAAATTATACAAAGGTTTATAGGCATAACATTTAGCGCAGTTTGGAATTCAGAATATTGTTTAACTGATAATTTCGTGCGAAACCTGAAATTCATTCCTATTTCTAACCCAAATGGATTTCATCGGATTTCATCGATTTTTTGGGGGGCATCAATGTAGTGTTTAGTAACAGAACAATATTGCTTTTTAGTGATCTATTGATGTCACTGAGTGACTGTCTTTGTTATAAATATAAACAAAAATGTCTCTGAACTTATTGGGCAAATGTTACAAAACTATTTTTTCAACTGCAAATTTTGTAACTTATTTTACTGCGATAACCGATTAATGAAATCATTAAAAGAGAGATGAAAGATACTAGAGGAATAGTCAAACTCATAATTCGAAAATAAACTGACAACGCCATTTCAAAAAATGAAAAAGACAAACAGACAAATAAAAGTACACAAAAAGCAACATAGAAAAATAAAGACTGAGCAACATGTACACTAACCCTACAAAAAACTGGGAGGAGATCTCAGGTAAGTTTGACAGCAATACATAAAAATACATAACAACATGGGTATCAGTAGGATCCATATATAACGGAGATAGCTGTATATTTTTATGAAAATCCAAATTAATTTGAAAAAGAATTAAACACATTTAAAGTTGACTATCTGAAATTAATCTTGACTGAAAATTCTAGCTTTTTTTTTTTTACCAATTATCAATTAAATCCTTAATTTTGGCAGCAATACACAAAACAAACAAACTACCGAACAACCTGATATTCTTTTAGATCAATGTATAAATGAGATAGCTGTATAGTTTTATAAAAATCCAAGTTTATTTGAAGAATTTCTAGAAAAAGTTAAAGATGACTATCTGATTTAATCAAAACTGAAAATCTTGCGTTTCTACCTATAAACTAAATCCTTTAATTTTACAACAATGAACCGAACTACAAAATTTCCTGGAATTGGTAATATCAATATATAACTGAGTAAAATGAGCTGATTCAGACAAGTCAAGACTTAATTTGAAGGCAAATACTGAGTATATACAGGTCGATACTGATTCGAGACTGTTCGAACCTTTGTCGATACCATTTTAGACTACACCTAGATTATCAAGTACTGAATGAGACTTATTTAGTCAAGACGAGACGAAAGTTAAGTACATTTACGTACAGATATGTACTATCGAGATATTGTCTAGTCTATCGAGTAAAATATATGCTTCATCTTATTGGTTGGGCACAACATATGGTCTTTGCAGACTCTGAGCTGTTTTTAATGTCAGTATGTCAAATTTGAATCAATCAGATGAACAAAAAATCAATCGGTCTTCCTTGGAATTTTCAACATATGCAGAACACCATTTTTTTATTAGCTATCACGGACCTGAGATGTCTATTGGTCCATCTATATTTTTCAATGTTTGGCTTTTCGTTTAACATTTGTATATATATACAGAATATTCACAAACAAGAACTTACCAACACAGAAATTCTACAAATAGGTGCATATGACCGAACAGAAAGTAGATCCCTTATTGGAGAAATTACCATTGAAAAAGGATGTTTACCCTCTTTATCTGATGTCTTCAGAAATCGTTGATAGTAGAAAGGGTAAAATTATATAAGATAAAAATAGGCACAAAGAATGATTTTTAAAAAGTTAAATAGCATAAAAAAAGTTATTGACACACAAGCACGCCTAAGTACTGTATCTGCTGATATCAGGCCTGCACAAATTTCATTCACAGACCACCAGGCTATTTCGCTTAAATTAGACATTTATGCAAATAATCGGGGTAAAGGATATTTTAAAATGAATAACAGTATATTGACTGATACTCAGTACAATAAACTAATAAATAAGTTAATTGAAAAGTATGAGCAAAATTTTAATCTTACAAATGTCCTAAATCAGTGGGACCTGCTAAAAACTGACATAAGAGAGTCTACTATCCAATACTGTAAATCAAAAGCCAGAGAAAGGAAAAATAATATTTTAATAATGGAAAATAAACTAAATCTTTTAAATGAGAGATTAGACAAATTACCTGATAGGAAAAATAATGAACTTTTTAATCAAATAAAAAATTTAGAAAAAGATTTAGAAGAGATATACTCTTTAAAAGCCAAAGGAGCCCAAGTTAGATCAAGAATAAAATGGGTAGAGGAAGGGGAAAAAAATACTAAGTACTTTTTATCTCTAGAAAAAAACAGACAGGCTAAAAAATCTATTAATAAATTAATGACCAAAACCGGTGAGGTTACTGTTGATCAAAGTGAAATTTTAGATGTAAGTAAAGAGTATTATAAATCTCTGTACAAAAGTACATGTCCCGAAACTGAAATTTTAAAGACATACATAGAAAATACCCCCATTGATCATTCTTTAACTCCTTGTGAAAGCAAACAAGTGGATGGTAAATTAACTTTAGAAGAGCTAACATCTTCTATTTATAATATGAAACTAAACAAGACTCCAGGCAAAGATGGCTTAACAGTTGAGTTTTATCGACAATTTTGGCCAAATTTAAAACATATTGTATTGAATGTTTCTAATACATGTTATGATAATGAAACTTTATCTGAGACCCAAAAGATTGGGATAATATCATTGATTTTTAAAAAAAAAGACCCTTTGTCCTTAGATAATTACCGTCCAATTACTTTATTGAATACTGATGTAAAGCTTATTACATATACTTTAGCACAAAGACTAAAAAAAATCTTACCCCTAATTATACATAGAGATCAAAATGGTTATGTTAAAAATCGATATATAGGATTTAACGTACGCCAAATTCAAGATATTATAGATTATGCTGAAAACTTTAATATTGATGGAGCTATACTATTCATTGACTTTTCTAAAGCGTTCGATTCACTCGAATGGGACTTTATGCTGGAATCATTAAAAAAATTTGGATTTAATAAGTCTTTTCAAAAGTGGGTCAAAACACTTTACCATGATATAAAAGGATGTATTTTAAATAACGGGTGGATTTCTGAAACCTTCGGGATTCAACGGGGAATTCGACAAGGATGCCCTTTAAGCGCGTTATTGTTTGTTTTATCAGTTGAAATACTGGCTTGTAGGATAAGGGATAATAATGATCTGAAAGGGATACAAATAAAAATTGATAAAAATCCTCACAGCCTAAAAATCTCACAGCTAGCAGATGATACAACTCTCTTTCTAAGATCTAAAAATGAAATAAAAAATGCACTTAATTTAATAGAAACTTTTGGATCTTTTTCAGGGCTTAAACTTAATAGAAATAAAACAGAAGGTATATGGTTAGGTAAACTAAAACACTGCAAAGACAAATTTGAAAGTATCAATTGGAAAGATACGGTGAAAAGTCTTGGCATTTATTTTGGCCTGAACAAAAAAGAATGTGAAACAATAAATATAGAAAGACAGTTTGAAAAATCAGAAAGGATACTAAATGATTGGAAGAAAAGAAAATTGAGTATGATAGGAAAAATAACTATAATTAAAACACTAGTTATTCCCAATATAACATACGTTGCTTCATTGATAAATCTAAGCAGTGAAATTATTAGTCAATTTAAAAAAATCTTATTTAATTTTTTATGGGAGGGTGGTAGCGAGAAAGTTAAACGCTCAGTGTTAAGAAAAGATTATATTGAAGGGGGATTAAAAATGACAGATATTGACGCATACATTGAGGCTATTAAAATAAATTGGGTTAAAAGATTAACTGATGAAACTTGTGCTAACTGGAAAATCATACCTACTTTTTATTTTAGAGAGTTTGGGGAAAATAATTTAATATTTAAAATGAATCTTAATACTCATAAGTCACTAGAAAACCTTAAAAACTTACCTACATTTTACTTTGAAATTTTGAAATGTTGGATTAAAAATGGAGGTGGAAAGACGAAAGTACCTGATAATTATAGAGATATAAGAAAGCAAGTTATTTGGGGAAACCAATATATAAAAACAGGTGGTAAAAGTTTATATTATAGTAATTGGGTAAAGGAAAACATCATTTTTGTAAATGATGTAATTGATGATAAAGGAGAAATTTCTCATAAAATATTAGATAAACTTAAAAAGAAACAAAATTGGATTTCCGAAATATGTTCCCTTCGGAAAGCTTTACCCAAAAGTTGGATCCAAAAATTAAAGAGCAATATATCAAAACATACTAAAATCAACATTACACAAGACATTAAAATGTTAAGTAATGGATTGTATTACGATCTAGACAAAATTAAGTTTAAAGAAATTTATAATATTATTATCAGGTCAAATAAAGAGCTTCCAGTAGGTTTTTGCTCATGGAAAAACCAACTATCAGGTGAAAAGGTTATATATTTCATTAAGAAAAATTTATCTTTCACCTTTCTTTTTTTAAAAGATAATAGATTAAAAATGTTTAGATGGAAATTACTGCATAATAATTTAGCTATTAACCATAATTTGTATCGCTGGAAGGTAGTTAATAGTGAAAACTGTGAACTATGTTCTAAATCTGATAGCTATAATCATTTTTTCTTTGAATGCACATGGGTAAAAAATTATTGGACATTTCTACACAAAATATTTATGTATCTTAATATTGGGCAACATGTTTTTTGTCTACAAAATCTTGTAGTAGGGTACAAAATTGAAGATGTGGATTATCATGTACTTAATCATATTATAACAATTGTTTGCTTTGTGATTTATAAATGTTTTTATTTATCCGAAAAGAGAACCAAATATGTGAATATGATGTCAGTCCTAAAAAACGAAATTGATACACAAATTTTATATCATCCGGAAAATTCCTTTTTGAGAAAATTTCAAAGAAAAATTTTAGAAAATTGATTCTTTGGCTGTCATATTTATAGTTGATTGACCTACATTTTTGAGAATCACAAAAATGTCATTGAAATAAAAAGAAGACAAATTTCTAACGAAATTGCCTTTTACTTTTTTTGTTTGATTATCATATATAGTATATCATTCAATGTTTAGCGTACTTGAAAGATAAGACACTATCTAAAAACTACCATAATTCAATTATACTGACCTCTTAATCCGATCGAAACCATGCTCTTTCACTTTCGATTAATCCAAAACTAAAAGCTAAACAAAAGACGGTCAAAGTTCCGTTTTTCTTTTCATTGTGAAGTAAAGTAGACAGCTATTACTCTGTTAATTGTAACTAACACGCAATACTACATGTATGTAAAATTATAAAAAGTTTACCAATAAAATCCCCTGGTTTTATTGGTAATTAACCATACAGGGCAGAACCTTAATGCCATTGTTGTAACATTAAGGAGATTTGTTAACAACTATTATAGTAAAATAAAGTATCTGAAGTTGAAAAAAAAAAAAAAAAAAAAAAAGTTATTGACATTGAATATATAATAAGTAGATGTGGTATACTTTCCAATGAGACAGTTTTCTAACTATTGCTTTTTTCTCTTTTTTGTTTTTTTTTACTATAATCTATTATACTATGATATAAGTTCTTATACGTTGATCAACAACAACTATCATCAAGACAAATTCTACAAACAATAAAATATAGTCATGATAATAGAGGTGACTTCTCTTGAATTGGCGATTTTTCAAATACGTTTTTCTCTTGTCATAACCGACATCAGATATTAATAAAACATCTGTTTATATAATAATGGTAAACACAGTAAGATCTACAAATTAATAAAATTCACGGACGTTTTGACTTGAATTATCAAAGGAGTCACTGTTTTAAATGACAAGTTTTTAACCAGTTATGGCGTTCTTACCTGCTTGCTACGTATCAATAAGACTGAAATTTAAATAGAAAATTAACAACAAACACAAGATCTGTAGATAATTAAATATTATTAAACGAAATTTGTATTTGGTATTCTACAGGAAATGATTTCCTTAAAAAACGATTTAACCCATTCTTCTATTTTATTTATATTATTTCTGAATATATGTACACGTGCTAGGCTTGTATAATATATCGTTAATACGTGACTATTTGACCCACACAACTACCAATCATAGCAAATATTCTTGTTAAATTGATTTTTTTTAAAATTTAATTATCAGTGTATCTATATTCATTATATTCTGTACAGGGATACATGAATGGTAGCAGACTGTTAATTCTGTGACAAAGAAAACAGACACTTAACATTGAAATAGACAACCTCAACGTGGTTGTATCTAAATGTATCGAATTTTAGTTTTTGTCCAGAAGAAAATTTACACAAAAATGCAAATACATCTTTATAAAACTTTTAATTAAAAACATTCAAATCAAAGGTAACTATCAGAACTAGGCTTTTTCCGTCAACTATAAATATGACATATGATTTCAGAAAAAAACATAAAAATGTGAACGTTTACAAACGACAAGTCCGTGCCTACGATTCAATTTGATGACATGGCGTTTCAGGCCAGGAGGATAGCTACAAAAAGAACGAAAGTCTATAGCAAATTGATTTTCAAGCATTCGTTTTTACCAATAAGATAAGATTGAGGACTTACAAAGACAAGCACAATATTGATCACTAAGACGTGCTCAATTATTTGAAAAATGTTGA